>NW_020189964.1:1965171-1965646 GCF_900000015.1 Plasmopara halstedii | reverse complement strand
TTGTCAATGATCATTGGATCCAGTATATCACGGGTCAGCCAGTCGAGTGGATCCCCGCACACAACACACGATTGCTGCACCCCAACACGCTCCTTTGTCTGCTACGATCGGACCTCGATATGCACTGCATGCAGCAATGGAGTGAGGTGCAGTGGCAAGGTCACTTGCTCGACGATCTCGAAGCGCTGCGCAAGCTTGATGGGTACTACCGTGATGACTCGTCGGTGCTCCAGCTCCAAGAAGTGGATGGTGGCGTGGTGATGGTCGCGGGTGGCTTGGCAACTCGTTACTGAACCATCCGCATTGCCCACCATGACATGGAGCAACGTTAGTCTTCTTACCGTGAACACTAATGGCATCAAGAAGAACGGTCACCTACTTATTGAAAGCTTGCTCTCCAAGTATTCGGTGTCGTGCGTCCAAGAAACAAAGTTCGCAGACAGCACACACCTCTCGACGTTCAAGTATCACCTTA
>NW_020189964.1:1964992-1965161 GCF_900000015.1 Plasmopara halstedii | reverse complement strand
TTTCAAAATTGGATCAAGCAGCAAAGGTATTTCGGTAAATGGGTCCACTATGTTGAGGTTTTTAAAGTCTCTGATATCATGCCTGACGTTCCTGCCACATATCGAAAGAATTACAAAAATGTGGACGCTTTAAGCAAGATGCAGATCGATTCAAAGTTTCACAATTCCA
>NW_020189964.1:1964850-1964982 GCF_900000015.1 Plasmopara halstedii | reverse complement strand
ACTATTAACCAAGTAAAGCTAAATTAAAGAATACATCACATCGATGTAGTAGTGACAATAGCGTGAACTAAGTATCTATTTTAAATTGCATAATATACATAAACTTTTTGCGTACAATGTCGAGTTCAATGA
>NW_020189964.1:1957477-1964840 GCF_900000015.1 Plasmopara halstedii | reverse complement strand
ACATGCAAAATATTACCGACAACAGCCAATAAGGACTTCGGGATGGCGACTCGTACAAAAAGTCAAGTAAAAAATACCCCAGCGGATTGAAGCAATGTAATATCTTAGTCAGGGCCGAGTAGGCATAGCCGTGTAATAAGATAATAATACATAGCAACTTTCAACTGACAGCCCACGTATCTTTCACTTTCATAAGTACCAATTACACCAAGGTTTGATGTGAATTTTGTACAATTGTACTGAATTTTACTTAAGTGCACGCAATCGAGATATTTGGTTGGCCAAAATTGATGGCAATTACTAGTATGGATGGGGCTGCTATAGTATCAGGTTTGATCGCTTGTCCGATCGGCAAGTGCGTACCCCATTACAACGTCTGACAGTTGAGGTGTATAGCAATCGTAGATGCTTAGTTACTTTGGATGTGCACTGTTGAGGCGTGTCTTGCCCAACAATTGGACGAGTATGATGAGAAGTATGAGATTATATAATTCGACTATCTCTCCAGTATTATTGACCGAGAAAGTGAGTCTCTTTTTTCTGATTGGCCATAGATCCTAACATTTTCGGACGTCACACTGCAGTACCAAAGGAAATGGTACGTCCTCGTCACCAGATCTTCTGCTTAACACTAGTTTCTTTTCCATTGCCACCGAGCTAACATGCAACATACAATGCCACATCAATAGATCTCACGAAATTCGATAGAGTACACGCCCACGTACCAACGCTTTGTGCTGAAGCAAAAGTCATACACTCAGCAATTTTCGCACATCTACGTGAGTCGACTGCAACAATTGCGTGATGTAGTGCATGTTCAAGTTCAGAAGCGCACAAATAATCGTGTTCCAGTGTTAGCAAAAGTGATCGACTTAAGGACTGACGGCCAAGAGTGTGTGCTTATTGGTACATTGCTTAAAGTGCTGGAAGCCAAACCAGATCTATTTGACGCGCTTTTAAGTGAAGATGGTGTCTCTCCTATCGAGACAATCAAACAAACTCTTGCCACAAAAGAAGACGAATTGCTTCTTGAAGACGAAAGTGGTCGTGTGCAACTCGTAGGAGATATCAAAGTTGCTGAATTCGTCACAGGCGTTGTGCTTGGGGTTCGTGGTTACGTAAATCAAGGCGGATCTGATGGTCGCTTCCACGTCAAAGAGATATATGTTCCATCGTTTCCACCCCAGCATCCTCTGCCAACAAGGCAAGATAGTCAATATGTGGCCTTGATATCCGGGTTGAATATTGGGCGCAACAATGACGGGCAACCGCTTCGGAATCACATTCTTGTCGACTATCTGGCAGGGCGTTTGGGCACGCAAAGCGAACTGCAGTTTGTATCGAACATTGTTCGAACAATAATTGCTGGAAATACTCTCGAAGCAGAGAGTGGGGAAATACAAGTACCAACGCTCAAGCGTAAGACAGCTGGGGAATTAGCTCTGGAGGTTGAACCTCTGAGAAATGCAGACGAAATTGTATCGACTTTAGCTGCTACCATGTGTGTGGATCTCATGCCTGGAGCGTCGGATCCTAGCAATTACACGCTACCACAACAGAGTTTTCATCCGTGTTTGTTCCCGCGTAGCTCGCGGTTCAAGAGTTTTCGATGTGTCACGAACCCGTACGAGGCACAAATTGGTGGCGTTCAGCTGTTTGGAGATGCTGGTCAACCTCTGCGCAGCATGTTGCAATGTACACTTCCTGGTCATGACAATAATAACGATGACATGGCTAAACATCTCGATGAAGAGCAAAGAGAGCAAGAACGTGCATTGGACTACTTGCAACGATGTGTCGAGTGGTGTCACGCAGCTCCGACTGCTCCCGATATTCTTGCGTGTTTTCCCATGGCAAATGAAGATCCGTTCATCTTTGAAACCTGTCCACACGTTTATTTCACGGGTAACCAGCCGTGCTTCAGCACCCGTTTAATAAAAGGTGAGGTTTGACCATGTTTTACAATTGCGAGGTTAACCAGCTATCTGTATTTACAGGACTTAATGGTCAGCAAGTGCGGCTTATTACCGTGCCTTCGTTTTCCGAGACTTCCACGATTGTGCTTGTGGATTTAAAAGATCTATCCTCTTTTCCCATTAAAATCAAAGCTTGAGTTAACAGAAGTCTTATTTTCTATAGATCAAAAAGTACTTAGTGGGCTAAGACCTACACCTACAAGACCTGATAATTCTTTTCATCCCTAACCTGACAAAAAACTCTTTACACCACTGTAGCCGTATGGCCCTACTTGCGCTGCATTTCATCAAGCGCAACAAAAGTTGGTGTTTTACGACTAGAGGATTTGCTGGCGTGATTGAGGTGCGCACGTACGAGGGACATATACATCTCCACAACAACTTTTCGACTTACTGATTTGATCGAAAATTGCGCAAATCATCTACTTGGGATTGTGTCGGATCACCCACAGGCCCCAATTAACAGAGAAATCACCAAACGCTTCGACGGAGCCCAGTGGGTGCGAGTCATTTGGGTACCAAAGGAGTTGTGTCGGCACATTGTAGCTTGCGATAGTCGCTCGAAATTCCAATCCTTGATTCGGTGGCACACGTTTATCTTTTCCACCCAATCCAAAAAGGGTCGGCGTCCTTACTCTAGTCAAGTCGTTGCTGACGGGTGAATGCTGCCACAATTTGCTTAGAATTGCCAGACGCGCTTCTGACGTCAATGGTGGCAGATTGCTACTAGAATTTTGCAGTTTCTGAGATGTATGAATATATTCAAACCGCTGGATGCCTGCACACGCGAGTCCCCACTCTGGAATATCTGACGTGTAAAATAGACTCGCCATATTTGTCACTGGGTTACGGGTTACCATAGACTTGTAAAATCCTGGAAATTGTGCAATGAGATGCGCGGCGAGAAATCCTCCGTGGCTGCCTCCAGAACAGTGCACTCGGTTTTGGTCCAGAGACAGACCCAGTTTCGAACTATTATCCAAAACATACTTGAGTGCATAGTGACAGTCGTACACATCCTGCGTACCAACTTTGCCGATTAATGACTCCAGCGCTTTCATTCCGAATCCAGTACTGCCTCGATAGTTGACTGTAATAGAAGCAAAACCCAGGGCAGCCCAAAAATCAGACAGAATTCGGTACATGACAGAAGAGTTACTGTGTGGTCCGCCATGTAACTCCAAGATGACGGGATACCCGTCACGTGGTGGGGTGCAGTTTGGAATAACTACAGTCACTTCATAATCAGCTGAACTTGATACCGACGGAATTACGAGATCTTCCAACACAGCTGGAATTTCGAATATCTTCTTATCAGCAGCAGCGGGCCGATCTGACACGAACGCTGGAATAGATATAACTTTCCAGCTCTTAATGAACGCTGTGGCCCCTTTTTGATCGTCGATGGAAAGGGGCTTTCGCATGTGTCTTCCAGTAGCTGGATCAATGTGCACCAGAAAAACACTACCAGGACGTAGTGGAGACATAACCAGCACTAAAAAATGGTCGTCTTTGCGATCCAGCACGGTTTCAACTGCAATTTTGCAGCCTTCAACGTATTCAGGAGAGATAAGGGTTTTTGTAGCAACGTCGACGTATTTCCAAACGACCCGAGAGGCTACCTGAGTCTCGATGAAAATTCTTTTACTGTCCGATGACCACGCGTTTCTACGCAATGAAGTGATAAACAAGCCATTGAATGCTTTGGTGATATCGATCATTGACTTCTCAGGTTCATCTTTGATGGGGATGACAGTGGAGGTCTGTTTCGTAACCCAGTCCATTACACACAAGAAGCTACACGTATTATGGGTGGCAATGTCTCGGGTCGCAAGGAATGCCAGCTGCTTGCCATTTGGTGAGAAGCGCGGACTTCTCATCGTCCCAACTTCTTTGCTCCCTTCATCACTAAATTGCAACTCCACCTTCTTGACAACATTATTTGTTGCATTTTTCTTGTCCAACACTACATGATAAAGTGTAATTGGTCGGTTGTGGCAATATACGATACCTAATCGCTTGGGCTTGTTCGTCTCGGTAGCTGCGAACACTAACCCGTTGTCTCCGGGCACGAATGCCACATCTGCACAAGTTAAATTCTCTGGCACACCTTTCACCTCTTGAATCTTCCCAGTCGCGAGAGTGGCCAGATAAATCGACGCTGTCTTCTTGCCTTCATACTGTTCACCCCAGTCGTCAACATATTTAAATTTGGTCCCAGCATGGAGAGTCGTACACTTTGACATTCCCTCCTCTTCGCGCTCATTGTTAACATTTTTCCAATACGCTGGTGACTCAGTCACTTTTTTTTCTGCAACGTATGCGATCGTGTTCTCATCATTCGACCAAGCGATGCCACCCTCTCGTTCTCCAAGGTAGATAGCTCCGTGCAGCGTCTTTGGGGCCTTGAATGAGGATACTAACTTGTTCTCTTCGAACACTACCCACAAAATTGTATTTACGCAAGCGTCAGCATTAAACGCGTAAATATGAAGTAAGACCACTAATTACCACAAAAAATGCCCTCGGGTGCGCTATCTTCCTTTGATTTCTCCACTTTTACTATCACTATGCGCTTTCCAGAGGGAGACACAGTCGTGTAATCGCAGGAATACTCAGTAGGGAATCCTGAGGAATGAACTTTTGGATTTTGACTGAGAGCACTGACGTGGTGACAATGGTGAAACTTGTACGTCACATTGTTTACCAAATCCATTTTGCTCCAAATAAGCTGCACGGCGGCTGAGTCGGACGCCGTATCCATGGAAAGAAATCCATGGACAATGGATTTAGACTTCCCGACAACTTGGGCAAACAGTTCGCTCACACGCTGATCGTCGCCAGGATTGGACGCCATGAAATTAAATTTTGATTTCTGTTGGGTATCTGACACAACCCTGCTACCCAATTGCAATTTCAAGCAAAAAAGTTACACTTTCCACTCTAACAATCTCACCGAGAATGTGCGACAGGGTTGCTGTGCACCCGTGTCAACAAACAAATGAGCGAATAATGGATCCTTCGCTTCATCTAGAAGCGAAGCTAGAATCTCTATCAATCTTTTGCTGTGTATTATGCACGACTTAACATATGGATGAGAAACTGAGTACCTTGTTTGCTGTCTTGTTTCAAGAGTGACATATATTTGCAATGAGTCAAATTACACTAATTCTTAGTTGTATCTATCTATTGCATCTCATGATATGGGTCTAATAGAAAATTTCGTCATTTTGGATTATCTTGTAGTCAACGTTTCCCATAGATCTCTTCTCTCCTTAATATCACTCCCGTATCCGTACAACACTTAATATTGTACTTCTATACTTTGGTTCTTGTGAGTTTGACTCTAATCTTTTATGGGCAATAGTGTAAGTACAATGGACACCACGATACGGTACGTATACTGTAACGGGTGGGTCACACAATATGGTGTAATGACATACTTGTGTGGGATACACAATAGTGTTGTGATACGCACTGGTGCGCTTACACTTAAACAAGAAGTCAGTATATGGCTAGACCATCCAGTAGTTATACATTTGATTAGGTTTACAATATGGATAAAAATCTCTTGATTTAGATATAGGCGGCATCGCCCAAATTAAACCGAGAAGTTCTGCAGGCCTGCTGAAGATCTTTGCTTAGAGGAAGCTAAGCTAAGGCCACCGACCTACGTTTTATAATAGAACCAGTACAAGTGTAGTGAATTGCAATCCGCTACCTCCAAGAGTACTTGAAACCTTAACCAAGGTAAAGACGCTCTTCCGTTTAAGATATTTGCGGCTCTGCTGCAAATATCTAAAACTCTAGTTTTTCCTAATAAATATAGTAATAACTGATTAATATAGCGAAATCAAAACAATATTGTAACATGCAATACAACTGGCAATCCTGCCATGTGATGGCTTCTTATTATGGTCACTGTGTTAGTACACTGACGGTGCAATACACACATACATGCGGTCGCACAAGATTGTGCGACCCGCCCTTTATCACAAGGGCACGCGTGACCTTTACGCTCTCCCCCATTAAAATTGTGAATCTCGTCAACTCACATTTAATGGTCGCCTCATACGAGGCTCGCGTGTCTGAGACATCTCCACGTACATAAGATCATTTCTAAACCTTATCAGCTCTATGAGCACTGTGTCTACGACACACAAAACACCCAACCTAGCTGGTAGCGAGGCGTCCGCGGGCAAAGCCCTCTTCTTCTGCACAGGGTGCATCTCCGGACAGTACGTCCGCAGCTTCACGGGAAGCACATCCCAAGCCGTCGGCAAATGGGCGAAACACACCGCGCCTGCCCGCGGCGACAGGTTTCCTCGTCGAGGAATAAAAGGGAGTTGGCTACAAGTCGGACACTCCTTTCCCAGCATGGGATGACGAGGATGATGAAGTGCGCCAAAAGCGAGACGTGAGTTTAGCTCTAACACTGCAAAGACAAGGTCCGTTCCTCGACCCCTCAGCTTCCGGGAGAAGTTGTGTTATAACGAATTGCTTCGACGAGGCACAGGAGCAGCAATTGAAAGCTGTTCACAGGGCGGCTCTCCTGCTCTCGTATCCACTTCGGTCTTACACACTCGAGTAAAATACGGCTTCCGCTCGGAGGATGACGCTACTAAAGCAAAAGACACGATCACTCGATCATTATGCGTCTACGTAGTCGGGCCTCCGGCCACTACACAAGCTAGCTTGATCAGCGGAAAGCTCTGCGAACTCCTTTTGGTATCCCAAGAGCTCCCAATGGATCGGTACCGCACTCGACATCGAGATCAAAAAGGTGGTGCTCCTGCGGACAATCTCTGTGGTGCTCGCCCTGGCGAAACCGCTGCAGATGATGATGTGCGCTTTGAGCGATGGGTGCAGCGGTACCGGAGACTATCTTCGCTGTCTACCTTACAGCGAAGTCACAAGAAAGTGGACGTGCGCGTTAAGCGCCATCTTAGATTTGAGTTTGCCAAATTTAAGGCGCAACGCCGACTTCCTGCGTATTGTCGCCCTGTGACATATGGAGCTATCCATCACGCTTTCGCGAGAACTGTGGTTTCTCACACGGGTAAGTCTACGATCACAGCTGCTCAGGGCCATAGCTTGAGATCAGCGCATGGCCCTTCGGCTTTTCGGGCTACTACCGAGAAGCGCGGTGCGCAAAACGACGTTAGGCGTCATGATCCTTCTTATCATAAACGTCTACGACGTCTGGGCAATCTCGCCGAAGTGGCATCTCGAGATGCTCTTCGAGTGTTGGAGGACAAAGTCCGTCGCTATCTGCATTCTGCCGAGCATGGATCTCCGAGGTTGTCTACCGCTGTACGAAAGACCTCGAAAGTCTTGAGCACTTTGTGCACCCACTGCCTCGCGTTGGGGATTATCGTGCTCTGTTG
>NW_020189964.1:1949917-1957467 GCF_900000015.1 Plasmopara halstedii | reverse complement strand
AAGTTGGGATATTTTTTTTATATATGGCAAAAGTTGGGGCATTTTTTTATTCTCTCTTCTTAAGTATATAATTAGTATACATGCTTTGCAATTATACTCTAAATACTGTTTGAGCAGCAAAATTCATTTCACTTCCTACTCACAAGCAAATGCACGGCAGCCACGCCACGCCAGGCCCCGCCACGCCAGTATTTGTCTTCGAGCATTACCAAAGAGCGATGATCTTCGACTGAATCAAACACCACTTGAGTAGTATGCTATTCCGTTGATTCTTCTGCGTCGTTGTTGACATGGGCCGGAGACTAGCATGAAGCTGGCCGAAACGCAGAGCATGAAAGTTTCCAGGGAGCGCTAAGCTAATTTTTGTATAAGATTAAAAGAGTACAAAACACTTTAATGAGTGCATAGAGGAAGTGTTGGCTCATAGAGGAAGCGTTGGCTCGTAGTGTGCGCAAAAACAAATACAGAGAGGGTAGGTATAAATGCCGCCCTAGGACTCGTAACCCGACTCCTTCTGAGAAATCAGCATCATTACAGCTGCCGATAAAAGGGGTATCCAATGTACATGCTTTACTATCTATAATAATAAATCCAGGTTAACTAACTAACTAACCGTGAAAGGCTACGTCATCTTTTGGTGTGACCATTACTTCAATCTTTCATCCACAACTGATCAGTAAACTATATGATGAGGCGTCGCCATGGTACTTTTGAGCTACGCTCAGCGTCCGAAGGATATTTATGTGATGCATTGAAAGAGGGCGATGTTCACTACACTCCCTCAAACACAACACACACGCTCGTGAGACGAGGAAGGAATATTCGATGTGGAGGGAGAAGGACAGCCCCAACTTGGAGTAAGAAGAACGGCTTAAGGTTTTGGAGTCAGATGGCAACTAAATAGAAATCATAAACGGTTTCTAGAGCTAAATGCAACCCCCCCGGATCCCTAGAAGTTTCACGAAGACGACCCACTTTCGCTGCAAATTATGAGGCTTTGCTGCTGTACCCAGCCAAATCACAGAAAAGCTCGATCCAACTGCATCCGCCTCGTCCAAAAAAAGCTTGAGAACATGTTCACGATGTGCAACAGAAGCACGTTGTACTTTTTCGTGAATATTTATTTGGGTCGATAATTACGACTAAACTGAAATCTTACAGAATTTAATGTGCACTGAGGCTAAATATCAATTCAAGCTTATGAAACATCTTGGGTGTACGGAACTTGAATTTCCGAAAGCTTGAACTTAAACCTTTGTAAAAAATCCAGTCGATGTGACTGGTCTATGCCACCGACATCAAAGGACAGAGGCACGTCGGTCTCTCCGCCGGCCCAAATTCCCAAGTAGAAAGCAAGATTGTGTTTCACACATAATGTTTATGACTTCGAAAAAGACGTTAAAATGCATGTGGAAACACCATACTGAAATTTTATATTTCATAAGCTCTCATAAATGTATCCTTGATTCTTGTCTTAAGGCCCATGTATTTCCCATCATATGACCTTTCGATACTTAAAGGCGCTTACCTACGCGTGAGCACTGCACACCGCGTCCGTTAATCGAAGCGTAGGACCGGCTATGAAGCTGACGATGAGGTGCAAAAGAAATGGACCTAGGTCAGCAAGATCGTCCTGCACGCCTGCAAGCAGAACACGTGGCAGCTTGAACATGGTTGCGAATAAATATATCACGTCGTAACTATGCATTTGGTCGATCTAGCCAACAAAAACGGTTCACCGCGATTTTGCTTAGCCATAAATTATGAACATAAAGTTCAGTGCGCGAGCTAAATGAACGCGCGAATTTCTCCCCGCAAGTGCTTCCTGCTGAGGTCCCAACATCCCAGCAGTACCCATTACTGCTCGATCAACAACTGCTACGGTATATGGTGCGTCTATGAAGAACATATATTTGGTACGGCGCCGAATGATAGTGCCGATGGAGGATTGAAGAAAAAATTCTAGCACTATGTGCAGAAGGCTCGTCGCCTCATCATTTTGCAATATTTCAAGCCAGTTTGAGAAAATGTTCGTCCAATTAAATATTTACTTTGCAAAGCTTATTGTGCGACGTCGACGTTAAGGCGGGACTCGCCACCTCCTCCCAGCTAATACTGAATAGGCGAAGCCCATACTTAAGATCCTACTATCCATGCGACGGGCTGCCAACGCTCTTTGCATAAAGGAAGCTAAGCTAAGGCCACCGACCTTACGTTCTCTTCAAGAACCAGTGCGAGTGCAGCAGATCGCAATCCGCTGCTTCCAAGAATATTTAAAATCTTAACCTAGGTAAAGTGACTCTTCAGTTCAAAATTGAAACGGTATTTGACTGTTTTAGTTGCGGCAGAGCCGCCAAATATTTACAACCCTAGGGTTTCCTAATTAACATTGTAACACCTAATTGATATAGTAAAACGTAATTAATGTAGTAAAACCTGATTAATATGTATTACTACTGGCAATTATGCCACGTGGTGGCCTACCCTACGGTGTAGCCACACCACTGTGTGATTACACCAACTTGTGTACTCCACACCTATGTACGGTCACACCATCTTGTGCGACCGCTTTTTTATACAAGGGTACATGTAAACTCGATAAACAGCCCTCCATTCAATTGTGGATATCCACCATTCACATTAAACTGTCGCCTCATACGAGGCTCGCGTGTCTGAAACTTCGTTATATTCTTAAGAACAACCTTAAACACTCCCCGCTTAATGAGCCCTGTGTCTACGACACGCAAAACAGCCAGTCCGAGGGCGCCTGCGGGCAAAGCCCTTCTGCTTCTTATACACAGGGTGCATCTCCGGGCAGTACGTCCGTGGCTTCGCGGTAAGCGCATCACAAGCCCTTGGCAACCGAGCGTAACACACCACACCCACCCCGGGCGACGGATTTCCTCGCCGACGAGTTGGAGGATGTCAACTACGAGTTGGATACTCCCTTCCCAGCATGGGAAGACAAGGAGGATGAGGTGCGCCAACGGCGTGAGCCCAGCTCGAACCTCGCGTACATTGTGTCTGTTCCCCAACCTCTCGGCTTCTGGGAAGTGTTTGTAGCAACAATCACCTGGTCGAGGCACAGGAGCAGCAGTTGAAGGCTGTCCACAGGGCAGCTCTCATGCACTCGTGTCCACGTTCGGCCATAAACCCTCGTGCGGAGTACGGCTTCCGCTCGGCAGATCCCGCTACTGAAGCAAAACTCCCGATCACTCGATCATTAGGCGTCTACGTAGTCTGACCCCGACCACTCAACAAGCTGAGCTTAATCAGCGGAGAGCTCTCCGAGCTCGCTTTTTGGTACCACAAGTAATCCCAATGGATCGATACCGCGCTCGACTTCGAGCTTAAAAGGGAGGCGCTCCTGTACCCGCAATGCGTACTATTCCTGTGGTGTTCGCCTATCAAAACCGCTGCAGATGATGAGGAGTGGTTTAAGCGATGGGTGCAGCGGAACCGAAAACGTTTCTCGCTGTCTGCCTTACAGCGAAGCCTCAAGGAAGTGGACGTGCGGATAGAGCGCCATTATCGATTTGATTTTGCCAAACTCAAGGCGCAACGCCGTCTTCCTGCGTACTGTCGCCTTGCGACATATCGAATCATCCATCACGCTCCCACGAGCTCTGTGGCATTTCACACGAGTAGTTACGACCCCAGCAGCTCAAAGCCATATCTTGAGCTCAGCCCATGGTCCTCCGGCTTCCCGGGCTACTGCCGAGAAGTTCGGGGCGCACAACGACGCGAAGCGTTATGATCCTTCTGATTATAAACGTCACGACCTCTAGGAAGTCTTTCCGAGGTGGCACCTCAAAATCCCATAAGTTCTCGGAGTCTGGGTATCCACACCACTTCGCAAGATATTGATTTAAACCCTGTCGACGACGTCGACCCACGAGGCGCTCTACGTGGTAGTGGACGCCACCATCCTCATCGAGAAGAGTCGATGGCGGGCGATGACGACTTGGTCGATCGCCGTTTGGTCATGGCAATGATCTTCGTGCTCTCGAGGACAAAGTCCTCGTCAACGGCATTCCGCCGAGCATCTTGCCGAGGTCGCCTACACCGCTGTGCGGAAGACCTCGAGTGCCTGGAGCACTTTGCGCACCACGTTAAGGGTTATCGTGCTCTGTCGGAGGTACTCTTAACTGTCAAGCAGACGAATACGCACTTTGTGCGACGGTGGAGCGCGTTGCGCCGATGGAACCGAAAATCGTTGCACTATGTGTTCAGAACCAGTCGCTGGCTCAGCTTTTAGGTGGCCGAACGCCTTTGGGCGCTGCCTTGGCGCCAACGCTTCCACGTTCACTTGAACCGGATCCCGGTTGGGCTTCAATTAGATTCCATAAAACACCGGGTGGGCGCGCATCCTTCTAGGAATATTCAGCGTGTACGCAAGGTCTCGCTTGGCCACGATCTTAAAAGGTCCAATAAACCGTTGACGGAGAATTTCTTAAAGACAGCAGGTAATGCATGTGTAGGAAGGCTTTTAGCATTTAATAACACCAGGTCTCCGACCTTAAAGATCTCATTTCTGCTTCTTTCATCTGCATTTGGCTTCCAGCCGTCGCATCGCGAACGCGTCGTAGGCGCTCAGTCTGGTAGACAGGAAGTCATCAACTTCTATACGGACAGTGAGGGGGCTGACATCAGCTAGTTCAGCTATTCCTCCCCCGCCAAGCCCTGAGCCATGGGATGGCGGCGTCAGTGAGACGCGAGTATAAACAAGCCCTTTCGCGTAGAACGGCGTATAGCCGGTGTATTGTTCAGAGTAAACTCTACGATTGACAGCATGGCGCGCTAGCGTTTCGGCATTTCAGCGCAGACCTGCGAAGAGCGTCTATAAGAACGCGATTCGCGCACTCAGTTTGATCATGGGTCTGCGGATGGCCCGCTATTGACATAGTCTACTTGGTGCCCAGCACCCTGTAGAGTGTAGACCAAAACTTCCCAGTGAGGCGCGGGTCTCTATCAGAGACAATTGACTTCGAAAGTCCATGTTGTCGAAAGACACGATTGTCAAACAATGTCGCTGGACCCACACCGTTGATGATGCTCGGCTCTACCGCAAGATGAGACATCTTGCTCAAACCGTCCACAAAGACCACTACACCCGTGTGTGTCAAACACAAAGTCCATACTCATAGACTGCCAACAACCGGAGGGTACCGGCAAACTGGCCAGCGGCACCGCCGCATTCGGAGAGGTTCTCACCCTTCGACATGTCTCACACGCGCGCACATATGTGCCCGTCTATTTGTATTGCTGGGGCCACCAATAGTGGCATCTCACCGAGCTTTGCGTCCCCTCACGACCGAGATGTGGGGTGTCGTGGTCCTTATCGAGGATACGGTAATTCAAATCCTAATTTAAATCCTAATTCAAATCCTCATCGCGAGTAACTAAAATTCGTGGCGTATCTGCCGTGCTATAGTACAACAACCCGTTATTCAACGAAGTCACCGTTCGCGCAATCACGCCGACAATTTCTTGTCCGAGTCTCCGGAATGCTTGCTCCCGAGAGCCTGTAACGCGTCACACACATACCATCACCCGCGTATGTGGCGCAGATCAAAACCATCACTGATGACGTACATCTGCAAGCTCATAATCTACACACATCCCATCACCCGCATACGCGGTACGGTTCAAATCCGTCACAGATGACGTTACAACTGTAACATGAGCAAGCTCATAGTCTGGTCTGCGTTACAACACATCGGCCAAGGCATTCTGCTTTCCTGGCTTACACTTCACTTCGAAGTTTTCTTTTGCAAAGAATGGGAGCCACCTGGCCATCCTCTGCGAGAGGTGAGGCGATTGAGTCGCAGTGCATAACGAAGCATGGTCTGTGTAGATCACAAACGGCTTGGAGCCAAGCAGGTGCACTCAGAAATTGACAAGTGCATATTTGTCGCAAGTAATAGCTTGTCGTGGACTGGATAGTTCTTCTCCGCAGCACTAAGCTGGCGAGATTCGAACGCGATCACTCGATCTTGCCCCTTGGCGTCTGCTTGCAGCAGGGCACAGCCGATGGCAAAGTGTGAAGCGTCACAGACGACACTAAAAGGACGACCAGGGTCCGGCAACGCCAGTATGGTGCATGAAGGAAACTGTCTTTGACCGTGTCAAAAGCCTCTCGATGCTCGGTGTCCCAATACCTTTCCGTATCCTTCTTGGCCATGCCACTTCCGCATAATTCGTGCTATACTTGTGCAAGTAGTTGATGAGACCAAACCACTTGCGCAAGTCCTTTTGGTTCTTTAGAACCGGCCAGTCCACAATGTCCTTGAATTCAGCGGGATCCGCTATAAGGCCACGCTTCCCAACGAAGCACCATAAAAGAGAATTTCTTCTGCGCCAAAGATGCACTTATCGGCATTGGGACACAGCTTATTCGTGCACATGCACTCGAGTACCGATCTCAAATGGATGATTTGGTTTCTCTCAACAGTCCTTCCGTGCCCCCACGACTGTGGACGATGATGTCGTCGAAGTTTGTTTGTGCATACACCCAATGGGGCCTGAACAACTTTATCACAAGGCGATTAATGTTGCTGAGTGCATTTGACAACCCTTGGGACATCACTAGCCACTCTCAGAACATGCCGCTCGCAGTACTCACCGCTGTCACCGGAATATCACTAACTCTCACGAGCAATTGGTCATAACCATCGACCAAGTCAAGTGCGCTGTACTTGAACAGCCAGCAATATAGTTCTGGAGGACATCCTTCCTAGAAATCGGCGTCTGTGCCGGAATGGTGGCAGCGTTTGGGTTATTGTTAGCGTGAGGGATACGCCAATTGCCGCTCGGTTTCTGGACACAAAACTAAGCTGTAGAATGTTGTGCCATTTTTTTAGTCAAAAAGATGCGGCTGAAGTTATGGGAAGACTTAACTTCACGCATCATTCCTGCGTCGTGCTTTGCTCGGGAGGCGTCAATAACGTCACACTATCTTTGGGCAGGGGCCATTAGCGTGTTACGCAGTATTTGGTTTTCGGAACCAGGTCAATCACATGACGCACACCTCGATTCGGAGTTAGGACCGACGGCGGGTCTTTGGAGACGACGTCTTGAAGTTCTTTTACCAAAGGATGGTACGGATCCGAGGGATCCTTTAGAGTCGACTATCCAATTTGTGCGTTCAGCACTCTCTTAGAGTCCTTCAGGACAGTTTCATCGAGCAGCGACGACAAATTTATATCCTCGTTCGGTTTTATAATGACCACCTCGGCTAAATTGCCTGCCTTCAAGGCACCGCCGAATTCTTCGAAGGATACAAGCTCAAGAAAAGCATCCACCGTGGATATAGCCTGGGTGACGTCCCCGTCATATCGTTGACGACGGTGTATAGCTGAGTGCTATTGTCTACGGTAGACACATGCTAGGTCAGGGTCGACGCATTGCGTCTTGCAGATAGCATACGGCACCACCGTCACCTCTCTATAGAGACTTTACGTTTCATCGGGACCAGTCGAAACACGTACTCGGCGTCGTCCAGTGCCCTCACTCCCTGCATCATTGGAGCCTTGATGTTATTAACAACG
>NW_020189964.1:1948508-1949907 GCF_900000015.1 Plasmopara halstedii | reverse complement strand
TCCTAGCCGTCGAGCCGGCGAACACGTCACATCATGTGACGGTGGGGCGCCTTGCGCCGCTGAAAACGGTAAGTGTTATACTCCGTGCTCAGAACCAGTTGCTGATTCAACTTCTGGGTGGCCGAGCGCCTTTAGGCGCCGCTCTGGCGCCAACGCGTCCGCCTTCATTTGCGCTGGATTCCTTTACGGCTCAAGCAATGGGTGAGTGCGCATCCTTCTCGGAAGGTTAAGCGTATACGCTAGGCCTCGCTTAGCCACGACCTTAAAAGGTCTAATAGACCGTGGACGGGGCTTCATCTTAAAGACAGCAGAAACGACATGTGCAGGAAGGTTTTTAGCGTTGTATAAAACCAGGTTTCCTACCTCAATATTTTCAAAATTTCTTCGACCTTTTCCGTCTGCATTTTCCTTCTGCATGTCTTGGCTTTCAGCCATCGCATCGTAAAGGTGTTCTGAGACACTCTGTCTAGTAGACAGGAAGTCCCCGACTTCTTTACGCACAATGAGGGGGCTGAGATCAGCCAGTCGTTCGGCTATCCCCCCACACCAAGCCCTGGGCCATGGGATGGCGGCATCAGCAAGACGCGAGGATTAATAAGCCCGTTCACGTAGAAAGTCGTATAGCTGGTAAATGAATGCACTGCATTGTTCCGACTATACTCAATGAGTGGCAACATAGCGCTCCAGCGCTTCGGCGTCTCAGCGCAGACGCTGTGAAAAACGTCTTCGACGACGCAATTCACGCGCTCAGTCTGATCATCGGTCTGCGGGTGGTCTGCTGTTGACATAGTCAACTTAGTGCTCACACCTCTAGAAAGTGTAGACAAATACTATCCAGTAAAGCGCGGGTCTCTATCAGAGACAATTGACTCCGGGAGTCTGTCGAAAAACAAGATCGACAAACGGCGTCGCTGAATCCACACCGTCGATGGTGTCCGGCACTGCAGCAAGATAAGTCATTTTGCTCAAACGGTCCACAAAAATCACCACACCGGCGTTGCCTGCCAAGTCCTTTGGCAGGCCAAGCACAAAGTCCATACTCATGGACTGCCAGCACCCGGAGGGTACCGGCAAACTGGCCAGCAGCGCCGCCGCATTCGGAGAGGATCATTCTCTCTGACACGTCTCACACGTGCGCACATATGTGCTCGTCCACATGTCCAGCCTGGGCCACCAATAGTGGCAACTCACCGAGCTGTTTGTCTTGTCACGACTGAGATGACCACTTAGTGGGGTGACGTGGGCCTCAAAAAGGTTTAAGGCCTCATCGTGAGTCCCCGCAATTCGTGGCGTATCCGTTTAATAAGTGTTATAATACAGCAATCCGTTACTCAATGGATATCGGTCTAACTGCGCGGGCAAACGCGCCGACAATTTCTTGTCCGAATTTCCGAACCCT
>NW_020189964.1:1947417-1948498 GCF_900000015.1 Plasmopara halstedii | reverse complement strand
CGACGAAGAGCTGCTATTTCCGCAGTCTTTGTCCAGTGGATAACGTGCCACTCCACGCGAATCAGAAGAGCCTTGCTCAAGATACCTCGGACCTCTTCCGACCATACCACCCTTTGCATGCAGCAACAGCTTCAAAACGCGAGCAGTACTTAATGGATTACGGCCACTCCACGCACATCACTAGGGCCTCACCATAGATGCCTCGAACCTCGTCCGACCGTGCCACTCTGGGCATGAAGCAACTGCTTCGTAACGCAAGCAGTGCTCAGTAGATTACGTTCCATTCCACGTGCATTACGGGGCGTCGTCCTCGATGGCTCGGCCCTTGGTCGACCATGCCAATCTTGGCATGTAGCGACTGCTCCAATAATTGAGCAGCGCTCAGTAGGTTACGTACCACTTCACGTTCAGTCCGCGTGCCATGCTCGGGACTGCGCGTAGCGTCCAAAGTCTTCGACCTCTAATCAATCCTTGGCTTATAGTGTTACAGCCATTTCATAGCAAGGATAAGGTCATATCTTGCATCCAAGTCTAAGACTAAGCAGCTTTTCACGCTATCAAAGTCACGAAACTTGACACCGAGGCCCACAGGGACCCTCCCTCAACCGCGCATCCAGCGCCTCAGCATATAGCATACTTCCTTAGATTATGGAGCGTCGAGCATAATTGCCCGACGCTCCGAAATCGATAAGGATCTTCCATGGCTTCTCAAAGCCCTTCCTGATCGCTTTTACGACAAGCAAGTCATACTTGCATGCTTGTTCCATGTTCAAGAGCACATAGCTCTTCGGAGCTGAACCCTACTTCCCTCTACCTCTTTGAGGCTTACCAGAGCTCTGATCTCCCCCCGGTAGGATACCCCGCGCCTACTGGGTGTTCTTGTTTCCACACGACAAACCAGTTTGGTTAGGAGCGGGACGCCGGCTCGACGAACCTTTACGCGCCTTGCGCACGGGACAACCAGTGCGAAAGTGACGGGTGTCTCCACAGACAAAACACCGTCAGGTGTTTACACGCTGCTCGACTGCTGGGAGCTCTCCCTTCTTTTTCTCAGCAAAGCTAAGGTCCACTGGCTCAGGCT
>NW_020189964.1:1946848-1947407 GCF_900000015.1 Plasmopara halstedii | reverse complement strand
TCATACCTTGCATCCAAGTCTAAGACTAGACAGCGTTCCAAGCTATCAAAGTCAAGGAGCTTGACTCCGAGGTCCACCCGGACCTTTGCAACCGTGACACGCGTCCCCGTCGCTAGGCAAACAGTGACGATGCCACCCAGCCGCGCATTCAGCGCCTCAGCATACAGCTGACGTACTTCCATCGCGGAGCGTCGAGCATAATTGCCCGACGCCCCGGAATCGATGAGGGTCTTCCATGGCTTCTCAAAGCCCTTTACGGTCACCTTTACGACCAGCAAGCCCGGCTTGCATACACGTTTCGTGTTCAAGACCACGGAGCTCTTCGGGGCTGGGCCCTGTTGACCATTGCCTCCCTGAGGCTCAACAGAACTCAGTTTTTCCCCAGTAGGTCGCCTCGCGCCTTCTGAGTGGTGTCGTTTCCCCGCAACAAACCAGACTGGTAGGCGATGGGGTGATGGTTCGAAGAACCTTGACGCGCTTTGCTTAGGGGGCAACCGTTCCGCAGGTGACGGATGTCTCCACAGACAAAACACCGTCGTGTGTTTGCGTGCTGCCCGGA
>NW_020189964.1:1946721-1946838 GCF_900000015.1 Plasmopara halstedii | reverse complement strand
AAACGCTTCATCATGCAGTCGGTGTCTAGGTCACTGTCGATGCTGGATACATCGAGAAGGTATTTCTCTTCCAGGACGTCGAACTCCTTAAACTTGAACGATCCTCCCAAAAGTCGG
>NW_020189964.1:1943606-1946711 GCF_900000015.1 Plasmopara halstedii | reverse complement strand
ACCATTCTCATCAAAAAGAGTCGGCATGGACGATGGCGACTTAGTCGATCGCTATCCGGTGACTCACGATGCTCTTGGAGCTTTGGAGGACAGAGACCGTCGTCATCGCCTCTCCACTGAGCATCATCCCGAGGTCCTTTACCGCTGTGCAGAAGGCCTCCAGAGTCTGGAGCACTTTGTGCACCGACCGCCTCACGTTGAGGTAATTGCGCTCTGTCGATGCAGCTCCTATCTTTCGAGCAGACGAATACGTTACTGCGTGCGACGATGGAACGCCTGGCGCCTTTAAAGACGGAAAATTATGCACTCTGTATTCAGAACTAGCTGCTGGTTTGCTTCTGGGTGGCCGAGTGCCTTTATGCACTGCCCCGGCGCTAACGCTTCCGCGATCACTTGCCCCGGATCCCAGTACGGCTCAAGCAAACACACATAAAACACCGAGTGGGTGTGCATCATTCTTGGAAGGTTCAGCGTATAAGCAAGGCTTCGCTTGGCCATGACCTTATAAGGTCCAATAAACGTGGACGAAGCTTTGTCTTGAAGATAGTAAAGACTGTATGTGTAGGAAGGTTTTAAGCATTTGATAAAACCAGGTCTCCGACATCAAAGTTTCTTTCATCTCCATATTCTTTCTGCATGTCTTGGATTTCTGCCATCGCATCGCGAACGTGTCGCAACACACTCAGTCTGGTAGACAGGAAGTCATCGACTTCTTTACGAACAGTGAAAGGCTGACATCAGCTAGCCGTTCAGCCTCCCCCTGAGCCATGGGACGGCAGCGTGGGCGGGACGCGAGGATCAACGAGCCCGTTCACGTAGAACGACGTGTAGCCGGTAGATGAATGCACTGCATTGTTCGGAGCAAACTTTACGAGTGGCAACATAGCGATTCAACGCTTCGGCGTCTCAGCGCAAACGCTCCGAATAACGTATTCAACGACGCGATTCATGCGCTCAGTCTCACCATCGGTCTGCGGATGGTCCGCTGCTGAAATAGTCAACTTGGTGCCCAGCACCCTGTAGTTTATAGACCAAAACTTCCTAGTGAAGCGCGGATCTCTATCAGAGACAATTGACTCTTGGAGTCCTTGTTGTAAAGGACTCGATCGACAAACGGCGCCGCTATACCCACACCGTCGATTGTGTCCGGCACTGCCGCAAAATGATCCATCTTGCTCAAACGGTCCACAAAGACCACCACATCTGTATTGCCCGCCGAGTCCTTCGGCAGGTCTAACACAAAGACCAAACGATTGGACTTCCATCATCCGGAGGGTATCGATAATTTGGCCAGCGGCGCCGCCGCATTCAAAGAGGTTTCACCCATTGACACGTCTTACACGTGCGCACATAGATGTCAGTCCATTTGTACAGCCTGGGCCACCAGTAGTGGCGAATCACAGAGCTGTTCGTATTCTCACGGTCGAGATGACCACTGAGTGGGGTGTCGTGGGCCTCATAGCGGATACGGTACTTCCATTCCTCATCGTGAGGAATCAAAATTCGAAGCGTATCCGTCGAGTCAGTGGTATAATACAGCAATCTATTTTTCTATGAATATTGCTGCAACCGTGCACGCAGTCGCGACGACAACTTATTGTTCGAGTTTCCATACTCCCTGCCCCCAAGAAACCGTAACAGCGATCATGACCGCGTACGCGGCACGGATTAAATATGCCATGGTCGGCGTCACCGTCGTGATATGAGCAAGCTCATACTCGGTCTTCGTGATAAAACATCAACCGAAGCATTCTATTTCGTGGAATATACTCCACCTCGAAGTTATACTCTGCAAAGAACGAGAACCACCTGGCCATCCTCTGCGAGAGGTGAGGCGACTGAGTCGCAGTGCGTAGTGGCACATGATGTGTGTAGATCACGAACGGCTTAGAGCCGAGCAGGTGCACTTTGAACTTGACAAATGTAAACTCCATCGCAGGTAATTCCTTGGCGTGAACTAGGTAGTTTTCTTTTCAGCCTTGAGCTGGCGAGATTCAATCGCGATCACCCGATCTCGCCCCTCGGCTTCTGCTTGCAGCAGTGCACAGCCGATGGCATAGTCCGAAGCGTCACAGACAACGCTAAAAAGACGATCGGGGTCTGGCAGCGCCAGTGTTGGTGGATGAAGGAGGCTGCCCTTGACAAAAGCCTCCCGATGCTCGGTGTCCCACCACCATTACACATCCTTCTTAAAGAAACTCGACAACGGCCGTACCATTTCCGCAAAATTTACGCTATTCTTGTGCAAGTAGTTGGCAAGGCCAAGCCACTTTTGCAAGTCCTATTGATCTTTGCAACCGACCAGTCTACAATGGCCTTGACCTTTGCGGGATCCGCTTGAAGGTCACGCTTTCCAATCTAGCACCCTAAAAATAGAATTTCTATCGCGCCGGAGATACACTTATCGACATCAGTATACAACTTATTTGTGCGCATGCACTCGAGCACCGCTCTCAAATGGACAATGTGGTGTTTCAAATCTGTCCTTCCTTGCCCCGCACGACTGTGGACGAAGATGTTGTCGAAGTATATCTGTGCATACGCCTGAAGGATAATTTTGTCACAAGACGATTAGGTGCTGCTGATGCATTTGACAGCCCTTGGTGCATCACCAGACACTCCCAGAGCATCCCGCTCGGGGTACTCACCGCTGTCAGCAGAATATCACTCGCTCTCATGAGCAATTGATAATACCTATCAACCAAATCGAGTGCGCTGTACTTTAGCCAGCCATATTGTTCTGGATAGCATCTTCGATAGAAATAGGCTTTTATGCCGGAATAGTGGCAGAGTTTAGATTGTTGAAAGCGTGAACAATACGCCACTTGCCGTTCGGCTTGGGTCACAAAACGTGGGTGTCGAATGGAGACTTGCTCTGACACACCATTCCTGCCTCGTGTTTCGCGCGAAAAAAACCGTCATTGACGTCACGCCGCTCCTTGAGGAGGGGGCATTGGCGTTTTACGCAGTATTTGGTTCCCGGAACCAGGTCAATCTCTTGACGCATACCTCGGTCTGGAGGTAGGACCGGCGGCGGATTTTCGAGATGTCGTCTTGATATTTTATACCATAAGATAGTACTGATCCAAGGGATTCTTTAGGATC
>NW_020189964.1:1934493-1943596 GCF_900000015.1 Plasmopara halstedii | reverse complement strand
CAAGCAAAATCTTCGATGTCTATACTGCTGTGTACCTCATTAAGTCAATCATAAAAATGATAACGTAGTTTGACGCAAGCGTGACTTGTAATAACATGGGAATGGACGCAATTGAGTACAAATGCCAGTAGTTATACATTTGATTAGGTTTTCCTATCAATATAGGAAAACGTATAGATTTAGATAGAGGCGGTGTTGCTGCTGCTCTACTGCTGCATAGACGTACTTATTAATCACATCCAATGCTGGATACGTTTCGAACAAGCTTTACCTCTCTGAATGGCCACCTAAGAAGAAACAATAGTGAGCGCAATTTGATCGAGGTTTAACAAGTATAAGTAAGTTCATCGTACGTGCGCATATGGTAAAGGTGTCAGCAAATACATATATGTTCTCATCGCATACGCCAGTGCCTAAGATCGGCCTCTCGATTCCTGTAAATTGGTGGTAATCCTTTTTTATTTTTAGTCCCATAAAAGACGCCTCCGATAGTTTCGAGTCTGGACCAAGACTTAAATTTATCGCTGACCAGATGTCTGTATGTGCTTCTACAGGCTTTATTTCATTTATATTAATTGTGTGATCGATCCTCATTCCTTTGATACCGCTCTCATGGTGTTAATCTTGGTCAGGGCGGCTGCATTCCACTTGCATTTTCTCACAAAAGCTTACATTTAATGAGACCAAGCGTGCTTTGCTATGGTGAGAACCAGGGAGATCGAAAGCAACATGACGATGAAACATTGGATATGTAGATGTTGGAACAATTACCTGTTTGCGATCTTGAGCGTCCTCGCTACATCGGAACCTTAAAAGTCTAAACGAAAAAGGAAGTGAGGAACACTCAGAGATGACGTCACCAAATTTATTATAAAACTATATCTCGATCACACTCATGCCCGACAGTTGAAGTAAAAACCTTCGTTGGTGGCGAAGCAGCGACTCCACAATCTTCTGTACCTTTGCTACTCACTGCATTCAAGCATCTATTAGGTAGTACTACATTGAACGTCCCTGTTTGTAGTGCATGGCTTATATAACGAATTGAGTTTGTGGTCACAAAGAAGTTACGTCGAAAGGTTTCCAATCGTCAATTTGATAGCCCTTGGCCACCCAATCAAAGGTCTCCATATATCAACACCCAGACCACTTTAACTCTTAATTCCACATAATTTCCGAGATTACCTGATGGGATCTGCAAGCATTGATGAACACCAGACACTATTGCCTTCATATTCACCGTCCGTATCTCATACGCGGTTTCGTGACCAAGATGCGGCTTCATCATGGCCCGCAACATTTGAACAGGGTCTTGATGCGAGGTATGCGATAAATTCTCTCGTTTCCAAGAAAAGTTGATCAAGTCATTTATCTTGAATTTTTTAGAATGGCATCTCCTGTTGCAATGTCCTTGACACCTCATCGAGTCAGGTCCTTTAGTACTGGCCCATATACTGAAAGACAAATACTTTTACAACAAGAGGAAGAGGCCATTTGGTCACCAGCTAGTAGCGCTGGCACAGTTACGTCTCATGGTACCAGCAGCTTTAAAGATGCAGTATTCAACGCTATCAACGTGTTATTAGGCGTTGGTGTATTATCAAGTCCATTTTCAATGCGCTCTAGTGGTTTGCTTATTGGTGGACTACTCTTTTTCTTCTTCTTACTTGTAACAAACCACACGGCCAAATTACTGGGCCAATGTCTTAGCTATCAAGTGGGAATGACGACGTACCCAGATATTGGTGAGGCAGCTTTTGGGACGCGAGGACGAGTAATCATTGGTATAACATTCTTCTCTGAGCTATTTGCAGCTTGTGCCATGTTTTTCGTCTTAAGTAAGTCAATCTTTTGTCTCAAAGGTAACATTTGGTCCTTAATTCACATTTCTTTGCTTCTTAATGACAGTTGGGGATACACTAGCAGCATTGTTTCCATTGTTTACAGAGATGCAGCTAACCGTTGTCTCGTTTTTACTTATCATGCCGTCATTGTGGACTACCCACATGTCTATTTTGTCGTATTTCAGTGTCTTGGGCATCTTATCGTCATTTTTCTGCCTTTACACGATCCTATACGTTGGTTTTGACATTGATACGGATGCACCGGATTACACTTTGGGAAGTCTATTACATCCGCAACCTGTGCAGATGATTGGTGACTTAGATCGCATTCCATTGGCAATTGGTCTTACTATGGTGGCATTTGGAGGTCACTCGGTCTTTCCGTCGATTTGCAGCTCGTTGGCAAACAAGGATGAATACCCACGCGTACTTAATCTCTCGTATTTACTTGTGGGACTTGTCTATGGTGCGATTGAAGTGGCTGGCTATCTCATGTATGGAGCTGCGACTCAAAAAGAAATCACTTTGAATCTCATTGCATCGTATCCATGTGCATTCACAAAGTTGGTGGTTTGGACAATTGCATTAAACCCAATGAGCAAAATTGCAATCACGATTCATCCTATCGCTTTAGCAATAGAAGAGTTCATGCTCTCACCAAGTCAAAAACGCGCAGCTGCACGCAACAAATCAAGCTTGAAATTGGTCTGTTATCGTGCTAGTATCCGTACATTCCTGGGAGTCGGAGCTTTGTTTTGTGCATTATTCGTACCTTACTTTGCCCGTGTCACATCGTTCCTTGGAGCATTTTTTGCTATGCTCGTCTCGGTCTTTCTGCCGTGTATCTGCTACCTCAAGCTCTTTTCGCACCGTTTATCAAAGAAAGAGATTGTACTGAATGCAGGATTGGCCGGACTTGCAATCGTTTTCATGATATTTGGCACCCTAGCGTCATTTTTGTCCCCCGCAGAGTAATAGATGCTTTGACGTTAAACTAATGTTTGAGACAATTTCTATTGACCTAATGACACTTTTTGACTAGATATATCGAAAAGTCAGAAATAAAAATAGTATACTGAAAACCATTACACCAAACTGTTGTCTTCATCTTTCTTCTTGTCTTGATCCATCTCATCTTTATACGATGTCGATCTGTGATTAGAAAATGTGATAGAGCGTCGTTTTGGTAATGACTTGTGTGAATTGGCTTCGCGCGTGGCGGCTGGCAAACCTACTTCAATATCGTCGACACTGTGTCGCGTACTTCGTGAAGACCTAGAAAAACACTTGTTTAAACAAACTTCCCATCGCAATTGTATTCAATGAAACAAATACTTACCGATTCGAGATACGCCGATTTAAGAGACTATTTTCTTCGGAACGAGTGAATCCAAGCCCGCCTAAAATTGCGGATAAACCAACAGTAGTAGACATATCGAGATAATTATCGATTGCTTGACGATTCGCATATTCAGACATTTCACTTTCACTTTGTCGACCACGAATACCGACATCATCGTCTGATCCTTCAGTCGCACTCTCTTCACTTAATGCTTCAAGAATAGACGAGAGCAAGTCTCGACTTGTACTTGTCTCGAATCTATTATTTTCTATCTCTTCTACATTCATTGCACCTTCTGGGACACGTGTTACTCGCGTATCCAAATTTCTTAACGGCTCAAGTTTGCTTTCCGATGCTGTAAAGCTAAACCCTCGTTCAAACTTACTCTTAGTAGATACCGCTGACGGTGCATGTTTACGACGAGACAGGAGTACTACACCAAAGATGCTAATACCAATTCCAAATACAAACATGACTGCTTGTAAGACTGAAAACGAGCGAATTTCTTGAAAGTAAATGACGCCCCCTAATACACCACTAATAACCCAGTACGCTTGGTAAACCGGAACCATTGAAAGAGCGTCATAATGCACAAGACCTCCATTGAGATATTTGATTTGAAGACACAGACATATAACTAATCCCACGACAATAAGATACGTTTGATATTGCAGTAAGCAATCAGTGTCTCCATTAAATACTCCTTTTAGCAACTCAGCCGTCGATTTTGCAAATAGAACCGACTGACCACCTAATGTGCCCGCAAGACCAGCATATCCCACGAGACAAATCGTCGACCACATATTTGGTGTACCCGCTTGAATTATCCGGTGACGTTTGCTCGTCAAAGATAGGTCATGAATGATCTTAATTGCAGCATAGTGAGCCAATATCGTCAGGAAAACAATACAAAAATACACAATAGTAAGCGGATCCCTGTACAATTCCAAAAGCATGTTCAAGTTGTACGAAGGCGACGAGTGCGACGCAAATACAACGGCAATTGTTGCCCCTACAAAAATGATCAGTGTCGAGACAATATCCTTTTTACTTAATTTTTCCTTGTTAAAACAAGGTGCGAGCACCATGTTCCACACAAGAGTAAGTGCCGCCAATGGAGCCAATAAACTCTGTGGAGCTAGTCCAAAAGCAACAAAATCCAGTATTGAACCCACTGCACAAAGGATAAAGCCTATTAACCATAATGGTAATCGATACGCTGGTAACGGCTCAGACATCAGTTCATTCTGTTTCAGAGCTTTCTTCTGCAAATTGATACCAATACTCGCCAGAAACGAAAATACGACTGCAATTGAAAACCCTATAATCCACACGGCCTTATCTGGTCCATTATACGTCGTGGTAAAGCACTTGCCTTCATCACTGATACCCATCAACGGATTTCTTTCATCTCCACAAATGTCAGAAATTGGAATCGTCATATTTACACTGCAGTCAAAGTCAATGGTCTTCATACAACTTTCGAGACACAAAGTCTCCGAAGTTCCCATTTCGCACACATTGAAAATTGTCATACACGAAATTTGTTTCAGTGTATTTTCACAAGTTTTATCCATACTCGTGACATTCACTAGCTTGTTGTATTGCTCTAAGGCAATTGCGTCCTGAAAAGTAGGACATTCGTATAGATCAATGTGATGAATTGTAGTACAGTAAAAAAAATTACTCACCATAGCTTGCCAAGTGCTTTTGGTTTGACATGCTGAGTATGTGACAAAAGGCGAGCAAAAGTTTAGAGTAGAAGCTGGAGGTATGTCACAAGTTGAGCACGCAGAAGCATATGATAAAAGCGACATTAAAGCTATTAACATCCGCAAGAGATGCCCAATAATTCGGCCCATTTGCGGCAGTAGGGAGTGGGGAAATGACTTTGTTCGCTTAGCAGCGATGCAGCCAAAATTGGGGCTGGAAACGGCGGCGTCCATTTCGGATCATGACCGATTAGGGCTAAGAAATATTTTATTTAGGGATGTTTTTTTATAAATTTCTATAACTACTAAATTTCAACTTAGTAATCAGGAGGCGTAGGTGTTCCGTGTTAGATGATGGCTACGTTGGTCGTTGTCACTTACCTTCACGTCTTGAATTAATGATTTTATCAAATAAAGTATGCTCATATTAAGAATCCGGTGGCGAAATCATCTGCAGCCTCACTATATTAAAAGTTCTTGCTTGGCTATCACACAGCCAGCCGGCCACTACGAATATATTCATCGATCCAGGCTTTGTGTAAACGGATTAAATGTATCCTTGTATGAAAGGGTGGGTCACACAAGATGGTGTGACCGTTCAAAGATGTGGATTATACAAATTGGTGTATTCACACAATGGTGTGGCTACACCGTAACAAGAAGCCACGACTGCCAGTAGTTATGCATATTAATTAGGTTTTACTATATAAATAGGAAAACCTTTAGGCTTTAGATATAGGCGGCTCTGTCGCAAATAAGACAAATAAATACAGTTTCAATTTTGAATGGAAGAAGGTATTTACCTTCGTTAAGGCTTTGGGTACTCTTGAAGGTAGCGGATTGCGATCCGCTACAGTCCTACAGGTTCTGGTATAGACCGTAAGTTCGGCGACTTTAGTAGGCTTCCTCTAAGCAAAGAGCTACGGCAGCCCCGCTGCACTAAGTAGCACTTGTATTCAATCTACGCCTCAGTCGTTACGACTGACCCTCTGTTAGGATGGAGCAATTATCCTATTTGCCCCAGGGCATGCAGGACGGGCTTCATAAGCTAATGTCCTTGCTTGGCCCGGAGGGCGTGCAACACCTTGCCTCACAAGGACCCTAGGCGATAAACTCGCGCCTAGAGGCGTTTTCGAGAAAATGCCCTGCTAGAGAACCTAGGGGGAAAAATGTCGGCATCGACTGCGTCGATGACGCCACCGTCGGCCACGGATGCCTCAACCTGACCAAGGCCGCTCATGGCGAGCATTAAGACTTTCGAGGGTAAGGGTGGAGAGAGTCTCCTGCTCTGTGTGAGAGAGGCCGAGATGGCTTTGTCGTCCGCCATGCTCCAGAACGAGTGGTTCCGAGTGCTAAACATTACGTAACACGGCAGTGGCCCCTGTTTAAGGAGCCGTGTAACGTCATTTACGCCTTTTTCGATGCGAAGCACGACGCAGGAATGGTGCGTGAGAGCAAGTCTTCCCATTCGATACCCACGTTTTGTGTCTGGAAACCGAACGGCAAGTGGCGTATTGTTCACGCTCACAATAAGCTCAACGCTAATACCATTCTGGCGCAGACGCCGATTCCTAGAAAGGATGTCTCCAGAACAACATGGTTGGATGTACAAAGTACAGTGCACTTGGCGTGGACGATGGGTATTACCATTTGCTCATTGATGGGAGTGATATTCCGCTGACAGCGGTGACTACTCCGAGCGGGATGCTCTGGGAGTGGCTGGTGATACCCCAAGGACTGTTTAATGCACCAGCAGCATTTAATCGTCTCGTGGCGCAGTTGATCAGGCCCCACCGGGCGTATGCACAGACATACTTCGATGATATCTTCGTCCACAGTTGTACGATGCACGGTAGTACAGATGAGGAAAACCACATCGTCCATTTGAGAGCGGAGCTAGAGTGCAAGCGTGCGAATAAGATTTATGCTAATGCAGAGATAAGTGCATCTTCGGCGCTAATAAAGTTCCGTTTTTAGGGTGCTTCATTGGGATGCGTGGCCTTCGAGCGAATCTTACTAAGGTCAAGGCCTTTGTGGACTGGGTAATTCCAAAAAAACAAAAGGACTTGCGCAAGTGGCTTGGCCTCGCCAACTACTTGCATAAGTATAGCGCGAATTATGCGGAAATGGCACGGCTGTTGTCGAATCTCCTATTGAAGGATACGGAATTGTGTTGGGACACCGAGCATCTGGAAGCTGGGGACAGGGTCAAAGATAGCCTCATTGATGCATCAATACGGGCTTTGCCGAACCCCGACCGTCCTTTTAGTGTCGTCTGTGACGCTTCAGACTTTGCCATCGGCTGTGTACTGCTGCAAGCACACGCCGAGGTGTGAGATCGGGTGATCGCGTTCAAATATCGCCAGCTTAAGGTAGCAGAGATGAACTACCCAGTTAACGACAAGAAATTTCTTGCGATGAAGTATGCAATTGTCAAGTTCAAAGTGCACCTGCTTGGCTCAAAGCCGTTCGTGATTTAAACAAATCATGCGTCCTTACGCACTGCGACTCAGTTGCCTCACCTCTCGCAGAGGATTGTCAGGTGGCTCTTCTTCTTCGCAGAATATAACTTCGAAGTAAAGTATAAGCCAGGAAAGCAGAGTGCTTTGGCTGATGCATAGTCACGCAGACCGGAATATGAGCTTGCTCATGTCACGACGGTGACGTCGTCAGAGAGGGATTCGACCCGCGCTGCATCCACGGGTGATGGCATGTGTGTGGCACTGCTATATGCTCTCGGGGGCAAGGAGTTCGGAATCTCGGACAAGAAATATAGCGCGCACGGTTACGCCGATATTCGTTGAACAAAGGGTTGCTGTATTATAGCACCGATCCGACGGATACGCTACTAATTGTGGTTTCTCACGATAAGGATCTGAATTACTGTATCCTCTATGAGGCCCACGACACCCCACTCAGTGGTCATCTCGGTCGTGAAAAGATCTGTAGCTCTGTGTGTTGTCGCTACTGGTGGCCCAAGCTGTACATATAGACGAGCATATTTGTGCGCACGTGTGAGACGTGTCAATGCGACAGCGCCGATGGTCAGTTCACCGCTACCCCCGGGTGTTGGCAGGCCATGAGTATGAACTTTGTGTTTGGCCTGCCGAAGGACTTTGCGGGCAACACGGGTGTGGTGGTCTTGTGGACCGTTTGAGCAAGAAGGTTCATCGTGCGGCATTGCCTCACACCATCGACGGTTCGGGCACAGCGATGCTGTTTGTGGACTGTGTCTTTCGACAACATAGACCCCTGCTTTGATAGAGACCCATGCTTCACTTGGAAGGTTTGGTCTACAATCTTCGGGGTGCTGGGCACCAAGTTGACTATGTCAACAACGGACCATCTGCAGACCGATGGTCAAACTGAGCGCGTGAATACCGTCGTTCTTTGCAGCCTGCGCTGAGACGCCGAAGCCACTCGTAGATCTTGCTCTGAACAATGCAGTGCATTCATCTACCGGCTACACACCGTAATACGTGAACGGGCTTTTAATCCTCGCGTCCCGCTGACGCCGCCATCCCATGGTTCAGGGCTTGGTGGGGAGGAATAGCCGAGTGGCTAGCTGATGTCATCCCCCTCACCGCTAGTAAAGAAGTCGATAAATTCCTGTCTACCAGACTGAGTGTCCTACGACACGTTCGCGATGCGATGGCTGAAAGTCAAGACATGAAGAAAGAATATGCAGACGGAGAAGCAGAAGAAATGCTTAAAAAATTTTGAGGGCGGATTCCTGGTTTTATCAAATGACGAAAGCCTTTCTACACATGCAGTTTCTGCTGTCTTTAAACTAAGCTGTCTTTAAAACTAAGCTCTGTCCACGGTTTTGGACCTTTTAAGGTCGTGGCCAAGCGAGGCCTTGCGTGCACGCTAAAACTCCCAAGAAGGATGCACACCCATTTTAAGCTGTATCGGGGCGACACTTAAAGCCGCTCGGCCACCCAGAAGCTGAACCAGCAACTGGTTTTGAGCACGAATTGCAACGATTTCCGTTTCCAACGGTGCAAGGCTCTCCATCGTCACACGAAGTTAGCTCGACGGCTAGGAGCCGCTCCGAGAGAGCGCGATAGTTCTCAACGTGAGGCAGTCGGTGCACAAAGTGCTCCAAGCTCTCGAGGTCTTCCGTACAGCGGTATGCGACCTAGGCAAGATGCTCGGCGGAGTGTCAATGACAACGCACTTTGGCGTCCAAAGCTCGAAGAGGT
>NW_020189964.1:1934198-1934483 GCF_900000015.1 Plasmopara halstedii | reverse complement strand
CGGTGACTCGTGATGCTCTTTGAGCTCTTGAGGATGAGATCCTTCTCGATCGGAGCTCTGCTGAGCGTCATGCTGAAGTAGCCTATTGCTGTGCGGACGCTTTTGATGATTTAATGCGCGTCGTGCGCCGGCTGCCTCGCCTTGAGGACCACCACGCTCTGTCGGAGCGACTCCTAGCCGTGGAGCAGGCGAATGCGTTGCTGCAGGCAATGGTGGGGCGCTTGGCTCCATTGGAGATGGAGGTTGTTGCACTCCGTGCTCAGAACCAGTTCCTGGTTCAGTTTA
>NW_020189964.1:1933129-1934188 GCF_900000015.1 Plasmopara halstedii | reverse complement strand
CTAATCCTGACGATGTCCAAAGCCAACTGAAGTTGCTGCTTGATGAGTTGCGTGAAAACAATTTTGTCCATGGAGATTTGCGGCCGCCCAATGTGTTTCTCCATGGCTCGCAAGAGCAGGTCGTTCTGATTGATTTTGACTGGGCAGGTGTTGCTGGTGTCGACATCTATCCTATTGGGATGAATCCGGAAATCAATTGGCCTAAAGGCGCACATGGAGGAGCCAAGTTGGATCCAGCTCATGATTTGGAATGGCTATATCGAATGTTTCCATCCGAATCAAAGTGTTGAAGTAAATCTCCATTGTCCAAGCAACGCAGTAATCGGTCGAAGCATATGATTGCTACAAAAATTAGTACTGTTTCTTAACTGAAATTGTGAATTTATAATGCGGATGTGTCGTGCTACCTCGTGTGATTCATCACTACCCTGATATGGGCCAACAGAGTACCAATATGATATAGTGATTATCTTGTTCATGCAATTTTCCACGTTCTTGACGACAGACAACTACAAGGTGTTAGTCGGGATGAATGGGAAGTCTGGAATTGCGAGTTTTTTATATGCAAGTCGGCTAAGCTGTGCTCAACAAGTTGTGTTTCGTCATTTGTATGTTTGTTTGAAATATAAGTCGAAAGATTGCATTGAAGGTAATGAGGACATTTAGCGCTGCCAAAAATTTAGAGTAAATAGCCGTGGTCACCTTCTTCAAGAAGCAACTTTGATCATAATTTCTTTGACCAGTCTTCATCGACTCACCGTTAAGCATGTTGAGAGCTGCAGTTTGTGCTTTGATTTTTTCTGCCTTCAAGAAACTTCTCGCAGTCTTCATTTAACCTTCTAAACATCACTAACATCGGATAATGCAAAGGCCGAGCATAGACGTCATTGTAATAAATGCTGCATTTTATCTTAAGCAACAAATTGCAACCTCGCGTCAATTTTCGGTAATATGACATCATTAAACATGCGTGTTTAATGCATCAATGGAGACTTCTCATAGACGACATAACCGTTAAGGAATCTTTAACCTTCAATATCAAGTTTCAGCGCATGATTC
>NW_020189964.1:1932910-1933119 GCF_900000015.1 Plasmopara halstedii | reverse complement strand
CTCATGTACTTGGGCCTGGATGAAAACATCATTCCAGATGATATCGTTTGGATCACGAAGCGGGGCGCTTACTGTGATTACCCACTCCCACATGGATTTATCAGTTTCAGACCTGATGCTGGATTTGATCACAAGGTCTATGACGTCACGAGTGAAGGTGTAGCCGTGTTTGCGAACATAGCACTGATTTTCCCAAAATATTGATCCAA
>NW_020189964.1:1931376-1932900 GCF_900000015.1 Plasmopara halstedii | reverse complement strand
CACATAGGTGCTCGTCCATTTGTACAACTTGGGCCACCAATAGTGGTGACTCACAGAGATGTACATTTTCTCACGACCGAGATGACCACTGGGTGGCATGTCGTGAGCCTCAAACGGCTTGGAGCGGAGCAGGTGGACCATGAACTTGACAAATGCATACTTCATCGCAAGTAGCTCTTTGTCATGAACTCGGTAGTTCGTCTCCGCAGCTCTGAGCTGTCGAGATTCAAACGCGATCACCTGATCTCGCCCCTCGGCGTCTGCTTGCAGCAGTGCACAGCCGATAACAAAGTCCAAAGCGTCACAGACGACGCTGAAAGGACGATCAGGGTCTGGCAGTGCCAGTATTGATGCATGCAGGATCATTGACCCCGTCAAAAGCCTCCTGATGTTTGGTGTTCCAACACCATTCCGCATCCTGTTTAAGGAGGAGCCGGGCCATTTCTGCGTAATTTACGCTGTACTTGTGCAAGTAATTGGGAAGACTAAGCCACTTACGCATCCCTTTCTGGTTCTTTGAAACCGGCCAATCTACAATGGCCTTGACCTTAGCGGGATCCGCTCAAAGGCCACGCTTCCCAATCGACACCGCTTTTAGATGAACGATGTGGTTCTCCTCATCTGTCCTCCAGTGCTCCGCACGACTGTGAACGAAAATGTCGTCAAAGTATGTCTGTGCATACACCCTGTGGGGCCTGAACAACTGCGTCACAAGACAATTAAACGTTGCTGATGCATTTGACAGCCCTTGCGGCATCACCAGCCACTCCCAGAGCATGCCGCTCGGAGTGCTTATCGCTTTCAGCGAAATGTCACTCGCTCTCATGAGCAATTGGTAACATCCATCTACCAAATCGAGTGTATTGTACTTCGTACATCCCACCATGTTGTTCTGAAGAACATCCTTTCTAGATTGGCGTTTGTACCGGAATGGTGGCAGCGTTGTGCTTTTTGTAAGCATGAGCAATACGCCACTTGCCGTTCGGCTTCCGAACACAAACGTGAGTGTAAAATGGGGAGACTTGCTCTCACGCACCATTCCTGCGTCGTGCTTCGCACGGAAAAAGCGTCAATGACGTTGCACTGCTCCTTGGGCAGGGACCATTGGCGTGTTACGCAGTATTTGGATTCCGGAACCAGGTCGATCTCATGACGCACACCTCGGACCGGAGGTGAGACCGATGGCGGGTCTTTGGAGATGACGTCTTGAAATTCCTTCACCAAAGGATAGTACGGATCCAAGATTTTCCGTAGGATCGACGATCCACTCTGTGCGTTAAGCACTCTCTTGGTGTCCCCCAAGAGAGCTTCATCCAAAAGCGATGACGAGATTATCTTCTCGTCCGTCGTACAATGACCACTTCGGCCAAATCACCTGCCTTCAAGGCACTGCCGAACTCTTCAAGGGACATCTCGTCTAGCTCAAGAAGAGCATCTACCGCAGGCATAGCCTCGAGGCGGACGTCGCCATCTTCCTTCCTCGTCATACCGTTGACGAGGGTGTATAACTGTGCACCGTCGTCT
>NW_020189964.1:1928865-1931366 GCF_900000015.1 Plasmopara halstedii | reverse complement strand
GTGTGGATTACACAAGTCGATGTAATCACACAATGGTGTGGCTACACCGTAACAAGAAATACTGCCAGTAGTTATGCATATTGATTAGGTTTTTTTAAATTAAATAGAAAAACCTATGGTTTTTAGATATAAGCGGCTTTGACGCAAATAAAGCAAATAAAGCAAATAAAGCAAATAAAGCAAATAAAGCAAATGAAGCAAATAAAGCAAATACGTGCAGTATTAATTTTGAACGCAAGACTTTGAATGCCTTGTTTACAATTTTGGGTAAGCGGATTGCGATCCGCTACACTCGTCCTAGTTCGGGTATAGAGCTTAAAGTCGATGACCTTTCTTTAAGCAGAGAGTTCCGGTAGCCCCGCTGCATCACTGGTTCTGTCGAATAATAGGTTTTAAAAGCAGCAGTGGACGATAGGATTGGTATCCCACCCCATGAGGACCGCACCTTAGTAATGAAAGTCAGTAAGTGGACGAAAAGTATCGTACTTATTTCAAGCATCGAAAGAAAGGCACGTAAGCACACCCGACCTACATTTTTACAAGCCAAATTCAGGTAGGTGAAGGTCACTTTAAAACGTTGCTTCGTGATTGCTTTGCAATGTACAAAGCACGACGTGGAAGTCGTGTTGGATAAACTCTACCTCAGATACCTGTTGTAACAGTCTGCTCATCTTCACGGACCTTAGCGACGCACATTCGCCACATAACTATCAATCTCGCTGATATGGAATCTGTGATTTTGCTACGATAGCCAGGGCGATGATAGCAAGGCGAATTCCATCGACAAACTCCTTTCTCGCCAAGATGGGATCCACTTTGTGGCGATGTCAAGGAGGCATTGCGGTTTTCAAAATTAACTATATATAAATATTGTTCTAAGCTTGTCGAGACGTATATTGTCTTCATCGTTGACTTAACAAGTGAGAGCATTATTTCGCTTCAGCACCGCGCTTTCTCGTAAGAATGCTTACGAGAACGTGTTTCACCATGCAATCAGCGCGTTCCATCTGACCATTCATTTGTGGATGCTCAGGTATATTATGCAAGCCCCCTGAATACATCTAGTTGAACTTTGCTATAATGCAGCGGGGCTGCCGTAGTTTTGCGCTTTGAGGAACCGTAGGTTAGGTCACCGACCTCTCTTTCTAAACTCAGAACAAGAACGAGTTAGCAGATCGCAATCAGTAATTACAACCTTAGCCCAAGGCTAATTAACATTCAATTAAAATATAAAAACTGACTTTATTTATTTTTATCTGCGGCAAAGCCGCCTAATTTTAACTGCATATATTTTCCTAAATATGTAAGTAAAATCTAAATGAATGTATAACTATTGGCTATCCAGCCCCGTACCGTATTCTTGTTTGGGTGTGGTCATACCATGCCCATCTGGTGTGACACCCCTGTTACCAGGGTATGTGTTACCCCGTTAAACTCTCCCCAATTAAGATTGAGATCATTTACAGTTCCAATCGATTATTGTCTCAACGAGGCATGCGTGTCTGTTAGACACTGCGTTGGAACGAAATGATTTTCGTGCTCAATGAGCCCTGTGTCAATGACACCGAAGTCTCAAAGTCTCGCTAGTTCCGACAGCGCTCACGGGCAGAGCCCAACTTCGACTTCCGCACGCGGTGCCATGTCGGACCGTGTGTCCGCGGCATCGAGGGTGGTAAATTTTAGGCTCGATGAGCCCGACCGTCGCGCTCCGCGCACGCTATCAGTGACGAGTGACCTCGGTGAGGATGTGGAGGTGGTCGACTACGAGTCTGACACTCCTTTTCCCAGGTGGAATGACGAGGAAGGCGAGCTGCGCCAGCGGCGTGATACAAGCCCTGCTCGCGCCTTGTGGACTCCATGTCATTTTCCTGATCTCTCATCAGCTGAGGGACGTGGTGTCATCACCAATGACCTCGACAAGTCACAGAGGCGGCAGCTGGAACCTGCCCGTAAGGCGGCTCTGATGCGCGCTCATCCACGGTCAGTCATTGACCCTCGTGTGGAATATGGCTTCCGCCCGGCGGATCACGCTGTGGAAGCGAAGGACCTGGTAACTCGATCGTTACGCCTCCACATCATTGGCCCCCCCGGATATTACGGAAGCTAGGCTTGCCGAACGGAAAGATCTTCAAGCTCGTTTCTTGGTACCACAAGATTTCCGTTGGAAGCTTATCGCACTCGTCTGCGTGCTCAACGAGGTGGCTCTCGTGTAACCGCAATGCGGACAATACCTGTAGTGCTCGCCCCTGGCAAAATCGCTACAGATGACGAAACGCTCTTTGAGCGATGGGAGCAACGGCACCAAAAACTTTCCTAACTGTATGCCTTACAGTAGAGCCACAAGGAGGTGGACGTGCGTGTGGAGCGACACCTCCGATTTGAGTTTGCATAACTCAAAACACGCCGTCGACTCCCTTCGGATTGTCGCCCTGCGACATATGGGTCAGCCCCTAACGCTCCCGCGAGCTCTGTGTCTGCGACCGCAAGACCTCAGGGCCACC
>NW_020189964.1:1918441-1928855 GCF_900000015.1 Plasmopara halstedii | reverse complement strand
CTTGCGCCAACGACTTCGCCTTCCTCCGCCAACGTTTCCTCGCCTGTGCTACGTGACACTCGTCCCATTGCCGCTCCTCCCTTTCGAGCTTTACTTGATGCATAGAGCAGAGCAAATGCTATCAATTTTGGGCGATTACACGATCTGCAGGGTACCCACAAAGAGCCGAAAGCACTTCTTTTTTCAGGCAAATATAAGGTTTATGACTCGACAAAGCTTCACAAGGAAAGAAGCTAGCTACTTCGAGTATTTATCGACTCCCAGTCAATTCATGAATCTTTTTTACCAGCCTCGCCAAACCTAGGATGAGATTGTATCTTGTATCAAGGCACGGGACTAGACAATGTTCCACGCTGTCAAAAATCTCCAAAAGAGGTCGAGCATAGAATGCGATATTTCTTTCAGTATACGCACGGGTGTTATATCCGTATTTGGCATCTTTGATGCCTCTGCCTGAAGTCAACTTTTGCCTAGTCGTGTGTTGTTTGTAATTGCATAACACCCCCAAATACAGTATGACTTTCCAAGACCATAAAAGGCTTGAGATGTCATTGCAATAACCAACAACCTCGTGATAGAGTCCCGCCTCACTAAGAGAGTCGTTTTTTTGGCTGATCCCAATGACCACGAAAGTCACGCGGTACAATAAAGCACAGTTTTATGCCGGTACGCACAGAGCCGACTACTGGGGTTTTCTTGCTCAAGATGTGTTGCTCGCCCTTACTTTGAAGATCAAAGTTACGTAGGAGTAAGAGGATACGCAAGGCAAAAATAATTCATTTTACCGCAGATGTTACATTTGCGAAATCGCGAAGCTTCACAGTAGCCTGGATATTCTTCCTAGCATGGTTGAGGTTCATCGTCTATGGCGCGCTGGTTAATTTTATTTTTACAGTACCATATCCTAACGGAAGTTCTATATACATCGCCCACCTTATCCGAAAGAGGTAGAATAGACGCAAAAAGAGTTACACCCGTTCGTTCAACCTCCATCCCTGTTACCGCTGCAGAAGAGAGTCAGATGTCATTGCGGAGACTATTGCCTTTAACTCTTGGGCATAGTCCGCCAGTTCTCACCCTCCCTAACGGAAAGCAAGAAGTTTGAGTCCATCCGATATGCCATTTTTGCGGTGCGAGCATTTGCGATATCTACCGCCGCAAACCGTATACGTTGTAATTATCTTTTAGTGAGATATTGCATCCTTCTTTACTTGCACGACCTCCCAGCTTGCAGATCGCAAGCGACGCGCTGGGGAGCGCCCCCGGCTCTTTTACCGCCACTCCTGATCCTATCTGAAAACAAGATAGATAAATGTTTGTCAAGTTAGTTAGTTCGTTTCAAGAATACGATTTCGAATAGATATGTTATATCTTGCATTAAATGCAGGTCTTTTACAAATCTTTCGTGTGACTGACTACAAGTATTACCAAGTGCAACAGGGTTGCCGTGTACTATGCACAGAAGAAGCTTGGCTCTCAAATAAACGTATAGAATGGATTTCTGTGCGTTTGTCAAGAGTGGAGCCGATAGCTCAACGCTTTGCTATATCAAAAGAACAAATACAAAGGCGGTACCTCTTGCTTGTTTTTGTGATATCATGTCGTATGGTTGTTCAATTACTGTACTATAATTAAATAGTTGTATAAACACAAGGTCAAAGTACGTGCCCCGTTACATCCCACCAAGGTTCAACGTGACACTGATCATGAAAAAGGCTACAAACATGCTACCCGACAAGGGTGTCCACAACCTATCATAAGTATAAAAAAGATGTCACAACTAACACAGTCAAGTCTTTTGAATTTTACTACCAATTTCGATCATTCTGTGGACATGGCTACTCGTACTCTTTGCATTGAGCTTATTACCTTTTCTCGAAGTTCAAGTTGTAAACACATGCCATCAAATTCCTTCAAAAAAAAGGATCTTGAACATAGGAACAACGGAATAGAATTTTGATAGGAAGATCTCATCTAATGGACATGGATAGATCTGGACAGTATCATCATAGAAAAAGAAATTCAACATCAAGTTGGTTAATACTGGACTGTCTTTTGAGGGGTAGGGCTGTCTCCTGGCTTTTAGAATACTTTTCAATTAGTCTGACATCAAAATTCGCTAACGAACGTAAAGAAGACGGTTTGCGACTTTATCCAAGTGCTCGACACATAAATATGGACGGCATGCAGCAGCAGCGCGTTCTGGCTGACGGTTGGGGTCAGCAAAGTTCTGGCAGCGTCTTTTGCGCTGACTCGAGTCTGCGTTACATCTATGAGAGTCACGCTCTTGCGTCACAGCAGAGCAGCTATAACACCAGCAACAAAGCGTCATCTCACGTCTACAATAGTAAGAATCATCATTCTAACGACATGATAATTGCTGGAAAGCGTCCTCGAGATTATTCGACTGACGACCAACGAAGTTATGAAGGTATCGATCTTTTCGAGGCAGAAATTGCTCGGGCTTGCAATAGTATTCGGAAACAAGGAGCTGATTTGCCTCATTCGTATGGCGAGTGCTCTGTCTGTTTGAGCACCAACGCATACGCACAAATCTCTTCGTGTGGTCACATTTTTCATCCAAATTGCTTCTTGAGATGGTTTCGATTAAATCGATCCTGTCCACTTTGTCGTGGTGCAGTGGACAAAGTTCAGCTTGCGCAGACGATTACAGTCCAAGACGATTTGGAGGCAATGATAGCTGAACTTGACGATGAGCCACTTCATTTAGTCTCGCAGCAACTTCCACGTCTAGAGTCTGAATTGGATGATCCGTTGCTCACGAACTCAGACCAATTAATGTCGTTTTTCGAGTCGGATTTGAATGCAGACATGAACCTCGTAGCATTTGACGAATTGAGTTCAAATGATATTCCGACAGAATTTGAACTGGCTTGCAAGCAGCAAACGGACGGAGATGAAGCAATGGAAGTAGAGCTTGATGATAGGGTAGATACTAGAGACAATCAAGAGGTTGAGAGATATGTGGTGCAGCAGTATCCACCGGCGTCGACTGTGCCGAATTATTGGAATGTATTGAACCAGGGAATCGCGCCATCTATCATGCCACCAGCTCCTGCTGTCCCACCTTTTGTGCCGAACCACCAGAAAATGGTTCACATTGCACCAAAGCCAGAGATCAGAACGGTGCACCAGCAAACCCGATCAACGACTTTTAACACGACAGAAAAACCATTTCAAAGTTCAGTAGCTCGATTCTCGCAGCAAACACCAATTCACCAGCATGTGACTCGTTCAGTATCATGCAGGTGCACTGGAGGCTGCCGGAACGGTCGCTGTGCGTGTGTCAAAGAGGGCGGTATGTGTGGTACCTCGTGCCGCTGCACATCTTGCAAGAATCCCTTTTTGATGGTCAAAGCAACTGGCGCAGATATGACTGCTCTGTTTGAAGACCATTGCTTCATGCACAATGTGTCGAAGACTCGAGATATGGTACAACGATTACAGGAAACAGTGTCTGTACCATGTTGTGAGACTATGATGAAGGTCGTCGACTGTGTGCACGGCTTTAAATGCAAGCCATGCAATCGCGACTATAAGTTTTCATGGTGTTTGAGTAAACTATTAGACAGTGAACGTACTCCGCGCAATCATTGTGCAATTTGTAGACGATGCTGTGATCACCGCGACGTTCACTGCAATGACTGCGGTCGATGCTATTTTGCTGGCGTAACTGCTAGCCTTCCATGCCCATGCAGAGAAGCGTCAAGTCATAAGAAACGTCGTGAGATTGCGCTGGTAGATAAGACGGAGGAAGCGGAGGATGAAGCTGACGGTGATTGCTGTATCATGTAGTTTCCACAAATATGTGTTCCGGCTACTTCGTTATTAAGAAATAAAAATTCTAGCAGCAAGAATGTTCAAAACAAATTTACATGTTAACAAAGAAGTATTTCTTGATCAGCGTGTTGAAACTGTGCAAACTAAACGAGATTCCTTTGCCAGATCGAACTTAAACCCTTGAGAAAAGTTGCAGCGCCTATCACTCATTTCAATATGACGTCAGGTACGCAATTAGCAAGATGCTTTGATAGCATAGCTTCTATACAAACCGGCTCTGTTCCAGTCTGCTTATGCGGGATACGTCAAACACTATTGCAATTTCACCTTTCGACAGCTAGAGTGACCAAACCAACGAGCAATAAAAGGCAACATAGCCGAGGTATTGCACAATTTGCAAATTACGTCTTCGGACGATTTGTCTCGATAATGACTCGACGGATCAATTAATGCGAAGGTTGGGCTCAAATACAAATCCGTTCGATACCAGGGCTCGTTTGACAAATTTCTATCCATGCCACGATAGCCGACATCGTTAATTTTGTGCCTTGATCACTTTAAGATCATTCAAAAATGCGATCGCTTCCTGCGAAAACGTAGGAAGGTCTACCTGGCCACTCCATTGCAGACATTTTCCGTTCAGTTTCGAAGCCGCTTCAAGCTGTGGCTGTGTCAAAATCTCTTTGATGTAGCCATTTAAGAACGATTGATAAAACGAAGTAAAGTCTACTGCCGCGATGCGATGAAGCAATTGAATAACTTCATCGCGGAGTAAATTCATCTCGCCACGTGTCAAAATGTTCATTAATGTAGAGAGAAAGCCCATTCGCAGCTCACTTTGGAAGCCTGTAAACGCAAATAGCCCATGCGTTTTGTCGACTCGGTCTAACAAACTTAAAACCTGTTTGCAGAGCCGAGGTGCCAAGTCCGAGTCTTCGCGGCTCAATATACTCGCAAGACTTTGAAAAATAGACAGGAAGTAGACGTGTGTTTGCTGTGATGCATAAGCACGCTCGCGTGTCCCATCAGAGGTAAACTGACCCGAGTGTATAATAAAGAAGCGAAAGTGCTTCTCCAACAATTGCTCGATCATAGCCACATAAAACCTTAAGATGATCGAGTTGCTTTCAGGGTGGGAGAAAATCACCTGTTAGATTACACGTATACAAAGTCAGTAAAAGGGTCAAAAGACTCTGCAAAAACTTTAACTACCTCCTTCAGCGGACCGAAACACAGATCCAGAATATTCTGCAAGAAAGTATCAAAGACCGAGGTCGGTTCTTCGACGACAATTTTCAAAAGCTGCAGAAAGCCACAGAGTACCATTACTCCAGAGTTTCCCATGTTAAAGAGTCTTAATTGGACACAGAATCATTTTAACAGGTGAAAAGGGGGCAACCTATATAAACGAAAGGCGGATCACGTACTCTGTTGATAGCTGCGAATCGTTGAAAATATCCACAAATGTGCGCATGATTTCTGCTACGGTATCTTTCTGCATTTCCTTACGGATAGACTTCAGACATTGGGCGTATAGACGCACGATTTCGTTTATCACTTTAAAAGCCTCAGCCTTTGACTGAGAAGCACCGGTAGTCGCTTCTTTGCGAATAATGGTAAAGTACGTTGTCAGTAGTACAAGAAGCGACGGAAATGAGGTATGGATAACGGAGAAAAACGCATCTTTGGCGACCTTGGGTTTTGTCTCAACCGACCGAGCAAGACAACGCATTAGGTAGCAGTCACGCCTCAGTTGAGCAACAAGGGCATGCTCCAAGATGCGCTGCTCGTTATGATGCAATGTCGCAGCTTGATTGATGGATTCGAGAATAGGAACTAACAAAGAATGATAGGCATTTTCCCAGGGGCGAGGTCCATTCGGTGCATTGCTGCTGCCACGAAGTGATACCGCAGCATTTAAGATCGAGTTGGACATTGAAGTATATAGGTCACCTTGGATCGCAAGAGGCAAGTGCAAGCTGAATTGGTGTATATGGGCCTCAAGCTGCTTCATGGACGGAATCTGCACAATATCTTCGTATGGCAAAACAAATCCGATGTTCGCAAGCAGTTGCATTGAGTTTTGCATCACTGGTAATGGAGACGGCACGTCACTCATGTCAAGCGTTTTAAAAAGCACTTGAAGTACACTATCTGAAGCATTAAGGACGTCCTGTCTGGCGCCACTCTGGATGACGAATGGAATGCAACTAAGACATAGCCGAATGCTAGTGAGAACTTCGCACTGCAGCTCAACAAACGCACTACCTCGAATGTGCAGTCGGTGATGCACCATATATTCCGCTATCTTGATAAACAAATATAAGGCTTGCCAACCCGCCATTTGCTGATTTATATCGTTACTAGCGCTGTAACAACTGGCACACACAGACGCTAGTATCGCGCAATCAGCCGTCAAGTCGCGTATTACGAATTTTTGTTGTTCCCGCTGCTCTGATTGCTGAGGAAACATGGGCATCTCATGAGTGCGAAAGAGTATCTGATCAGCACAACGTTGGACGCGAGGTGACATGACCTCCAGCAGTGGAAGTGCACATGCCGGGAGTGCAGCTATACGTCGAATTAAGGCAATACAGTCGACAACAAACTGTTTTCTTTCCGAAAGCTCAACTAGGGACGCTGACGCTGTATCGCCCGTGATTCCACTGTTTGCAGCATCCGTTCTAATTTGTGCCAGGTCTTGCAGGGAGCCTTGCCCATACACATTACCCAAAATTTCGATCTCAAATGCATCTGTACTATCTACATCCTTAAAATCGCCATGAGCTCCTACGTCGTCGTCATCACCCAGCTCGTCTAGCTTTCGATTTGATTCATATCTCACACGTTCCACAAGATGTAACATGACACCATGAAGACTTTTATCATATGCTACTAATACTGCTTCGTTCTGCTCCATCTCCTCAATATACGAAACAATCACCTCCCAAGCTCTTAAACAATTTAAAAAAACCTTGACGTGAGGCTGCTTTGTCGTAAATACATATATCGACTGCAGAAAAGTCGGCAAAGTATTTCCATACTTGGGATTTCCCAGTCTTTTGACATGGTGCGTCAGGAATGACTCCACAAATTCACTTACCTTATCCAAATACTCCTCTGTCGCATGTTTAAGAACGTGATCGCCAGTCGTCTTTTGCAGCAATATACATAGACTAGCCATTACGTTTCCCACCAGATCCTCCACTTTTGCAGGCATAAATCTCTTGCTCATCAACTCGGTCAGACATTGAAGCGATACTACACTTGAAGCACACATATTGGTCCATCCTTTAGCGATAACGCGTTCTCCGTTCATTGCAAGCTCAAAAAGCAACGTAATCCATGTGTCGTTCATCTGCTCAGCAACTGGTGCCCATGTAGTAAAATTGTTGAACGTCGTCAGCGCAAGTTCCGCCACACCGTCTTGTTGTACCACTAGCTGTGCCTCGCCTGTCTGTATGAGATGGCTGCACCCTTTCAAAATGTTTTCCAGCAGCGCCAGCACTTTTGTAAGCTCTGCCACCAGCCGCGTCTTTGCTTGTTGTTTGACTATGGCCATCACTACAGCATCGTCGCGTCCGAATTCCTCTACGACAACACTCAGCAGCTTTAACCCACTTTCTCTCGTCTGTTTTGAAACAACCAACGCTTCTATCTCGCTCATAAACTCGGGCCACCTCGCGACTCCTTGCTCACAACTCCCCCATTGGACTCTGGCAATGTCTGCAACAACTTTCCGTAACTTTCGTCGTACAAATGCAACTTGTGTTGCGCCCAATGAGGCTGTAGCAGTCAATAGATAATTCCACACAAACTGACGGAAGCGCAGCTGCTCTGAGACTGAAAAATATTGCCATCTTCTGGCCACATACTCTTCTAACGTGGTGGCAGCAAACCAAAGCGAGTATTCGTTTTGAGAGGTGTTTAACAGGTGAAACAACACAGGCAAACAGACCGCGGGTGTCTCCTTGAATCGTGTTAGTTGCTCCTCTAGCTGCTGCTTGTTATTACAAGGCGTCGTGGGGTCCAGTAGACAGTGAAGCGCACCTTCTACCTCGGCGATCAATGCAGCGTCCGAGTGCGCACTCATACTAATCAAAATATCAACTTTCGGAATCACCAAGACAAGAGTGATGGTGGTGAGTTGAGTACACCACGTAATATCAGGAATGATTCCGCGCTCGTATTCAAGCGACGGCGCTAGAAAGTGGCTGTTTTTCGCACGAGAGGAGACCGATCTGCTGGTGTTTACTGCTGTCGTATCACTAGAGATAAATGTGATCGCACAACTTCGAGTAGATAAGGATGCGCTGAAAGAACATGTAAAAACTCCGAGAAATTCAGTTCAATTAGATTTTGAAATAGTGATGTTGCCGTTGTAGAGTGATGAGCTGGGCCTTGAGATGGAACCGGAAGCGTTTAAAAAGTTGCTGTTGGTAAGCTACTGTGACTTAATAAGGAAAATGTAAACATTTTACGGGAATAATGTGCTTTAAGAAAGCGTTGGAGCAGCGGTCTTGCGTAAGCGTTGAAACTGAACTTGACAATGGCATCTTGAAGGAGGTTTTTCTTTCTCTGACGTACAAGTTCAGCTCATCGATTTCTCGAAAAGGCCTCTTTCGACTGCAGATTGTAGCGAAGGAGATACCGCAAAGTCTGCTGGAGCTGTTGACGAGTATTCATGTCAACCCACCACAACCGATGCTGTCGGAGCAGCAAAAAATAGAACACGAGAGGGTGAAAGCTTTGGATATTTCCAAGAAGGAGGAAATTGACCCTGCATCTGTTACCCGAAACAGTCAGGATACCAAAGACATCTCGATCGCATCACAAAGCTCAAGAAATGAATCGACAACCAAAGTAAATCCAATGGTGCTCAAGCGACGCCACATTCCTACAGGAACCATGTACGTTACCTTCCTTCGCAAGAGTATATTCTCTTTAATTAAAAGGATGGTGCTTGTAATTTATCACAGGCGTCGAAGAGGCTCAAAGGGAGCTAAGTTAGCCAAAAAATAACAATGTAGCATTGCGAAAACGAGATAACAGCAGGTATTCTATCTTTTGCTCGATTGCTATAACTCTTACACTAACCAAAACGACTTCAAGCAAAGCAGTATCGTGCCATCGCAATTGTAAAGGTTCTAGACTATTTTTCTTTTAGCACCCACGGCCGTGTAAGTTTTAATCATGTGCGATCGCAGCCGTGTGCGACATTGATGTATACTCTGGCGTAAACAAAATCATACCCATGTTAGAGCACGGAGATGAGTCTCTCATCAGCTGAGAACATACATGCTTGCAATGCAAAGTTTTTCGTGACTTTGAATTGAGATTTGTGCAACTCATGTCTTTTGGAAACAGCGGACTAAGCTACAATCTTCATTCTCAATAACTAACTCCGATAATTCGCTTTACTGAGATGCAAATAGGTGAAAAACAGAGATGCGCCATCAATTAAGCAGACTCTCAAGCTAATGGATTTCGAAATTAGCATACAACGTACCAACAGTGACTAAAATAGCCAAAACAAAGCTTTACACTCAATCGATGAACGCGCTCCAGTGTATGGAAATGATGCGATCAATCTCGAGCACGAGTCGTGTAAGGGCAAAATTTTGACCTTCTATTTCTGCTGTAGACATTATGTTCGCGATCTTTTGAAACCACGGCTCGTCCCTTTCAAACTATGCTCAATGCACCAAGCAACATCGTTGCTGGACAATTTGAGCCGTTCGATTTCCTAAGCCGAAACTTTGTAGGCTTCATGCTCGCGCTAAAAGCGCCTCAGCTCCATGTCAGGGTAGATTTAATGACCCAATATAGATAGCTCCACCAGATGAGAGATGTGTGGCGCTCAATGTCCTGAACTTCCTGTCGGTCTATGACTCATGGCATTCCAGCCACACCATACCTAGAAAAAACCATATCCATATCATAGTTCGGGTCTAAGACGCGGATGTTTTTTACGGTTTGCCTTCATCTCAGACATGTGAAATCTCAAATCTTGAACATAGTCTGTCTGTCAATTCTTGCCGCTATCGACGGACGAATAATACTCAATAAAAAGAAACGTCTGGTTTGGGGAACAACCGTGACACCTGTCGCTTTAGCACTTTCATGCTTCCAATGCATTTTTTACCGAGGTACTGCATGTTAGTGCTCATTATCGCGAGCATTTTTTAGGCCTGAAACCGCATCTTTGACATGCTGTTGCTCCAACTGAAGCATAGCCAAAAATACATGACCATCTCAGCTACTCTCACTAAACAAGTCGTTTTACTTTTCCCTGTCCTCGGAGGGCTGAACGTCTATCATAGGCGAACTCACGATGAAAGCCGGTAGTTATCCCATCTCGAGAACGCCTCTAGGCGAATTATCACCACTTCAAGCTGTTGTGCCGCCAGTTATCTTGTAGTATCGACTCGAGCTTGAGTAGCGCGTATGTTTGCCCCGACGAAAGTGCTACCATATGATTAATGTGCATACTGCAAATATGGAGTTTAAATTCAAAAATGCTGCTTCTACAATCTGACAGAGATTTAGTTTGTACGCTCCGCACCGGGAGCGATCCTGTGGTGCAGTGGTTCGCCACTCATTTCAGGACCGG
>NW_020189964.1:1918114-1918431 GCF_900000015.1 Plasmopara halstedii | reverse complement strand
CCCACGTAAAACACTGGGTGGGTGCGCATCCGTTTTGAAAGGTTCAGCGTATACGCTAAGCCCCGCTTGGCCACAACCTTAAACGGTCCGATACCGTGGACGATGCTTCGTCCTGAAGATAGCAGGGCTTCATGTGTAGGCAGGTTTTTAGAATTTAATAAAACCTGGTTCCCGACCTTAAATCTTTTCACTTTGCCTCTTCCTTTTCGTCTGCATATTCTTTCTGCAGGTCTTGGCTTTCAGTCATCGCATCGCGAACGTGTCGTAGGACACTCTGTCTGGTAGACAAGAAGTCATCGACATCTTTGCGGATGGTA
>NW_020189964.1:1917256-1918104 GCF_900000015.1 Plasmopara halstedii | reverse complement strand
TGAGGAGACTTGCTCTCACGTACCATCCCTGCGTCGTGCTTCGCACGGAAAAAGGCGTGAATGACGTCGCACAGCTCCTTGTGCAGGGGCCATTGACGTGTTACGCAGTATTTGGTTTCCGAAACCAGGTCGATCTCATGACGCACACCTCGGGTCGGAGGTAGAACCGAAGGCGGGTCTTTGAAGACGTCGTCTTGAAATACCTTTACAAAAGAATAGTACGGATCCAATGAATTCCGAAGGATCGACGATCCACTTCGTGCATTAAGCACTCTCTTGATGCTCTTTAAGACAACTTCATCCAAAGGCGATGTCGAGTTTATCTCCTCGTCCGGTCGTACAATGATCACTTCGGCCGAATCGCCTGCCTCTAAGCCACTGCCGAACTTTTCAAGGGATATCTCATCCAGCTCAAGAATAGCATCTACTGCAGGCATAGCCTCAAGGCGGGCGTCGCCATTTCTCTATACCATTGACAAGGTTGTTTAGCTGTGCGCCATCATCTACGGTAGACACACCCTGGATCAGGGTCGACGCCCGATGTCTTGAAGCCAGCATACGGCTTCACCGTCGCTTCTGTACAGAGGTTTTATGTCTCGGCGAGACCAAGGTAAAAACGCAATCCGCGTCGGCCGATGTCACCCTCGCTGTCCGCTCCTTTGGAGCTCCGATGTTATCTACAACATCCGACGAAGAACTGCTAACCCTGCAGTCATCGTTCAGTGGATCGTGTGCCACTCCACGCACATCATGAGGGCCGAGTCCAAGATGCCTCGGACTCTGTCCGACCATGCCACGCATGACATGCAGCGACTGCTCCGAAACTTGAGCAGCGCTAAGTGGGTTAT
>NW_020189964.1:1913795-1917246 GCF_900000015.1 Plasmopara halstedii | reverse complement strand
TGGTCGGGAGGGGGGGGGGTATTTGTCGTCGGGAAACATGCATTGAAGAGAAAAAACAAGGAGCTGACGTTTCACAGACGATGCTCACAATTGCTGCGCCGAACGTTATTTCCAAGGGTTTAATGCTGAGGCCTGCAACGTATCTCGGTCTCTGCAATTTATTATTAAGATTGTGCGCGCATACTTGGACTTAGTAAAAAATTGCAAAATCGTTAAGGTCACTTAGCAATGATTCGAATACTTGATTCCATCATGTGCAGGTGCCCTAAAAAAGAAATTTTCAGTTTGATGGTCGAAAAATGGAAATATCTTAAGTGGGTTGACGATTAATCAGTAAAATTGACACTGCAACATCCTGATCTCGGTCGGTTGCAAGCAAAATTAATTGAAGCGAACAAAAATATGCTTTATGGCGTAGTAGCGAATATTGACGCAAATATCGACCCATTTGCGTACTCTTTGACGTGAATTTATGAGACGTTGGAATACGACCACAACTTGCTGTTTGCATCACACTGACTATTTTGCTTAAAGTTGACCCACAGCGGAATGAATGCTGAACAGGATGCATTGATTAAAAATCTGAAGAGAGAGATGTGCTGTAAAGTGTAGAATGAAAACGGAAAATTGTTTTCTAATAGTACAGCAGATGCAGTGCTTGGTATGGTGCGCATCAACCCGTTCGTTCGCGTACGTTTTACGTTAGCACGAATGGAACCACAAATTATGGGGTTTGGGACTGTGGGAAAGATACGCCGTACGGTATGTTCTTTATGTATGGTCGTCGATACATAATTGATTCTACGTGCTATTCCAGGATGTTGAACGTGGTGAATTACATATGATATACCCAAGCTAAACGGATGCTCGCTCCCGCTCATGAAAGCATTTGCGCAACAACTCAAGTACAAAGAAGGAGGCTGGAAAGCTGACCCGAATACTGGACCGATGGAAAGCTTTATTCTACGCGAAAATGCTGAAGCTATTTTGGATGCTTGATTGGAGTTCATTTTCACCGTTAAAGACGTAATCAGCAAGATTGTAGCCTATTATTATTTAAAATTACAGTGGTCCGGAACAAAACATCATTCTAGATGGTATCGTATACATGTCGAAACGGGCCACTTACCGTGGTGATCCAAACCCACGTGCATTTTTCAGTTCAGGCCTGACGCCAAATTTTATCGCAAGGTCTATGGCGTCACAAGTGAAGGTGAGCCGAGTTTGCAAAATAGCACTGCGTTTCCAGAAAAATGACCCAAATGTGTAGCCAATTACTGTCCAATGGTAGGGATTGAGGAGCCCTACGTAGAACGTCGGATGGGTCCTTAGCCAGCTTGGCGGGTCGATAGTTCGAGCCTATCCATGACATGACACTACTCGGAATGGACCTATGAAGCGAGGTGGTAGCTTCAAGCTTTCCAAGCTTGAGACCGCATCGTCTGGTAGATTTAACGTACTACTTAGTACATCACAAGAAATGACGTTCTGGCTTTTCAACCTCGTCTATCTGCATATTCCGTTTGCAGAGCTGGTGCATTTGCCTGCGTCTCGCGCAAGTGTGATCATATTTACACGACTCATAATGAATAAGTTTAGGGCACTCTTGGATTTGCGCTTCACGTTTGCATCATCAACTGTATCAATTTGGGAGGCAACGATTTGTCGAGCTCCACCCCACTGACATCGGATACATTACCCATTGCACAAAGCGAAACTACGGGCGTCGCAATCCATTCATAACAAATGGCGTAATTACAGTGATTGAATGAGCTGAATGCTCACAGCAAACGCACCAATGGTAACAATGTGCTCTTTTCTGCGGGATTTCTTTACCGAAATTTCTCAACACCCGACCACCCTATCTGTCTTTGGGTGTACTGCTATGGACATAATCAAGCGAGTGCCAGGAATTTGGAATATTTTTCTCAAAAGTCACTCGTGAATCTTGTATCAAGATCAGGGATGATGGCGTCTTGCAACCCGTGATTGCAAAAAACGTGTTCAATGAACAATTTAGCCAAAGCTTCGAGATAGAAGAGATCGCTGAACAGAGCGATGCGAATCATCTTGCGGAGTCTCTAATCAAGACGAGCATCCCATTGTAGCCATCAACATTCCCGGGAGGCCGAAAGAAACATCGAGTCCGACTGACTTTTAACAGTCAGTAGAAACAAGAAGACTCTGCAGTGACACTTGCGTTTGCCGTGCGCTCTGAACGCGCTGACAGACATTGCATGACTTCACGTATCGTGCCACCAATCTGCCAGCAAGTTCAACTTCCCTGGCTTGTACGCAGCCGTGAAGTTATACTATGCAAGGAATGACAGTCAGTGAGTCATTCACTGTAACAAGTGAGGCGACTGAACGGCATAACGCAAACTTGCGTGATCCGAATAGACGACAAATGGACCTAAACCAAAAAGGGGAACAATAAACTTCACCAGAGCATATTTTATTGCCAAAAGCTTCTTGTCGAGGACAGGAAAATTCTGCTAGCTTTAGCTGTCGCGATTGAAATGATACGATACGATCGGGACCTTCTAAGTCCTTTTGCAATAAAATACACAACTGTTTGTAAACTCAGAAGCATCAGACACCACGCTATACGGATTTGTATCATCTGGTAGTGCAAGTAGTGGTGCTTTCATCACGCAGTATTTGAATTGAGTGAAGCTTCTTCACAAGTGGATGACTACTCCCATGGTAAGTTCTTCCTCTGCAAGTTTGATAGCGAGCGTATCATGTCAATGTAGTTACGCGAGACGCGATGTAGGCATTTAAACAAACCAATCAATTCCCTCAAATCTCTTTGATTTCCTGGCGTTGACCACTCCACGATTGACCTTCTCAGGGTCTGCAAGAACACGACTTAACAACCAAGAATAGGTGCTTCGTTGGCACCGAAATACACTTTGCAAGATTTGCCTGCAATAAAAGCTCACGCATACATTATAGCACCGCACAAAGGTGCACCAGGTGCACTTATTCGGCAGATTTGCCATCTTCGTCCTTCGAACAAACAAAAATATTGTCAAAATAAGCTTGTGCGAAGCGTCGCAGTGGTCGGAATCGATGTGAGACCAATCGATTGAAAAATTGCTGAAGATATTCCCTGTCGCATCACAAGCCACTCCCATAACATACCGAACTGTATGCTATCAGCCGTCAGAGGGACGTCCTCCTCCTACATCAAAATCGATAGACCAGATCAAGTACAGTTAACTGTGTACAGATGGACATACGGTGGATGATAACATCCTTACGCGGGACCAGCATTTGCGCGGGAATTCTCGGCGCATTCAACTTGTTTATAAACGTTTATTTTACGCCATTTACCATCTAGTTTACGCAAATACAACGTCGTTGCGCTGTAAGCCGACTTGATCTCTCTTACCAACACAGCAGCCTGCTTTTTGGCAAACAACTCATAATTGCTTTGTACACGCGA
>NW_020189964.1:1912430-1913785 GCF_900000015.1 Plasmopara halstedii | reverse complement strand
GTTCCAATGGTTGCGCTCTCTGTATCGAGAAGCGACTCAGATTGCGAGTAGACTTGGAGTCTGACGGAAGAAGTCAGATCACAACAACGCACATTTCCTCACTTGGGCTGCACGAGCGGCTCAAAGGTGTGTCTGATACCATCAAAACATAGGAGAGCTCTTCTTCGGGTTGTGTGGAAGCAGAAGGCGTCAAACATGTCCAATTTAATGTCTTTGCACTCGCATAGTGTCGGTGGAGTCGAAGTTAAGACTTTTACACGGTACAGGAAACACCTTCGCCAGATTCTTCTCCCCGTATTTGAAGACTTACAGTTCCGTTTGGTGTTTTGGCTTCTCCCGGTACGCTCACGGTTTTGGTTCCTGCAACAGTCGAAATCACGCATCACATATCTCGTTCGCAACGGGTGTAATGCTGTCGAGTCGAAACGGCACTTGCTCTTCAAGTGTGCGCTCGCATCGCGGCTGGGGAACACTTCAAGAACATGATGGCGCCCTTTGTCCGATCTCATTTGACTTGGACCATGATAGCAATAACGAAGAAAATAGTCGTCCAGGGAGAGTGGAAGGAGTGCAAGGATGTGATTGAAGACGTTTGGTACACGCTTAGCGCTGCAATTCTCCACTTCGTACGGTCGGACTGCAATCGCTGCTTGTTCGATGCGAGACAGCCCACACCAGCGACACCAGCTCTCTTCGTGGTCCTGTCGGTTGCATGCGCGCACTTCCGATATAACTTGAGAAGGCGCTATAGTGCTGTCGAGGAATGGCATTTTGGGAAATGCATTTCTGCCATGAGGGATTATGCGTCATTCAGCGATTATACGGCATCGAGCCAATCCGAAATATCCACTCGGTGTCGCCTGTTAAAATAAACTCGAAGATCTTGTTCACTAGCAAGACGTGCATAAGACGGACAGAACGAAATTCTCTAGGCACAACACTGGTTATGGAAAAACATGGAGTTATTAAGACATTACATTACTCTATGCGAATGTTGCCTGGTCGGTCAGCATGCCACTCGCCTTTTCGGGTGGTACCACACATCGCTGCAAGTTCCCGGGGCGCTACATCCCGCCGCTGGAAACCGTGCTTCACGAGTCCATTCTTTGCGCTGGGTAGGTCGGCGGTGGATCATACACCGCGCCTGAATCCGGAGATGGCGACGCCTGCTGTGATGGTAACAAACACTAACAGTTAAAAATAATACACTGACAGTGGGTACACAGCGATTTTGGTTACCTGTGGGAGAGGGGTTTTGACAAACCCAAGGCCAGTGTGGCCGAAGATTTGTGGTATTGTGGAGTCTCTAGTGTGGTCTGTGAGACCTAAGAGGCCAGTGGTATTACTTTCACGAT
>NW_020189964.1:1912225-1912420 GCF_900000015.1 Plasmopara halstedii | reverse complement strand
GTTCTATACTTAGAACAAGTACGAGTTAGCAGATCGCAATCCGCTTACTCCAAGAGTATTTATTGCCTTGTCTCAAGGCTAATTACTCTTCCGTCTAAAATTCAAACTGATTTTTATTTATTTTTAATTGCGGCAAAGCCGCCTAATTTTAAATGTTTAGATTTCACTAAATATATATAGAGAAAAAATCGAGAC
>NW_020189964.1:1910693-1912215 GCF_900000015.1 Plasmopara halstedii | reverse complement strand
CCACACCACAGCTCCCTTGGGAGAGTGACGGGTCACTCTCATGTAACCCCGTTACACAGCAGCAGTGGTAGGTAGCCGCGCGCGCCGACAAAAAGTATTGTGTAGTCCTTCAAAGTCCTTCATCGACTGTTGTATGTTAGCTACTACCCATCACATTAACCAGCAAACCAACCACGCGCCGTCACCAATCATCATCATCAACGTCATTAGTCACACCATCATAGCCTTGATTGCCCTCGCTCGCTGCTTCTATGTGCGGCAGGTGCGTCGTCCCTCCCTCTTCTTCTGTGGCAAGGATTCATTTTCTTCTTCTTCGCTTCTTCTTCTTCTATCTTCGCCTTCTGACCTTCTTCTAGCCATTTTTCTTGTTTGCTGCTTTATTACTTATTTATTGATCGTCGAGATAATCCAACACCACCATGAAGTAGCAGCAGCAGCAGATGAAGAGAAGAGGTAATCAATAGGGTCGGTCATAGGAAGAGGTGGTGTTGAGGTACACATTTATTATCAGCAATTATTTCTCTATGATGATCGGTTGTTTGCTTGTTGCTAACGGAAGAAGTAGTCGTAAGGTGAATGTGATGCAAGAATGGAAAAGTAAGGAATTAGAAGAAGAACAGAGCAAAGAGGATGAAGCACGATGAGTGAAAAGGTCAGTCAGGGCAGACAGTTATTGTTGTTTCCCATCGTTCGTTCCTTAAATCCATCATTGATGCAACAAGAAGATGAACATCGTGATGATGTTATCCTCTTGCGATCTCCTCCTTATACTACCGACCAAGCGCGGGTGGAAGCTTAGACTCTTGCACAACAGTGTTGATCCATCAATACTTAGATCCTTAACAGTGAGCACAAAGAGAATAAAAGTCTTTCGGATAAGATAAGTAGCAGCATATATGTGATCACAATAATCAGCTATCTTCTTTATTCATATGCGATGTTGAAAGGCTAGTAAGCTGCTACCGCTACTGCTGGTATTTTTTTTATTATGGTAGAGTCAATGATCATCCATGCTGCCTGCAGTGAAAAGTCAAAGTCGTTTTCGATATCCTCCTCTGTAAAGATCCGGTCAGCTTTCGCATTATTCTCATCGTCCGCCTCATTCACGGTTGATGATCCGGCTGGAGTTGCTGTGGTATAGCGCTTCGGACTAAACTTCTGTCGTCTTCCTGCCGTTTGCTGTACCTCCTTGGAATCAATGAGTGGGATATCATCCCAAGGAATGTGTTCCCCATTGATGTTTAAGAAGAGGATCATCTCAGCAACGAAGGTGTCAAAATTGGTTCTCCGTGGATTCAATAGCACACCAGCGATTCCAAACTCACGCTCAATACCCGCAGCTGAAGTAGGATTTCCAAAGATAAATCTAGCAACTGCAGCGAGGTGAGGAAATCTGCCCTGGTGTTTCATCCAGAACCCATCCAGCACATCCTGAGGCTCAAAGTCACCAGTCCGCGGGTAAACTTCAGAAAGCTTTCTATCTCCTCATCCACTAAAGTCTCCAAAGAACATCCGACCGAGG
>NW_020189964.1:1910427-1910683 GCF_900000015.1 Plasmopara halstedii | reverse complement strand
ATTGCGGGTACACGAGAGCCACCTCGTTGTGCACTCAGACGAGTGCGATAAGTTTCCAGCGGAATTTCTTGGGGACAAGAAACGATCTCGAAGAGCTTTCCGTGTGGCAAGTTCATCATCCGTTCTGGCCGGGGGCCCGATGATGTGGACGCGTAACGATCGAGTTACCGCACCCTTCGCTTCCAAAGCCGGATCCGCAGTGCGGAAGCCATATTCTACCCAAGGGTCAAGGACCGACCGTGTATAAGCACGCTTT
>NW_020189964.1:1909767-1910417 GCF_900000015.1 Plasmopara halstedii | reverse complement strand
TGCATAACACGCCAATGGCCCCTGCCCAAGGAGCAGTGCGACGTCATTGACGCCTTTTCCGTGCAAAGCACGAAGCAGGGATGGTACGTGAGAGCAAGTCTCCCCATTCGACACCCACGCTTTGTGCTCGAAAGCCGAACGGCAAGTGGCGTATCATTCATGCTTACAATAAGCTCCACACTGCCACAATTTCGGCATAGACGCCGATTCCTAGAGAGGATGTTCTTCAGAACAACATGGTGGGATGTACGAAGTACAGTGCACTTGACTTGGTAGATGGGTATTACCAATTGCTCATGAGGGCGAGTGTTATTCCGCTGACAGCGGTGAGCACTCCGAGCGGCATGCTCTAGGAGTGGCTGGTGGTACCCTAAGGGTTGTCAAATGCACCAGCAACATCTAATCACCTTATAACGCAGGTGTTCAGGCCCCACAGGTCGTATGCACAGACATACTTTGACGACATTTTAGTTCATAGTCGTGCGGAGCACGGGAGGACGGATTAGTTGAACCACATCGTCCATTTGAGTGCGGTGCTTGTGTGCATGCGCACGAACAAACTGTACGCCAATGCAGACAAGTGCATCTTTGGCGCAGAGATTCCCTTTTTAGGGTGCTTCGTTGGGAAGCGTGGCCTTCAAGCGGATCCT
>NW_020189964.1:1908885-1909757 GCF_900000015.1 Plasmopara halstedii | reverse complement strand
CAGTCACACCATGCCCATCTCGTGTGACACACACCCCTGTTACCAGGGTACGTGTAAATCCGTTACATTCTCCCCCATTAGGATTGAGAAAATCTACAGCTCCAATCGATTATTGCCTCAACGAGGCTTGCGTGTCCGCTAGACACTGCAACTTAATTCGTTGAAATAAAACGACTTCCGTGCTCAATGAGCTCCGTCAACGACACTGGAGTCACCAAGTCTCGCTGGGTCTGAGAGCGAACACGGGCAGAGCCCAACTTCGTTCCCGCACGCGGTGGAATGTCGGACAGTGCTACAGCGGCACCGGGGGGATGTACATCCTAGGCTCGATGAGCACGAGCGTCGCGCTCTGCGCACGCTATCAATGACGAGTGACCTCGTTGAGGATGTGGAGTTGGTCGACTACGAGTCTGACACTACTTTCCCCGCACGGGATGACGAGGAAGGCGAGCTGCACCACCGGCGTCATACGATCCCTGCTCGCGCCTTGCGGACCCCATGTCCGTTCCAAGAATTCTCGTCAACCGAGGGACGTGTGTATTCACCAATGACCTCGACGGGGCACAGAGGCGGCAGCTAGAAGCTGCTCATAAGGCGGCTCTGAAGCGCGCCCATCCACGGCCGGTCATTGACCCTCGTGTGAATTATGGATTCCGCCCAGCGGATCCCGCTGTGGAAGCGAAGGACGCGGTAACTCGATCATTACGAGTCCAAATCATCGGGCCCCCGGACAGAACGGATGATGAACTTGCCACACGGAAAGCCCTTCGAGCTCGTTTGGTCCCACAAGAAATTCCGTTGGAAGCTTATCGCACTCGTCTGAGTGCACAACGAGGTGGTTCTCATGTACCCGCAATGCGGACAATACCTGT
>NW_020189964.1:1908778-1908875 GCF_900000015.1 Plasmopara halstedii | reverse complement strand
TGTGCTCGTCCATTTGTACAGCTTGAGCCACCAATAGTGGCGACTCACCAAGCTGTACATCTTCATACGACCGAGATGACCAATGAGTGGGGTGTTA
>NW_020189964.1:1907121-1907841 GCF_900000015.1 Plasmopara halstedii | reverse complement strand
GCTTTCAAGGCACCGCCAAACTCTTCGAAGGACATTTCGTCCAGCTCAAGAAAAGCATCCACCGCGGGATTAGCTTCGAGGGTGACGTCGCCGTCTTTCTTCCCGGTCATACCTTTGACAAGGGTATATATCTGCGCGCTATCGGCTACGGCAGACACTCCTTGGATCAGGGTCGACGCCCTACATACGGCTTTGCCGTCTCCTCTATAGAGAGATTTTACATCTAATCGAGACCAGTGGCAACACGCACTCAGCGTCGTCCAGTATTTCCACTCCCTGCTCCATCGAAACTTGATGTTATAAACAACATTCGACGAAGAGCTGCTATATCCGCAGTCTTCGTCCAGTGAATAACGTGCCACTATACGCATATCGGAAGTACCTTGTCCGAGATACTTCGGACCTCGTCCGACCATGCCACTCTTGACATGTAGCAACTGCTTTGATGATTGAGCAGTGCTCAGTGGGTTACGTGCACTTCTATGTTCAGTTAGCGAGCCATGCTCGAGACTCTTGTCCAATACATCGGTGTTCTACAACTCGGATACTCCGATTTCAAGCACATTAACCATTCGCGCTATTAGCGCTTCTGCTACCTGGCAGAGGTGGATGCATGACTCACCAAAGCTCCATTGGGAGACGTGCGCGTAGCGCTCAAGGTCTTCGACCTTCAATCAATCGATGGCTCATGGAGTTTCATCCATACCATACCAAGGATAA
>NW_020189964.1:1906968-1907111 GCF_900000015.1 Plasmopara halstedii | reverse complement strand
CCGCACCCCGTTCGGGCAAGAAGCCCCGGACTACTTACGAAGCTGCCGCCGCTTCTGGGTTCAGATTGCGACAGCCTTCGGGCAGTCTATTTGGAGCCGCTCAGCCGGCTCCCACGTATTCTCAGAGTGGGCGTAACCCTTCT
>NW_020189964.1:1906741-1906958 GCF_900000015.1 Plasmopara halstedii | reverse complement strand
AGACGATCGTCGCAGGGATCAAAATGGTGACAAGCAAATCAAAACCAAGTTCTGTTGTTAAAACCCCGGCCAGTGCTTCTATGGACGACGAAGAAGTTAGCACCCCCGATCACTCCTGCTGCCACCCCTGATAAGACTTCGAGTTTTGTTTCGAGGCTAACCCTCCGGTTGTTGGGATGCTAGAGACCTTATGCTTGTCTCCAGAAAGCTCCAGGGG
>NW_020189964.1:1905655-1906731 GCF_900000015.1 Plasmopara halstedii | reverse complement strand
CGAACAAACAAAGCTAATCTTTTTCGGCGTCAAAAACCTCGTACATTTTTGAGCGAAACGCCAGCACCTTAGAGTTCATAAAAGGTGTTGGTTCATTTAGACAGCAGGACGGTGGATAATCTGCGACATGCGACGCTTCAAATCTTAAAAAATCTAACACCCTAAAGGTTTCATTGGTTAAACATCTGGGAGCTTTTGGCGTGACGAAGAGCGGAAGACGAAGTAGGAGCAAATTTCAAGAATTTGGGTAGACTAGATGTGTCGCGAGCGTTTCTTTGCTCTGAAGATAAAAAACTTGCTTCGGAAGGAAGCACAAAGCGTTGCTCATGGTTCTTGCCGACGTTTTAAGCAAATCTAATTTGTTACTCCACCCAACTCACAGAAATACAGGGATACTTGGAATAAATGGCTGAGTGTGATGTATCTCAACCCGTTTTGGCAATACTGACAGGCAACTATAGCAGGCAAAAGGAATTGGTAAGGAAGGTGCGAAATCGAAATCCATAGCCTATCATTCAATGAGATCCCGACATCAAACGATATCTGCTAGCTATGTGGTTTGAGCTCATCCTCCTCACGTACATATCCATCACTGATAATTGATGAAAATGTATCAGAAGAGGTTGAAATGCTGTAAAGTTCTTTGGTCCATCGGCGAATCTTTGCTGATCTAGTAGCAATCATAAAAGATCTACTGTTTGTTTCTTTCATACCCCAGTACAAACGCTTTTTCCTTCTCCCACATCGATCACTTCAAAATTTAAGAAATTCGTCCTTTTCTCTATGCCCCTCACCATCATATCACTTGAGACCGGTTTGTACGAATCTTCGCGCGTGAATAGACACAAATGTGCAATACCCTCGTAAATTGGGCGTTCCAAGCATTAGATGAGCTGAAGCGACAAATTTCGCGGGTCATCGAATCATCTTACTAGGCAAATTTGGTGCGCTCTAGGTTTCTTTGTCTGTCTGCCGAGGGAGGCAAAAATTGGTAGACTATGTCCAGGCACTAAGGAATACTTTTACCAAAACGACATCTGGCCCTTTCACGGAAGCAACATCTTCATTGAGGGTCG
>NW_020189964.1:1901407-1901730 GCF_900000015.1 Plasmopara halstedii | reverse complement strand
TTTGGTTTGGTTCTCGATCGTTACTCCCTGGGCAATGAGTTCAAGGGCGTTTAGCACCGACCTAAGGCTCGGTCATCTCCGCCTCAGGCTTGACCACCAGAACATAAACAAAATAACTCTTCCTCACCAGTGTCATGTGCATGGTAAACTCCCAGTAAAAATAGTTTTCACTATCCAGGAAGAGTTCACCTGTCTTGGTTGGCATTGTTGGATGCGGTGTCGAGGGTCTGTGCGGTAGTTAGCCTATTTCGTTGTAGTTCCGGATGAGCGCGCAGCAGAATGTGACATGTGAAGACAACACACATTTTAGATCCGTGGTTTAT
>NW_020189964.1:1901035-1901397 GCF_900000015.1 Plasmopara halstedii | reverse complement strand
GCTCACATTTCAGAAGATACACTTTGCCGACTTTTTTGCCGTTCACGATCGCACGGCTTGCACACCCAATGACACAGTAGGAATTCTGGTACTCTACATTCATACCACGTGTTGCAAGTTTGCCAGTCGACAGCTGCCGTCTGTCGAGTCCTTGATTGTGCAAGATCTTGACTATCTTGGCTCGCAAGTCGTCTAGTTCAGGCACCTAACAAAACCTCTCCTGACACGCGCAGCTTCTTGTTGTCAGTAATGGTGACCTCTAGGCCAGTGTCCAGATCCTCGTCATCAAACAGATCACGGCGATGAGGTGTCATGTGCGTTGTGGCACCACAATAATAAGCCCCATAGCACATCGTTCTTCA
>NW_020189964.1:1898930-1901025 GCF_900000015.1 Plasmopara halstedii | reverse complement strand
TGTATAACTGTGCGCCATCGTCTACGGTAGACACACCCTGGATCAGGGTCGACGCCCGCCGTCTTGCAGCCCGCATACGGCGTAGCCGTCGCCTCTGTACAGAGGTTCTATGTCTCGGTGGGACCAGGGTGAACACGTACTCCGCGTCTGTCACCCTCACTTTTTCCACCTTTGGAGCTCCGATGTTATCTACAACATCTGACGAAGAGCTGCTAACTCCGCCGTCTTCGTCCAGTGGTTACCGTGCGAGTCCACGCGCATCTGAAGAACCGTGCCCAAGGTGCCTTTAACTCTGTCCAACCACGCCATCAACGGCATGCAGCGAGTGCTTTGCAACGAGAGCAGTACTCAGTGGTTTTCGTGCCAATCCACGCGCATCACGAGGGCCTCGTCCTCGATGCTTCGGCCCTTTGTCGACCATGTAATGCATGACATGCACCGACTTCTCCAAAATTGAGCAGCGCTCTGTGGGTTACGTGCCAGTCCACGATCAGCCCGCGAGCCACGCTCGGGACCCCTGTTTAATGCACCGTTGGTGTCTACCAACCCGGACATTCGAATGTCTAGCACGTTGACCGTCTCTGTCCAGTGCTCTCGCCAATAGCGCTGTTGTCTTCTAGCAGAGATGGGTTCGTGACTCGCCAAAGCTCAACCAGGAGACGTGCGCCTAGCACCGAAGGTCTTTGACCTCCAATCATTCCATGGCTCATGGTGTTCCACCCATGCTATTCCTAGGATGAGGTCAAACCTTGCATTCAAGTCTAATACTAGACAGCGCTTCACGCTATCAAAGTCAAGGAAATTGACTCCGAGGTCCACACGGGACCTTCGGGACCGTGACACGCGTCCCCATCGCTAAGCGAACAGGAACGATGTCACCCAACCGCGCTTTCAGCGCCTCAGCAAACAGCTGACTTCCCTCCATCGTGGAGCGTCGAGCATAATTGTCTGACGCCCCGGAATCGATGAGAATCTTCCATGGCTTCTCAAAGCCCTTATAGTCGCCCCCACGACCAGCAATCCCGGCTTGCATACACGTTCCATGTTCAAGAGCACGGAGCTTTTCAGAGATGGGCCCTGTTGGCCTCTACCTCTTTGAGACTCAACAGAACTTTGCGCAGGGGGCAACCGTTCCGCAGGTGACGGGTGTCTCCACAGACAAAACACCGTCGTGTTTTTGTGTGCTGCCCCGTAGATCGGAGCTCTCCCTCCTCCTCCTCAGCATAGCTGAGATCCATTGGCTCAGGCCCGCTCGACGAGCTCCGAGGGTGTGCATAAAAACCAAGTCGTGCTGACCTGAAGTTGAATTTGGCATTCAATGCCACGTTCAACGCTTCTTCAAAAGAAGAAGGATGCACACGCAAGACATCCATTCTGGCAACGCCAGTGCGGAGGCCTTCCATAAAGACGGTCACTGTGGCCGCCGCAGGAAGAGGATCTGCTGCCATCGCGGCAATGAGAGTGCGCATCTCTTGGACAAAGTCAACCAAATCTTTGTTGCCCTGTCGGGCGGCAAGGAAACGCGATCGCACGCGATATGCCTGTTTAGGCGGCGAGAACACTCGTGAGAGCTGCAATTTTAGATCCGCCCAGGAGGGAAATGCAGCTTCGACTGAAGTGCCGCACGTCAGTGCCCATTCTCGCGCTCGACCACCGAGCTTTGAGATGGCTAACGCCACATGTTGTTGCTTGGTCTGGAGCATGGCGGATGCGATGGCCATTTCGACCTCTCTCACCCAGAGCAGGAGATTCTCTACATCCTTCCCCTCAAAGACCTTAACGCTCACCATGATGGCTTAGGGCAGGAAAATCATTTGTCACTGACGATGGCGTCATATACGCAAATGATGCAGACATCTTCTGCTGCAAGTGCTCTAGCAGCGCGTTTTCGTAATTTGAGAGCGCCTCTATACGCGCACCGATTGCCTCGAGGCCTTGCGCAGCAAGGTGTTGCACGCACTCAGGGCCAAGCAAGGACATCAGCTTTTTAAGCCCGTCCTGCATACCCTGGGGTAAAGAGAAAAATTGTTCCATTTTCACAGAAGATCAGTCTAAACGACTCAGGTGCAGATTGACTACTAGTGCTACCAAGTGT
>NW_020189964.1:1894833-1898920 GCF_900000015.1 Plasmopara halstedii | reverse complement strand
TTAGTTCGCTGTGCTACCTCTAAGCCTATCTAGAATATTTTATCAAATATTCTACTGGATTCTTTACTGAATATATGTACCTCTTATGCCCCTGTGGATAGCCCTTTGTTGGATACATCACTGGATACTTGGCTAACCCACGAAACCGCAACTTGCGCAATCAGCCTATCCACACCGGTATTACCGATATCTACCGATTGGCGGCTGCTCGACAAAACGCTTCCTCTCGGTGAAGAAATTTCGCAAGACGAACATCTTGTGACTCTTCTCGGAAGTTTAACGGAAGACTGCGACCCGATTGTGAAGATCATCGAATACATGCTCAGCATAGATCTATTTCAAGCCGAAGAAACGCTGAGAATGTGAGAGCATGACTAAAAATGTTCAGTAAGATCGCTCTAGAGGCGACTCGAGGCTTTAAGAACAAAGGCCCCCGACTAAAAGGAAAATAGACAGGTTTGCTAAAAAATGCTTTGTATGCAATCGATATGGGCTCCGTAAGCAAGATTGCTGGGAGAGTCCAGACAACAAGAAGCAAGGCGAACAGGCGTTCATGGGATGTTAACATGGTTCTGATGGATGGCTGCTCGATTGTGGTGCAAGCAGTCATATGTCTCCATTTCAAGATGAGTATGATGATATTCGCCCACTCGACAAGCCGACTGCCTGTTCAGTTGCAAACGGTGGCAAGGTTTTGGCTGCCAGAATTGGGTCGATCCGCGTTATACTAAAGAGCAAGAAGCCGATTCGAATCGAAGATGTGCTTTACGGCCATGATTTGGATCGAAGACTGGACAGGACAATCACGGAGCGAGCACGATCGATGCTGAACTATATGCGAGTTGAAAGGAAGTGGTGGGCCGAAGCAGTGAATACTGCGGTATATGTGACCAAGCGAGTTTCGTGTGCCACCGACCCGAAGAAAACCCCGTTTAAAGTGTGTTTCGGTAGAAAACCCAACCTCTTACACGTGCGAGTTTTTGGAGTTATGGGCTATGCACACATTGAGAAGGTAAAGCGTGTCAAGTTCAACAAGAAAACATACAAATGTATTCTTTTGGGATATTCAGATCAAGTTAAAGGACATCGTGTAGAAACTTTGAGTTGAAGCGAGTGGAGATAATGCAGTCAGCTGTGTTTCAAGACCTACCAAGATCGAAGTACGTGCAACTCGTTAGTAGCGATCAAGATTTTCAATGTATGCAAGATGGTGGTGGTGATGATGACGAGTGCCTGTGGTTTCAACTCGCAGCAATGTCGAACCAATGATAGTCGACCAAACTGGAACCGACAGATCCAACGTGGCTCCTAGCGGTTCAAGTATGACACTAGTTACAATATACCATCGGCATTGCAATAAAACATTTATTGTATCAGAATGAACACGCTCGAATAAGATACAAAGATTGTTATCATTTTGTAACAATGTATTGTTATACGACAAGCGGCGTATCAAGATTCGTTAAATCACTACAGTCCAAGATGTGGCCTGATCCGATCAAGGCTGAATTGAAAGCGTCGGAAGATAAGAAGACATGGTCAGCGGCGCAGCAAGAACCAATTCCGAAGAAAGGGATAGGAACAAAGTGAATGTTTTCGACTAATTACACTGAGCGTGGTGAAATTGAGCTATACAGGGTTTGACCTGTGGCACTGAGTTACCGACAAACATATAAATAGTAATACGTATCACTGTTATCTGCTAGCTTTAATATTCAATATACAACACATCTTATCTAATTTAGTGTAAAGTACTGGATACTTGAGAGGTCCTGTTTTTCGAGTTCGATAGACGGGCGTTCATAGAGTCCATCCTTTGTGCTTTGGTTTACGCACTCATAACATGAGTTAGTGGCTATTCTTCATCTCAAAGTAACCTTGTTAAACTTAAATGCCTTTTTGAAATATTGTCATGCTTTAGAGAATTGTAGCTAATTGTCTGCTCTTGTTAAATTGATCGTACTGGAAAAAATCAGGCTCTCGTTTTTCGAGCATTGTATATGTGATTACGAAGGGAGAGGGGTCGATGGAGCCAAAAAAAATTCTTGATGCGATCGTCTATTGTTGAATCCGTGTTGCCGCAAATATATGTATGCAGTGGTTTTGTCCGACGACTGCTATTTTTTTTCCTTAAAAAATATACGCTCGTGTACCACGTGCTTGGCTTGCTCGACCTTTTAATACCAACACTAAGTGTAAATTTGCGTGTATTACACCTTCTTTCCTTTGAATTTTAGTTGGTTGTGGGTAAGATCCCACTTTTTGTCTTGCCACGCTCAGTACAGCTGGTGATGTTTACAAAAGATTGTATTTCCTGAGGGATAACTATACATCAAAAGCATTTGAGATGCTGCGGATCTAAAACAGAATTTTCGACGTAGTCCCCTTCATTAAAGCCATCAACACGAAGTGAGATTTTTTTAAAGCTTTCGATCCAGAGATGTTTGCTGTTAGCAAATTGCTACCCGCAAGTCATGAATCAGACCCGTTTCAACTATCTCCAGCACCCTGTTAAGCAGCCTACTTATCAGCTATACGCACATGGGGATATAATATTCAGTGTGCTGAGGCACAGCCGAGCACTTGAATGCATTGCTTTCAGTGTGTTCTAAGCCAGTGTCTGCTATGACTTCAACTGATCGATTCAACAAAGTTGCACGAAGAATATTCTGTTTAAGAAACTGTTTGATTTTAGCTCAGACGAACTGATCATTCGATTGACAGGAAAGAAATGTAAACTAAAATGAGGTCTAATTACGCTGATGATTTTCAATAGGTTTGTTCGAACATCTCTTTTGACTGCTTCAAAATCGCAGTTTTTGAGAGGTTGCGTCATCAAATTGGTAGCTGTCTTGAAAGAACGTTCCAGGAATCCTCGCTGTGATAAATTACGGGAAGTAAAAAAAATGAGCAATGTATTATAAATCCACAACTAGTGGCTCTTAAAATTAAGTCGGTTAATTATCGACTATTAAAATTATATTCGCAATCTTATATCCTTGAGAAAGTGATGCTACCCGCCCTTCATCAAAGCACGTCACACCTGAATCTGCTAAGTTCGGCCTACACAGTCCAGTGGAAGCATCTAAAAGTAAAAAAAATCTTCAATATGGCGGACGCGATCTCAGTCGAGCCTGTTGTCACCCCTGCCCCCACAGTGGCGCCCCTCGAGTGGCCCGAGAACATGACAACTACTGAAGGCGTTGTCATCGCTGTGCTGCCTTTGATTGCACTTGTGCTGTGCTATGTCATGTTGCGTCTTGTGTGGCGCGTACCTACACCGCTACCAGTGCGTGCGAATGTTCCCTCGTATGGAAGTACAGGAGAGAAGCTGCAGCCTATCACTACGATGAAGACTTCGTTGGTCGAAGAAGGAGAAGTAGCTGGGGACTATGAGGAACACTGGTACGGCACATTCGATTTCGCCTTTTTGATTGGCATGGCGGTGTATGCAGGAGTGATGGTCATTCTGACCTACATTTACGAGCCACAGTGGCTACACGAGACCAAATTCTGGGTGATGCAGCTACCGAAGCTTGTGGTCATGATGGTTGTATCACTTGTTGGGGGGATTATCTGTCGTTGCTTTTGTGATGTGGATGAAAAGGGTTATATCATGACGAACAAGTCGTCGAGATTTAAAGTCAACTACACGCGTAAGCTGCAGCACTTTGCTGCGTACATGGTGCCACTGGTCATCAAGTCGGAGTATTCTGGTTCAATTGCTCTGGCGTGGGGTGATTTTTTCACAATGTTGGGTTTCCTTGTGCTCATCAAGCCTATTCGTGAGCACTCCAAATTCTTCATGCTGCAATTTAATTCACTAGATCGTCCAGAAGATCGTCCACACACGCTCAATTGGATCATTTTGGGGAACATTGCTCCAGGGATGTTTATTCTTATGTTCTTCAAGTGGCTCTTTGCCGCTCAAGGAGAATTGACATTCATTCTCGTGTTCATCACGGGCATTGGTGATGGTCTAGCAGAGCCTGTGGGTATCACGTGGGGTCGCCACAAGTATAAAACTCGCAGCTGCTTTTCCAAGAACAAGTACACGCGTAGCTGGGAAGGCAGCGCGTGCGTATTC
>NW_020189964.1:1889377-1894823 GCF_900000015.1 Plasmopara halstedii | reverse complement strand
CATTTAGTCAAGCGCCACAGAAGCTACGCCAGCCTCATTTTGCCACGTGTCTTGGCCAGATAGAACTCTAATCATTTTTTGTCGATGCCCTTGATATCGTTCGGCTTTTATTATTGTATTCTTGAGGTTTCCCACCAACTGATCCGTGTCAATGTCCACAGGAAACGCATTACCTGCCGCGCCAACAATCGCACAGATTTGCTTCACATATTTACTCGAGCCAGTAGATTTTGGAATGAGTTTTGGGAAAACCACTGGCTTGGACGTGACACGCTATAAGCCAAAATATCAACTTTTCATTTATCAAAAACTCGTGACTATAAAAGACTCCCGATATGTACGTACACATAATAGGGAAAGTGCTATATGATTTGTGTGGCACATTAGCTTTGCTTAAAGACGAAGCAGCTTATCAATCTTTCCATGTAGCTGAGCTACCAACTTTCAGCTTTTAACGGCAGTGAGACGGCTCGGAACTGCGTGGGAATATAATATCAGCTTGTATGAGTGCGTGTGCAAAGAGCTAAAGAGTTCACTTAAAAATTGAAACATGTCAATTGAGACCGAGCGCCGAGATTCTGGGAAGCCAGAAAACCTGCAGCGGGTACGTCGTCTTTTGCCGACGAGTTGTGAATCCCTTCCACGCGACTTCGCTAGTGCGAAGGATCCGAAAAGTATATGGTGAAGTGGTAGTGGCACTATCAATTCGAAGAATCATGGGAGTTTGAAAGTTCACTTCTGCAACACTGAGCTGGCGCCGTTGGGACCAATGACTCGCCATTTTATTGTTTGGAAGCCTTGACAGTTGCACAGCGCATCTGCCCTGGCGAGATGGGAATCTGCCATTACCAAGTTCGATACTTGATCGACAGCTGCACCAGCAGGCACATGGAGATTAGTATAGCTGTTGATAACCAGAACTTAAGGTCATGAGCACCTGCCTCGTCAGCTAGATGGTGCTTGATACGTTACAGCGCAAGCATTAAACAATGTTCCAGTCTGACGTCCGCTTTGCTAAGGCTGGCTTGTAATTTTGTAATTTTGTAAATGGGTAAGATGGTGTTGCCTTGACGCACTCACTTAGCGAAGGTTGAGTGATCATTCCTCTGTATGTTTGGTTACCTGGCCCGCACTGTAATGCAAATGGCTTAGTCTTAACAAGTCTTAACAGAAAAAAGTGATTGTAAACGGAGTGCAGTAATTGTTTTGTGTAGGGGCCCCTAGACCTTCCGCCCGAATTCTAATCTTCCGGTATCCATGCTAATACTAGCTCTAACTCGTAAATAAGGCAATTTTTCGTGGTCCGAGGGACAACAGCGTATTGTCCGTCACGAGAGAAATCAATTCATGCAATTCAATCTAAGTGATACGTTGAATTGTCGACGCAATATTGAAGTTTTATCTGCCATTCAATCATATCATAGATCAATAAACGGCATTGCACCATTTTTGTGCTGCGTAAAGCTTGATGTCTTATTGGATTTAAATGTTGTGGAAGGATTATGCACATTCACATTTCCTGCTTCTAAAACTTTCTTTGATTTTTCTGTTTTTCTTAATACAGTCAGATAAAGACATACATACAGCACATACATGAAAGCAAAATCTACTCTAAAGCCTTGTCATTCTCCCGCATAAGCAGTACGAAGTATTTCTCATGGAATCGGGCGGTGGTACAAGTAATGAAGATTGAACCAACCATGAGACTGGCTGCAGTGTGCCGCTATAATGTAATTTATATATTGCAACGGACGGTAGACTCGCTGTATCAATCATGATCTTATGATGATCACAGTGTAGTCTGGTTAGCAATGTATCGCATCAGATAAACTCAGTTCGAGTGATGACATACTTCGGTGCTTTGGAGTTCTTATAGGTAGGTTGAAGCTGCACACATCATAATCAGATAAGAAAGACTTTTCTAGACCAGAAATCATCACGAACTGGAGAAATGGAACAATTGTCTGTGTTTTTGAATCTATTGACAGAAAACGGTGCTTCAATTGACTTGTGGTCGCTCTTGAATCATGTTGTATCTCTAAAGTTTGCTATAAATATCATCCAGGCTAACAAGCTGCTATCATGCCTTCCTTTCATGCTGCACGATAGATAACATCAAGCATACTAATTACTTTACTTATTTAAATTTGACAAACATCGACGTGATACTGTCATTTTCGGAAGCTTTTCTATTGATGACTTCCGGCTCAGGATCAAATGTATAAGTAGCAAGACAAATACAAAGCGATACCATGTTCAAGTTCAGAAAGCAAATACTTTTTAAGAAAATCTGAATTGTCGAAGCTATGTCTTCTTAAGAACTGGCCACCCCAAAAGCGCTCAAGATTAGAACCCAGCTCGATGCGAACTGATTTATAATTTATACAACAGGTGAATTAAAGTCCTTACATATGGATGTGGTCAAGCATCAGGCACCAAGCTCAAGCGCAAATCTTTGAAGCATCATACAGTCAGCCACACATGGCTTCACTTTCTGATCACTTTGAAAACCATATGTGCTGGCTCTCGTATCTTGGAAAATTTACAGCCACCAAATCAAACGGAGCCAGAATACTCAGCTGCTTCAAGTTGTGCTAGACACGCGTCAATGATGTTAAGAACTGTCTATACACACAGTATACGTAGGCCAAAGCACTTAGATCTTACTTGATAATTTGCTTTGAAGAGCTCAAGTACATCCACAGACGTCATTCCGTTGCAGGTTTACAGACTCAGTAAAATGCGCCTTGCCTTCTTTTTCATTATGGCTTCAACTACATCTCTTCTCGTGAATAGCGTTGCAATTTCTACTGCCGGTGCAGGTAAAGTCATGACCAAAAATAAGGACTCGTCGACCAGAAAAGGTCAAATCGAATATACTAAAAAGCTTCTCCGTGGAGCTGGAAGTCCTCAGCGCGAGGAAGAACGTTCTACTAATAATGTCAAATTCCCGTCTTCTCTCACGAATGAAATCGCGAAACTTCAAGTTTCTTCATCAAAAGCAACGAATCCTGTGGTGCAACCAGGTATAGTGGCACCTTCAAAAGCGGTTCCAAACAAAGCGAATCATCTCGTATTCAATATACTGTTAGAAGGTATCGATTTCAAGCGTCAAAATCCATAGCACCCGAACAATCCAGAATCTAGCCCATACGATAATGTTTTGCACTCGTTCATTTCCACCGAAACTAAATAGCAAGACAAAAGTAGAATCAGAGTATCACAAATTACTAGTCAATAAACCTCATCATTTTGTCATTGCCTCTTAAGTGTATGGCAACTTGCTTCATTCAGTTCACTATCGATAGCTTAATAAGCTACTGCATTGTATGATTTAAATTGCGGCAACGGTTTTGCAGTTAATACGTCCAAATATGCTTTGCAAAGTTTAACTTATCCACATCTCGAATGTCCATGACATGTTAGTTTACCTAAATTTATATAAAGCGCTCACGTAAAGTCTAGACATGAAATTGGGCAATGGCCGGTCGACATTTAAAAGTGTCGGAAGTAAAGAAGATCGCAGAAAATCAATATGGATGAAAAGACTATGATAATCAGAGGCAACGACATTACATATGATACCGTAAGAGATTTAAATTGAACTGCGATCGAATAGGCATATCTACCGTCCACATTATATCACATTTAATTGTGAAAGCAGCATTCAACAACATCGACACCAATTTTCAATATACCGTCATAAAACATATATACCTTCATATATGCCTTGACTTTCGACAAATACCAATGTTTCATGAAGACATTACTCAAGTATATAGACCAGCCACGCGACCGCTGCGTTGTGAGCAGCAACTACAAGTAGGATGTCAACTCTGGTGCTAGTCTTCCACCACTTGATTTAGCTAGTTTTTTCTTCAATCCTTATCAAAAATGTTTTAATTTGCTCAGTGGTAGAGCATCTGTCTTGTAAACTAATTTGCAGTACAAAATATCATTATGTAGTGTCGTCATCATGATTATTACGATAGACTATTTATACCACGACTTCTCTTTATCCAATGTGCAATGGAGTCAAGCCTGTAGAGCCATGTACAGCATTGATCAGCGCAAAATCTATAAGTGGGGGTAACTCGTTCTAGAACTCTTGTCTCTTCGCGTAATTGCCTAGATAGATTTCCTTCGAAGCGCAATTCACGCAATCCTTCTGACTATTTGTTTGCGGATGGTCAGCCAGTCTGATGCCGAGCACCTTGAAACATATTTACCAAAATTAAGCTGTACAGCGCGAATATTTGTCCAATGCAATAGACACCGAAATACCAAATTGGCGTGACACTTCATCGAAAAGCATCTTGACTGTATTATTAAGACAATGCTCACCGATCACATTTTCGCTGATATTAGTGAGATAAGTCACTTTGCCTATACGAACCACAAAGTCTACAATCATAGTATTACCGTACACAACGTTTTGGAAGACCAGTCTGTATATATGGAGTGCTGAAGCTCTACTGGCCACAATGGCGACGTTGCCAATTGACGAGGCGATTTTTATGGCGAACGGGTCGGAAACAACATGTGCTGTGTTGATGAAAGCTAAAGTAAGAAATAGTTTTATAGGTCGGATGTCGCAGGTTGCAGCGCTATGGCTTATACCACGATCCGCTGGATGATAGACTGACACACATGGATAGGATGCCTCGCACTGATTACCTTGTTAAGTACAAAATTGTGTTTAAGGAACAAGATACCCCTTTAAGTATTCACTTCAGAAGAAAAACGATATATTGCCTCGTGGGAGCTGTATGTTATTTGGTAAGCACAAGTATACACGCTTGCGAAACTTGTCAACGGATAAAATCCGTTCAGTAAGCAGCAGACTCTGCCTCACCGTTGATGCCTCGGACCTCGTCCACCCATGCCACTCTCGGCATGCAGCAACTGGACAGCGCTCAGTGGGTTACGTGCCAGTCCACGTGCATCACTGGGGCCTCGCCTCGATGTCTCGGCTCTTGGTCGACCATACCACTCTTGGCATTTAGCGACTGCTCCAATACTTAAGCAGCGCAAGGTAAATTACGTGCCACATCACGTTCAGCCCTCAAGCCATGCCCGGGACTCCTGTCCAAAACACCTTTGGTGTTTAACGACTCGGATACTTCGATATCTAGCACATTGACCGTTTCGGTATAGTGCCCACGCCTATAGCGCTTCTGCTCTTTAGCAGAGGTGGGTTCATGACTCACCCATGCCCAACGTCTTCGACCTCCGATCAATCCATGGCTCATCTGTTCTACACATGCTTTACCAAAGATAAGACCATACCTTCCATCCAAGTCTAAGACAAGACAACGTTCCACGCTATTAAATTCAAGAAACTTGACACCGAGGCTCACAGGGACCCTCGGCACAGTGACACAAGTCCTCGTCGCTAAGCGAACAGTGACAGTGTCGCTTAACCGCGCTTCCAGCGCCTCAGCAT
>NW_020189964.1:1879022-1889367 GCF_900000015.1 Plasmopara halstedii | reverse complement strand
ATTTTAAATGCATAGATTTTCCTAAATATGTATAGTAAAATCTAAATACATGTATAACCACTGGCTATCCAGCCCCGTACCTTATTTTTTTTGGGTGTGGTCATACCATGCCCATCTGGTGTGACACACACCCCTGTTACCAGGTTATGTGTAACCCCGTTACTTAAATGCAACCACGGTTCCTGCACAAAGCCTGACTCTCAAAATGATTGCGTTGAAAAAAAGTATGGTCTTTTGTAACTCGTTGAATGCCCTCAATCAAGTTGATGGCTACGATCAACTGCTATTAAAAATCAATGACTTCTCTCGTTATAAGGAAAGCTATGAGCTGGATGCTCATGCAATGATTTATTAGTGTCACTATAATTTCAAAAAGCACCGGCAACATTCAGTCGTCTGATGTCGCAGCTGCACAGTTCGAATCTCGGCTACACAACGTTTTTCAGTGAAGCAGCTCAAAAATTGGAAACTTGTTCGTGTCAAAGACACACTTCCTTTTATATGTAAACGGATTATTGAGTACATATTTCAAAGCTCTGTCGGTAGCCAAAACTTGGTTATACACATCAGCATTTGTATGTCCTGCGCGGGTCAAGACGGATATATCATAAAAGTTGGCTTGTGTCGGTCAGATCTTCAAAAGATCAAGACCGTTGTAGATTATCCGACGCTTCCAGGACCATCACGCATGTTGTGTGGGCCAGATATTTGTGTGTGTTTAGCACTAACCATACATCTTGTTCAGTGGTATATTCCCTTCAATTCTGTTGCATAGAATTGGAGGCACTTATCAGATTAGCGAGGATTAAAGCCTATCGGCTATGGCAATAAATGTCACTTCATTTCCCCTCCTCTTTGCGAAAGTCAACGGCCCTCTGGAGTTGGGCAACATGCGGTGGGGCGTGTCAGTTGACCCAAGTCTTCTTCAGAAGGTTTGTGCACACGAGCGGGCAGCTTCCATACACTTGGTAGCACCATCAGTCATCCCAATTCTAACTATTTCGATAGATACATTGATGGAAAATGTAGACACCACAATTGGTGGTCGTACTCAGATCAACAGGGACAAACTTGCGTGCCAAACACACTCACAATGGTAATGTGTGGTAAAGTTGCGAGCTTGAATCGGAGTTCACGCGGTCTCTGATATGCTCTAACTAGATCAAAAGGTCATAAACTAACGCTTAGCTCGTTTTGCTGCGTATGAACTAGGGATTTCATTTCAGAACATACCGACGCAAGTTCTGCCACCCCCTCAACAAGTGGTGGTAACAACACGGACGTCCCGAGAAAATCAAGGTGAAAAGCATTCACGGGAGCAAATATAAAAATCCTGTGTTATGACACTGTGAAATGAAAATTGCTATCATGATGGCTCAAATTCGCGATCGCCGTAGTCAAGTGGCCTTTGCCATGTTGCATTTGGATGGCCGTGCAAAGGTTTGGCGATGAAATCGCCCTGATAATTGGCCACATGACAAGAGTTAGAGGGCCATGGAATCGATATTCCTTCCACCTAATGTGGCATTTCAGCCTCGGTCGAAGCCTTTGTCATGCTGTCAAGATAACGGCACCTTGTACGACTATGTACAAAAGCTCCGTGGGCTCCGTGCCAGTACGGCGAGTAAACCACTGCCAGAGGCAGGGATGGACACTGCGGTTGTGGGGGGACTCACTTGTAATACTACTATGACTAAATTATCCCGTCTGAGCCCGACAACACTGGAAGATGCAATTATGATTGCATTGCGTGAGGTGTCAAGCATATGGTCAATTGGTCAACCTCATGAAAGCAATGACAGCTGCCACTGGGAATCCAGAATTAATAGATCTTAGCGGTGTGACTGTCCGCGAGCAGCAGATTCGCTGTTATAGATGTCAACGCCGTAATTGTCCACGTGAGAGACAAACCATCAATATGGTTCTCGTCGTAGCGGTTTAGATCCATGTGGTATTAATCTCACGAGGCGTTCGGGAAACGCCGGGCCCAGTAGATGCAGGGAGATCTACTGGGGCAGTTATAAACTCTCTTGAGTGTGGTGGTAGAATCACCCATGAGGGTTCAGTCCTTTAAGACTCGTTGTCCCTCGCCTCTTCGTGATCACAACGAAGGTGAAGGACTATGGCCGTCCATTTAGATTCTTGATTGCCTCTGGCGCGTCGTGTAACTACGTGCGGAAGCAAAGTTTATGATAAGTGCTTTCGATGTACAAGATAGAAGCAATGTCTTTGTCTTAGTGAAGGAGGCCGCTGGTGCAGTGGTCGCCGCGAAGAAAATTATGGTTGGTCTGCAACTGAAGCTCGAAGACTTCAACTCGAGAAAGTATTTGGTCCTCGAGATGGACAAACGATATGGCCTAATTTTGTTATACTGTGGCTTGAGAATCATGAGCCATGGATCAATTGCCGATCGAAAACAATTGGGAATGTCTCCGGGCGTAGGTACTCTTGGGAGTAATGAAACCACTTTCACGATGCACCAGAAGAAGCACTTAAGCGCTCGGCAGTCGTATGCTGCTGAAAATGAGCCACACTTTTCTGGTAAATGTCATGCAATAGGTAGTTTCCAGGTGTGGGAAGATACGGAGTCATATAGAGTGGTCACGGGCGGTCACTCAAAACTTTGTCGATAGATCAATTGGTGCTCGGAATTGACCCCTTGAAACGAGTAAATTGTTGGTGCGTGTGTCCATCGGAAAGAATTATGAGGAAGATATGGCGGTTGTTGCCCCTCTTCAAGACGGAGCAATGTTGTCGGTATGTGTGTAATGGAAAATCGAAGGAATAGGCTGTGGCTAGATATGCCAATACTCCGCGAGTACAGTGGTTGAGTCGGATTGTGGGTCAGTATGTGCAACTGACCACAAATGTGATGCTCCCACCCTTGTGTGGTTAAGGACACACCTGTGAAGGAATCAACAAAAAATTTTAATCGTGATCTTGATACCCCCGCTCTGGATGCGGTTGAGTCCAGGGTTGAGTTAGTCCAGCGTATTACCGCCCACGATGGAACTGTAGCATGCGAATATGTTGGACTACGTATTATGAGCTGCCGGAACAGATCTTCTTTTGGCACCATTATTGATGATCGAAGAACTGGTGCAGCTTGCAGAAGCCACTTATGATAAGTTCGTACACGAACTCAAGTGCAATGGTATCGCAGAGGTCGTGTTGCTACATCGAAGAGACGATTAAGCGGAACTACGGTCATCGTCAGTTATGGATGCTTCCGTCTTAAGGAATCTCGACAGCGGATGGAGTCACGCAGAGGATCTGCTGTTTTGAAATATCCATCTGAACCTTATTATTCACTACTTATGGAAAACAAGGATGATGTATTCGTGCACAGCCGCCCTCTAATCTTGTACCCGAACATAAAGTTCGACTTTGAATTGATCGTGAACCTATTTCAAAGCATACATTGATTCGATAGCGATCACTGTCGTGTGAGCAAAGTGTATATCGATGCGCTCTTTGCTCAGAAGCAAGCTGATAGTGTGTTGAAGAAGAGAAAGTCCCATCACAGCGCACCGAGGTTTTGAGTGCGCAAGTCAAATAGTTAATGGCGTATCGCTCACGCCTACAACATGATGAATGCGCAGACGATTCCCGCACAAACGCCGATTTTGCGCAAACATATCATCATCCACTGTATGTCCGGCTCTACACAACATTTATTTGGTCGACGGATATTAGTAGATCTTGCTGAGGGAAAAGGACGTCTATTTACCGGCTTTGAGTACACCGTCCGGTATGCTATGGAGGTGGCTTGTGATGCCACAAGGACTATCCGATGTCCCAGCAACCTTCAATCGACTGGTCTCCCATATGTTTGGATCACTGCGACAATTTGCACAAACCTTTTTGGCGATATTGTTGTTCATTCGAGGAACAAAGATAGCAGATCTGCCGAAGAAGCGCTCTCAGAGCACCTCCATGCGGGTGCTGGAATGTTTATGTGAACATTCTTTGCAGCAAATCTTGCAAATGTGTTTTCGGTGCCAACGTAGAACCAAGTCCTAGGTTATTATGCTGGTGACCACGGCGTTTGTACTGACCTTGCGTTGGCCGAAACAATTGTGGGATGGTGGATGCCTCGAAATCAAAAGAAATTGAGAAGAGATTGGATTGCCCAATTGCCTGCATCGCTAATCGCGTAAGTTTGTGGAAATGGTACGCCCCCTTGCTGAAGAAGGACGTACCTTGGGAGTGGTCATTCACTTCTGAAGAAGCATTTACTCAGATCAAGAACAGTTTGACGAAAGCACCATCACTTGCTTTACCAGATAATACGAAGCCGTATAACGTGGTTTGTGTGTGTGACGCTTCTGAGTTTGCAATCGACACGCACGATTCCATAAGGACTTAGAAAAACATGATCTTGCCGTGTCGATTCAGTAGCGACAGCAGAAGTCACCGAAAAGAACTACCTTGCCCACGACAAGGAGCTTTTGGTAGTAATTTATGCTCTAGTGATTTTTCTTGTTTACCTCCTGGGTTCAACATTAACTGTCGTCGATACGGATCACGCAAGCTTGCGATTTACACTTCAGTTTTCTCACTTGTCAGAGCAGATGGCTCCCTGGTTGTCATTCTTCACAAATACCACTTCACGGCTGCGTATAAACAGGAGAACTGAACGTGCTGGCTGAAGCATTGTCATGTCGTCAAGATTATGAGCCAGCTCATATTAACGGTATCATAAATAATGTATTCGGTATGATATGTCGAGCGTGGGTATCAATAGTGTGATCTGGTCATCAAGGCAATCTTATCGATTGATATGGTACTCCATGACAAGCTTCCTGGTCGCTTGAAATCACGGATGAATTATTATGCAATGAAGGGTGGTTTATTTCAATATGAAGTTGCACATGGCGATGTGCCACGGATTGTGGCTGCCACAACGATGGTTCAAAATACGGATTAGTTTACAAGACGCATGATACGCCGACGGCCGGTCATTTTGGCTATGGGAGAACTTATTAGTATCTTGGTGCTTAATTTTGGCTGACCAGCATGTAAAAGGAGCTGTACAATACGTGTGGATATGCGATGACTGTTATTGCGAGAAGAGCGCAGGACACACGCGAATTCCACTACTGAGTCTCATTATTCCTACTGACTGTGTGAAGCCATCAGTCTCGACTTCATCTTCATATCCCCCGAGAATACTCACGGTCAAAATATGGTGCTCGTCTTTGTTGACAAACTCAGCAAGAATGTTCGCATCGTTCCATGTAGCTATTCCATTGATGCCGAAGTTTCGGCTAGATTTCTCATTGATCACGTTTTTTGCTTTCAACCCTTGGCACCCGCTTGGATATGTTCACAGCAAAACACCCGAAGACCGATGGACAAAAAGAACGTGCCAACCAAGTGGTCGATGATGTGTTAAGAAGCATCTGTGCGGAACATTCCGCGAAATAAAGTTCGTTGTTACCCTTAATTGAGTTTGCTATTCATTCATCCACTGGATTCGCGCCACTCTTTACGCGACACCTGCGATCACCACTTTGTGCGATGTATTACGTCCTCCATGTAAGTGTGGGAGGAACTCGGCAGATTGTTGCCTTCCAAATTAAACCATTATTGATGTGAATGTGAATCGCACGTACAAGGAAGATATTGACTCATTCATCATGATCTGATCACACGTGTGAGAGACACAATGGCAAATGCGCAAGTTCAGCAAAAAACACGCAGATAGATGAGGTCGTGAAGGCAAAAGTTTATTTTCTTGTGGGGGATTATGTATTAAGAGCCTATCAGGCGATGCGGTCTCAAGCTTGAAAGCTCGAAGCTATTACTTCGCCCTTCCGAGTAGTAACATGCCATGGAAATGCTTATTTTATCGACCTTCCAAGCTGGCTGAGAACACATTTTACGCCAACGCCTCAAGCACTATTATCACGACTACGCGATATGCAGTCGAAGTGTAACGCAGAAGAAACAAATGTCGCTTTAGAGCTGCAGCTCATCTTCAGAAAAAGGTAGACTTTCGTATACTTCAGAGCCAAGCAAACGGTCGCAAGAATCGAAACGTCATCAAGAAGTAGCTGACTGCTGATCGCGTTGGCGATTTCTACGGGAAGCATAACCATCCAAACCAGAGCGAAGGTCGCTTGGTAGAAGGCTCCGCATCATCAGCGGCAGCAGCCGCAGCTGAAGGGATAACTTGCAGAGCATGCTTCAATCACTGAATTCGATCCAAGATGGCATCCCCAGATCATTTTCTGTACCGGAATACACGTTCCCTTGTAAGAAAGGGTGGGTCGCACAAGATTGTGCGACCGAACATAGGTATGTTTAACACAGTTAGTACAATAACACAGTGGTGTGGCTACACCATAACAAGAGGCTACCACGTGGCAGGATTGCCAGCTGTAATGCCAACTACTTCAATAATTTAGTTTTGCTATATTAATTACGTATTACTATATTCATTAGGAAAATCTAGGGTTTAGATATTAGCGGTTCTGCCGTAACTAAAACAATTAAATACAGTTTCAATTTTGAACAGAAGTGTACGTTGACCTTGGAAAGGCTTTAGTACTTAGAAGTAGTGGATTGCAATCCGCTACCCTTGCACTGGTCTTTGGAAAGAACGTGAGGTTGGTGACCTTAGCTTAGCTTCCTATTAGCAAAGAGCTAAGGCAGCCCCGCTGCGCTTGATAGCACTCTTAGTCAGTCTACGCCTGAGTCGTTACGACCGATCCTATGTGAGTATGCAGGAATACTCCTATTTGCCCCAGGGCATGAAGGACGGGCTTAATAAACTAATGTCCCTGCTGGGTCCTGAGAGCATGAAGCACCTCGTTGCGCATGGGCCCGAGGCCATAAGCGCGCACCTAGAGGTATTTTCAAGTTTTGAGAATGCTCTGTTAGAGCACTTACAGCAGAATCTGTCAGCGTCGACTTCGTCCATGACACCACCGTCGACGACGGATAATTTCTTCCGACCCAGGCCGCTCATGATGAGCGTTAAGACATTTGAGGATAAAGGTGGAAGAAAACTTCTTCTCTGGGCCATAAGAGTCGAGATGGCTATGGCACCCGCCAAACTCCAGACCGATCAAGAGCGCATGGTGCCAATTATTCCCAAGTTTGGGGTTGAGCGCGCGAATAAGCACTGACGTGCGGCAATTTGATCGAAGCGCCTTTCCCTCCTGGACGGAGCTGGAGCTGCAGCTTTCACGAGTCTTCTCGCCGCCAAACTAGGCATATTGTGTGCGATCGCGTTTTATTCCCAGACTGGGCAGAAGGAATCGGTTGACTTTGTCCATGATTTGCGTACTCTCATTGCTGGTATGGCAGCCGATTCTCTTTCCGAGGCGGTCAAAGCGACCGTCTTCATGAAGGGCCATCGCACTGGCGTGGCAAGAAAGGAGTCAATCGTGTGCATCCGTCTTCTCTAAGAAGCAGTAAATGTGGCGTTGAGTGCCAAATCCAACTTTAGGTTGGCACGATTTGGTTGGAAAGCACACATCAATAGCTCGTCAAGCGGGCCTGAGCAGTCATGCTGAGGTCTAGGAGGCAAAGCTCCGAGCTGCCAAGCAGCAACTAAGCATTTTCAAAGCTGCGAGAATGCATGGACAAAGTGATTTGTTTAACGGTGCTTCACAGTGAGGCGATGCTTTGTTTTGGAGACATCCGTCACCATCGGACGGGTTGTCCCTTGCACTAATCGGAAGGGACAACCGACGTCCTCTTTTAACCAGTCTAGTTTGACGCGGGAAAACAAGAACACCCAGTAAGCACTGGGCAACCTACCGGGGGAGAACTGAGGTCTGCTGAACCTCAAAGTGGTAGAGGGCAGCAGGGCTCAGCACCGAAGAGCTACGTGCTCTTTAACACGGAACGTGTATGCAAGCCAAGATTGCTGGTCGTAAAAGCGGCCGTCAAGAGCTTTGATAAACCATGAAAAATCCTTATCGATTCTGGTGTCTGGGGCAATTATGCTTGACGCTCCACAATCGGAGGAAGTCAGCTGTATGCTGAGGTGCTGGCAGCGCGGTCAAGTGACACCATCACTGTTTACTTAGCGATGAAGAGTGTGCCGAGGGTCCCTGTGGACCTCGGTGTCAATTTACTTGACTTTGATATAGTTGAACGCTGTCTAGTCTTAGAGCTGGGTGCAAGGTGTGACCTTATCCTTGATATCGCATGGTTGAAACACCATGAGCTATGGATTGATTAGAGGTCGAAGACTTTTGGCGCTACGCGCGCGTCTCCTAGTGGAGCTCTGGTGAGTCATGAACCTACCTCTGTTTGGAGGCAGAAGCGCTATTGACACGGACACTGGACCGGGGTTTCAAATGTGCTGGATATGAGTTGTCAAACACCGAATGTGTTTTGGACAAGAGTCCCGAGCATGGCTCACGTGCTGGACGTGGAGTGGCACGTAACCCTCTGAACGCTGCCCAAGTATTGGAGCAGTCGCTGTATGCCAAGGGTGGCATGGCTGAATGAGGTTTGAGGTATCAAGGGCAAGGCCTTTGTGATGCGCGAGAAGTGGCACGTAATCTACTGGGCAGTGCTGACTCTTAGCAGCTGCTGCATGCACAAAATGGCATCGTCGGACGAGGTCCGAGGCATCTTGGGCAAGGCTCTTCTGAAGCGCGTGGAGTGGCACGTTATCCACTGAACAAAGACTGCGGAAATAGCAGCTCTTCGTCATATGTTTTGATAACATCAAGGCTCCGATCGAGCAGGGAGTGGGGACACTAAACGATGCCGAGTGCGTGTTCCCACAGGTCTCGATGAGACATAAAACCTCTATAGAGAGAAACCAGCAAAGCTGTTTGAGATCTCAAGACGCAGGGCGTCGATCCTGACCCAGGGTGTGTCTACTGTAGACGACAGCGCACAGCTATATACCCTTGTCAACGGTTTGTCGGAAGTGAAATACGGCGAAATTACCCATAAGGCTAATCCCGCGGTGGATGCTCTTCTTAAGCTAAACTAGATGTCCTTCGGAAAGTTTGGCGGTGACTTGTAGGCAGACAATTTAGCCGAGGTAGTCAGAGCTGGACCAAACGAGGAGATTAACTCGTCGTCGTGTCTGAATGACTATGAGGGTGCTGAACGCATGAGGTGGATCGTCGATCCTGAAGGATTCCTCGGATCTGTACTATCCATTGGTATAAGAATTTTAAGATTTCGTCTCCAAAAGACTCGCCGTCTGTCCAACCTCCGGACCGAGTGTGCGTCATGAGATTGATTGACCTGGTTCCGGAAATCAAATACTGCGTAACACGCCAATTGTCCCTGCCCGAGGAACATTGTGACGTCATTGACGCCTTTTCCATGCAAAGCACAAGACACGAATGGTTTGTGAGAGTAGGTCTCCTCCTCGACACCTATGTTTTGTGTCCAGAAGCCGAACGGCAAGTAAGGTAATGTGCAAGCTTACAATGAGCTAAACGGTGCCACCATTCCGGCACAAACGCCAACTCCCTAAAAGGTTGTTTATCAGAATAATTTGGGATGCTGTACAAGCACAGCGCACTCGACTTGATCGATGGTTCTTACCAATTGCTCGTGAGAGCGAGTGATATTTCGCTGATAGCGGTGAAGACTCGGAGCGGGACGCTCTGGAGTGGCTGGTGATGCCCCAAGGGCTGTCGAATGTCCCAGCAACATTAAATCGTCTTGTGACGCAGTTGTTTAAACCCCATCGGGCGTAAGCACAGCCATACTTTGACGAAATCTGCTTCCACAATCGTGCGGGGCATGGAAGGACAGATGAGGTAAACCACATCTTGCATTTAAGAGCGGTGCTCGCGTGCATGCGCATAAAAGCTGTATGCTAATGCTGATAAGTGCATATTCGGCGTTAAATTAACTATAGGGTGCTTAATTGGAAAGCGTGGCCTTCGAGCGGATCCCGGTAAGGTCAATGCCATTGTGGACTGGCCAGTTCCAAAGAACCAAAAGAACTTGCACAATTGGCTTGGTTGCCTTATTATAGCACCGATTCAACCGATACGCCACAAATTGTGTTTTTTACGGTGAAGGTTTAATAACCTATCCTCTATGAGGCCCACGACACCCTACCTGGTGGTCATCTCAGTCGTGAGAAGACGTACAGCTCTGTAAGTTGCCACTACTGGTAGCCCAAAGCTGTACAAATGAACGAGGGCGCACATGTGAGGCGTGTTAAAAGGTGATACCCTCTCTGAATGCGGCGGTGCTGCTGGCCAGTTTACCGGTACCCTCCAGGTGTTGGTAGTTCATGGGTATGGAGTTTGTGTTTGGCCTGCCGAAGGACTCGGCAGGCAATACGGATGAAGTGGTCTTTTGTAAACCGTTTGATCAAGATGGCTCATGTTGCGGTAGTGCT
>NW_020189964.1:1869241-1879012 GCF_900000015.1 Plasmopara halstedii | reverse complement strand
AAATCTAAAGCGATCTCATTGATGGGGCAATCGCGTTCAGTGGCAGGGAACGGCTTAATCTTGTCGTACTGTAACTTGTTGATCACAGGTTGCACTCCATCGTCGGCATTTGCCAAATTGAAAAAAGCAATCGTACACAAGACCGTTGAGAGCATCCTTGTTCGAGATATTTGGAAGAATTGAGAATGAGTAGTCGATAAAATTCCCAATTGTATTCCCGGTGGTAGAGTTTTTGATTCAGTGCTGGTCGGACCAGATCCTTAACACAGGGATTTTTTGCAAAACAATTCAGATATCAGTCGCGAATGGAGAAAACACATGGTCCTTTTAAGGTATAAGCTTACAATAAACTTGAAGCATATTTCTTCAGCTCAATTACGTGATGGGTAATTTCATTTTACTGTCTGAAATATGCTGCTTAATAGCTGCACACTATCATATTTGCTCGTGTTGATCTTTCCAGCAAACCATTAAAGCTATTTTTTCACGCCGTATTCACATCTATGTGCCTAATTATATGGACACACGATGTTGACCTCCTCCTACTTAGAAGCGAAGTCTCATCCAATCAGAAGAATTCGGTGGCTGTCTGTGCGAGTTATGTTAGATCTTATTCAGCTCGAATAACATATACTGAATTAACATGGCAATCAAAGTTCTTGACTCTTTATGTCGGAATCAAAATCCATTCGAGTACCAGTTACCCAAGTTCTACTTGGAAGTATGTGTATTTGGCTAGCTACTGAGCGTTATGAAGCAGAATACGCTAAGACGTTTTTGGTTGAATTGTGAATAATTCACTAACACATTTTCAAGTAAAGATTATGTATGCACCATACAGTTTTGCACTAAGCTTATATACGGTACATAATAGCAAACTCAAAATAGTTTATAACTCGCTTTACAGCAAAACAATAGAGCGATCAATGAATTTATGGCTTTGCGCGTAAATGGTACAAGTGCCAAGATGCTTCACACGATATATCTAGAACAACGCCATAAACAACAGTACATTGCATTCATCTTACGCTTTTGGTACAATTGTATTCAGAACAAACCGTCAATTTGTACGAAATTCATTTGCAGCTTGTGTTAGGCCTACATTCGCTTAGGTCGGCATCCTACAATCGCCCACTTTCTGAATTGTTACATAACCGGATTCATCATATAATGCAGAGCAAATAAAATCATCTGGTGGTTGTTGTGCATGTTCTCACGTGTTATCGCAGAATACCCGCTCTGAAGAACCTGCCAAAGGGTGACCGATTCAAAATATTTGTTCCGATTTCAAGGGGGTCGATTCCATGATCGGACCTCCAAACCGATGATATCATGCAACGAACGATTATTCGCTTTTGCGCAGGTCAATGGCAGCTAAATCAGCAATCACCTCACTAAGGCCAGAGCAAGTCTCGTTTACACTAAAGTATGAATCGAGCACGAAAGCTTTGTCAATCTTTATAGAATTAAACAAAATCGGATTGGTCGTTGTCGTCATCGATGTACTGCTGCACTTCGTCGTGAATATTGACGTCTTCATTTATAACAACTGTGAGAATCTTTTGTGATGAGCAATATTGACAAGGATAGCTGCATCAAGACATGAAGTGGCTTGCCAAAGGTCACTCCTACAGCGCCGCTGTCGTTTTTACATCGCCGCTGGTAACTGCCCTCCACAGCTTTGAAAGCGTCATTTAATTAGCAATAAACTCCATTGTTCGCAAAAATTATACCGCCTCTTCAGGGCCACAATGATTCCCATGTCCATTGACTATTTCCAAGACATTGCCTCGAAAAAACACAACATTTGTTATAATCCGCCTAATCAGAGATCTTTCACCCTGTGCGTTGTCTAAAATGAATAGCACCTTGTGGCCGGTACATTTCTAATCGAAAGGCTCAAAGACCTCATTGAACCATTTGTTGAAGATCATAACATCTTTCCAGGCGTTTTTCTGCTGAGTGTGCGAATCAGCCAAATGTCGTCTGCAATACAAGCTGGCTCTTTTGCTTTGACTATTTTGAGGATTGACATACGTTCAATTGCAGTAGCGTTGCAGCAAATGACAACGGTCACAAGATTTTTGGCTTTCTTTTTTTTGGTTGAACGTCTGTCATGTTGTACGTAGAGGACAGATGGTGTTGGTCGATTACAGAGTCTAGCTCCTGCATAGCTTTTATCTATCTCGGAACTTTTTTAATCTGAGCACCTTCATTGATAATGAGAGAGCAAATCTATGGCAGAATCGGGCAAATCAACATACATAGCTTTGAAATTGTGTAGGGATACCTGATGTAGCGGCAATTGCTTTGGCCTGATGGCAGATAGTCATTGGCGGCAGAGCTAGCGCCATACGACAGTCGCCGTCGATCCAATCAAAAATCTTTCCCCAGTTTAAAAAAGTTTCCAGCGGTTACTTGGGCAGCTTTCAGCTTTTACAATGTCTTATTTTTGAAGTCATATTGCTTCGCTATGCTATTGCATGCAACCGGCCAAGAAGAGCGCTGATTTTCATTCTCTGACTGCCGGTGAGACGACAGCCTTCGCATCTGCGCTTTTTTTAGCATTGCTTACTCACTTGGTAAGGAGACCCGAGGTCGCTTACTGAACAAAATGAATTAAGCTTTTTTTTGATAATCCGAACCCTTTTAGTGCTAGGTCCGCATTCCAATTATTTCGGCACGACTGGTCTGATTGCAATTCACGGACTAAATTGCATGCGTGCTGTATTCATTATTGGTATTGAATGGGACGATGATGAAATTTTGAATAGAAGGGATCTGCACAGGGAGATCGGTTTGCACAGAAAGTGCCTTGACTTTCGATCTCCGCGTCAGCTTAAGCACAGATTATAGGTTTGTGCGCTCCTACCAGGAATGATTTGTTAGTTTGCTCTGCTATTGCAAGAGCACATATAACAAGATTTCTTGTAATTGGACAGATAGCAAATATATTCTCTTCACTGTACTTCATTGTAAAATCGTTTTCATCCCGTGACGCACGTCTAGTAGCCATCGTAAACCTCGGTTTTCTCCCGTCCAGATTCCCGTTATTGTTAAGAATATGATATTTTTGTATTTATGAGCTGAACGATTATACAACACGGTATTGTATCCAGTTTGATTGTACCAGATGTATAGGGACCAAAGTGCACAAGTTGCTCTGTTGCACTCCCTTCACAAAGACGTGGACCACACTGAAGATCAAACTCACTTTGTTTTTGAATTGGTATCTAAGCAAGATTGGCCGCTCCACTGCATCTGCTAACTCATTCCACTCTCTGCTATGTAGCATGTTTGACCTTCTCAGCGTGAATGGCAAGTCATCTCCAGTCCACCAGGGTACGTGACTCAACAGGATCCCACTTGAACACGGTATACGCGCTAAAGACATTATTAAAAATGACACCAACATATTATACGAGGGAGATCCCAAAACTAATCAAGTCCCAACTAAGCAACTCCGCCCTGACCCGGCGATACACGGCATATCTGTGTTAAAAGAAGAAAGCTCTCACTACGTTTGGCCTCTTCGCTGTACTGGTCTTGGAATCTGTAATTTTCTTTCTCGGTATGTTTTGACACCTTGTCGTGGGACAAGTACAACATGATCTCATATCCAAAAGAGTGGATCTGGCTCAGGATGCACAAGTTGCCTCACTGCAATCACAAGAATCACTCCAAATCGGGCCGGGATTAAGGTTCTTCCTTGCGTTGGTGCTGAGCTCATAAGCGAATATGTATGTAGAACTTTCGCATACGCCCAGAGCAAATCGAGTGCAGGAGATTTGTTTTCAATTGCTGTAGTCCCACCCATATACTGTCTGCACTTAGAGATGTGATGTCATAATCGTTGTACCTTAGGACAGAAAACTAGAGTTTGCGCCGCTGTCATAAGTACTAAGGTATTACACTCAGTAAGGATTGGGTGGGTTTATACGTCGCATCACCTGTTTGAAAGTTCTAGAAGGAAGCTATAGCAAAGAAAACATTTTTATGAAGCGCTTTCTCCTGCTAGACTTGCCACTGTGCAGTGTGCGATGTGGACGTCGAAGTTTCTATCACCACAAAACGTCTGTGCTGTTTGTAGCCCCGCTCGTCTCCATGAGACAGCTTTGACACTTATTGCACGACCAATGGCCTCTCACAAATAATAAGCGCTCGCTAAGTAGCAATATTTGCCTTCTCCATATGGAATAGAGGCTAAGGGTGTGCCTTGTCGGAAGGATCTACAGTGCCAGGCGATTCTGCCGATTCGAAGTCCGAAACTCGCACGAGCTCTCCGACTGATAGGAGCGGCTTCACAAATAGGTACATATTACAACCCTCGTGCACCCACTGACCCACCGAGCGTTACGCGTGAAATAAGAACGCCTCTTCCTCATCCTTACTAACCGTCGAAGGTCGGCCTTCTTGCGGCTGACTCTCGGATTTCTTTTGGTTGTGGTGGCATACTAAATTTAGATCTTCACAATGTGCATCTGAGGATGGAATGAGACGAATCTCGGATTTGCTACCTCAGTTTCTTCTGCGTATTTTCTCGTTACAGAGATCCTCAGCGGCTCACACATCGCTACATTGAAGTAGAGGGTAGCTCAGCTAAAAAGGATACTGGAAATGCTGCTCTGTCTGTAACGTTACATTTAACTACCTTGTTTGAGCAGTTTATAGGTTTATTAAGCCGACATAAAACAATGGATGTGCTCGCATTCTTTTCTTTATGTTCGGATTTGATCTCGATCAAATTTTTGCAATAGCCTGGTATGGCAATTGCAACTTAACCTTGTAGATCGCAGCCACTGTATATGTCGGTAAATTGGTTTCAGTCGATAAAACCGCTTGTGCCCAAAAATTTGTATACCTGTCGCCTACCGGCTAGATCGACATATCGATTATGTTAGTATTGGCTCTCAGATCAAAATTCTGATTTTGCTGCGAAGTGTAACCATGCCTATGTCTGCATGTCTCTTTTTATCAATGACCCCTTCTCTACTATGCCCGATCCACTTTGTGGTGATGTCAAATGTACCCGGATTTTACTAATGTAAAACTGAGTACCGCATGCATTGCGGGAGTAAAAACATTGCGTACGAGCAACCCCATCTCCTTGCGCAGGTAGGCTGTCTACAACGCGATACGCGTGCTTCGTGTGCCCGTATGTTTGCGGACAAATTGTAATTGGCGTAAACGAATCGGTGTCTGGCTCCTTGAGCAATCTTCACAAGGATACGGTAAAACACGGCTCTAAGCTCGATACAATGAATATACGGAAACGGTAAAACACGGCTCTAAGCTAGATACAATGACTATTTTAAAGCCAGATCAGAAATCTACTTTGTCTGGGAGCAGCACGGCTGAATCCTCACCAATCACATAATTGCTGGCTGCCAGCGAGATAACTCTTTTGTTTTTGATTGTTCACAACTATTACAAATTAGCGTTTCCCAGACGCGCCTTTTGAATGTCCAGAAACCGTGTGTGGGTAATCTGCCGGAGGTGTGAGCTGGTCAAAGACGCTGCCGCCTGCAACAAAGGCTTCGTCCGTCGATGCAGCGCACAAGTACGCACATTGTCTTATATATGTAAGATCACCAATACATAGTACTCATTTAGCCGCCCAGATGAGAACTGATACAGTAATTTGTATCAACCTATAATATTATGTGTATCCTGTGAGCCAGTGTATTAATACAGCGAGTCGTCGGAAAAATATAGCGGGTGAGGTGTGCAATTGCGCGCTTCGATGAGCGACAATTGTGGCTTGCTATTATCAACCCAAAACATGGTTACGACGTTACGTTCGCAACAACGCATGATATGTATATGCCATAAACGACTTAGAGCAAGCAGGTAGAGTCTGAATTCGACGAAAAAATCTAGTTCTTCGTCGAGTCGATTCTTCTGCACCCTGGCATAAAAAATTTTTAAGGAAGATTGGTGGGCGGTTGTTTCATATTGGTATTGCGGGCACTGTATTTGTGGGGATCGTTGGCTAGACCGCGTCACTTGGTTTTGTCCCGGTTGGTCAGTAGCACTGGTCAATATAAATAGACTCTTACGTTTGCAAGATCTGTCCGCGGGTCTTTCTTATGTCGTAGACCACTACGTCATTTCATCAGCTCCGAAACAATGTTTGTATTTATTGGCTAATAGATCTTCAAACGCATAGCCTGAACATCTCCGGCATATTAAACAGTCTTTATTTACATCAAAACCAGTTAATCCCGGAGCTTTCCGCTCGAAGCATCGATGCGATGACTAGGTTGTTGTCACTCATCAGCAGTTGATTTATACCTTTTATTTGGTTGTTAGTTTTAAGCAAAGTGCAGCTGACCATACTTTTAGCAGCACCTACGTTTTGCGCAAAAGTGTGGCTGAACATTGTTGGTAGTAAGTATGCTCTGTCTTAACGCTAACGTTAGCCTACTTCTCGGCGCCAATAAAAGATATTTACTTTTTCTCACCAAACCAGCTTTGGACAGAGCATCGAAAGAGCGTTCAAGACGTCAAACTGCTTCTTTAGAAATCACATCGAAGACGATCATGTTAGTCATCTGGGGTCGATTTTAGGTTGAAGGGCTAACATAATATCATGGAGCTCCCACTTACTTAAAAAATCACGTATCGTGGATCCCTCGTCACCAAGTCGTGATATATCTATCGCTTCACATCATCTGAGATTGGGAACACCTTCTTTGTTGATTTGTCGTGAACGCCCAGCGTTGCACGTGATATCTTTGCTTAGAGTTAGCAAATGTTTCGTGCTGTGGATCTGCTTGGGTGTCATTGAGATTGTCGGAATTTCTCGTTCTGTTACTTAAAGCTGGACGCTCAACATGAGCGTAATCATGGCCGGAATCGTCTGTTCCTTCACCAACGCTCGATTGGAGATCTCTTCGGCATATATCGTTGGCGTATTGTCAAAGCTGGTGATTCCTAATGTACAAATTATTTCCGCTTTTGACTCTTTTCTCGCCACTTTCTTGGCCCCCTCGAGATTCGAATTGGCCAAGCGCTTGTTTGTTAAATCAGTCTCTGTAACGCGAGGGTAAGTACTCAAATAATCCACACTTCATCTGGCTAAGATCGATAACAAGTGCAACTTAATGTAACAGGGTTGTAGTGCACTTTTCATAGAGAAGGCCTCAACTCAGCTTGTCCATATTGAAAAGCCCAAAGTTTGAGCCTTTACGCACTTACAAAATGCGGAGCCATAACCTTCATAGTATATAGCGTCTAGTTAGCGCTACAAATTTAGGAGTACATATTATCAGAATTGAATTTCTTAGAGTATCACGAGACATATGCATTTCAAGAACCAAGTCATCTTTATTTTCTGACGTACGTCTAGAAGCCCATGCTTACATTGAAGATCCCCTCAGCTCTGCTATGACAGCACAAATTTTGATATTCTATTCCTGCATCTACAATACAAACAAAATCTAAGTGTGATAAACGCATCTTACAACGTGCAACAGTGATGTATACAAGATTAAAGTAAGCAATCGCTTAAGTCCACGCGTTTTGAGCTCGCATCGTGGAATAGTCTGCGTTTTGAATGAACAAGAATCTCGATCGGCATATTGAAACAATCAATCCAAAATTGTGCAGAGTCATTTGCCGACATTTAGTGAAAAAAATATCTCTCTTGAAATTATCGAAACGGGTTGCGATAAGATATTCTTTGCCGATAGTATGTTAGTGAGCATTCCATCAAGCTTCCTTGAAACCAAAAATGGTGATTGTGGTAGATTCGCGCTGTCAGCAAATTATAATGTTGTGGATGAGACAATGTTTACAATCTCTTCGTTTACGTCAACTAAGGCCTCTAGAGAACTTAATAGAATCTTGGTCTGATTTTATTTTCTTCGCTTCGATTAAATTCAATGGACAAGAAAAAATGTACCCCCTTTTCCAATTTTTACGAACGATTAATAGATCATCAGTATTTAAAAGCATTCCTGGCCGTCCGGTGGCAAACAAATGGTGAAAAAAAAAACTAGTCAAACACAGTAGCGTCGACCATGTGTTATTCTGCATAAAATATGGTAATGGCCATTACCGCCCAGGTACAAATGCTGTTGCGATATTTATCCAAGTCATAGCTACAGACCCTGACTCAGTCTTGGACGATTGTATTGTAAAACTTAATTAGCTTGATTACGATGCGGACCTTGTATTACCACAGTTAGTAGTCAAAATCTTTAAAGGTCCACAAAACAGAACAGCTAGGCGGCGAACAAAATAGATAATTAAATTTCTTCCATGTTGTGGGTCATACTTCAAACTAAAATCATGACTTTTAATTTATACTGAAGTCTGAGGTTTGGATCATCGACACCACGTGATGAACGATAAAATGCAGTACACTTCCTGCACATACTTTCAGTTACCATCCACAACTCGCCAGGAAATTATCGCAATCAGACATCGTTTCGGCGATTTTTACTGCTGTACAATAACTGCTCAATGGAGAGCCGTTGGAATTCTTGAGTAAACTCGAATACCATAGGCTGTGGTCTCTCAATATGAAGGTCTTATTTATTATTGTGACTCCCGTAGGATTTGCCCGAGATTTTGTTTCTCGCGCTGCAGTCAAGACATTGAGATTAATTCTGCCATCGGCACCATACTCTCTCCTAGGCTTTGCATGAAGGCTTCTTGTCGGATAGCAGCCCATTTAATTGATAATTCTGAGGTGTTGGTCTTTGCTAAGACGCTCCCTTGCCTTCTTCTCTCCTCTGAGCAGCGTGGGAATTTGCAGACACATCTACACGCTATAAAAATGAAAATGCTGATTATAAAAGATGACTGCGATGAGCTTAGTTCACAGCTTTTGGATAAATTCGCACTAGATAGCCACGACCAAGGTGCGGACCTAATAAAATCGTGGATGTATAGCACGTGATTCAACACAGTTTGGCAGCACAACCCTTTCCGCCCACGCTTTCCCCTTTTTAGAAAGCGTCAAGTGTCACAGTGCTGTGACTGCATCCGTGTAGAACATAGTACAATGTGATATTGATAATAAACTTATCGCTGGCGTATTTTATAATGGGACGACATATAATTCATGTGAGCTGGTGACACATGTGCCAGGGCCGATGAAGAGAAAATTACTGACTGTTCAATTTCTTGCTGATAGAAGCGATAGATCTTAATACTGACAGTATGTTCAAACCTCAATCATCAAAAGGGCGCCTTGCATTTGTTACGATATAACGACTTTGCCGTGCCAGCTCTTCAGTGTGGTGATCTACCGTGTAAATCAGTGGAGATCCAGATGTCAGTGGTAACGAAGGTTTTCTCTCGCGAACATAGTAATCGGAATGGTCTTAGAAATTTCGAATCTCTCCTCACAGTCTCCTCCATTGGCTATTATTTACTAAGTGTAATCATTCCAAGTTAAATATGGAATGTGAGGATATCGGAAGTAGTACAGCTGGAACCGGAAGAGTAGCTGAGCTTGCCACCGCAATGAAATAATTATCATTAAGAAGGCTCTCAGATGTTGAGAGCAATTATTTAAACAGCTATCTTGAGGGATCCAGAAGACTATTTTATTATTTGCTGTAGTAACGTTATGACGTGGCCACGAGGGATCCAGCACGTGCGTAACTTTCGATTTAAGGAGTGCACGATGATATCGACTTGTCCCGTACTATATAGCGCAGCATATAGGATCGAAATTGACCATCGAGACTGTGTTGACAAAATGATCGTCGGTCGGGTCACTTTGAATGAAGTGAGATGAGGTCAATAACACTTTCC
>NW_020189964.1:1846534-1869231 GCF_900000015.1 Plasmopara halstedii | reverse complement strand
GAACACGCACTCGGCGTCGTCCGGTGTCCCCACTCCCTGCTCCATCGGAGCCTTGATGTTATCAGCAACATCCGACGAAGAGCTGCTAGTATTGCAATCTTCGTCCAGTGGGTAACGCGCTACTCCACGCTCATTAGAAGGGCCTTGCCTTAAATGCCTCGGACCTCGTTTGACCTCGCCATTCTTGGCACGCAGCAACTGCTTCGTAACGTGAGCAGTACTCAGAGGGTTACATGCCACTCAACGTGCATCACAAGGGCCTCGCCCTTGATGCCTCGGCCCTTGGCTGACCATGTCCTTCTTGGCATGCAGCGACTGCTCCAATACTTGAGATGCGCTCAGTGCGCTACGTACCACTCCAAATTCAGCCCGCGAGCCAGGCTCGGGACTCTTGACAATACACTTTGGTGTCTGACAACTCGGATCTCCGATATCCAGCACAGTGACCGTCCCGGTTCAGTGCCCGCGCCAATAGCGCTTCTGCTTCCTAGCAGAAGTGGGCTCATGACTCATCAAAGCTCAACCAGGAGACGTGAGCGTAGCGCGAAACTTTGACGTCCAGTCAATCTATAGCCCAACCATTCCATAACAAGGATAATGTCATACCTTGCATCCAAGTCTAAGACTAAGCAGCGTTCGACGCTAGTGATGTTTTCGACTGTTCGAGCGAATTGTCTCATCTCACTGCTGTCAGGAATACCGTTTCCGGGGAGCTACAGCAAAGCAACTCCTTGACAAAGGTTTCACCGGCATATTTTGCCAGTGGCAAGTGTCAAACTGTACTAATGTTCTTGGAACCATGTTTAAAAAATCCACAGCTATATATTTACAGCCAGATAGTCAGACGGAAAACAATTAAAGAGATGGATTCTGTTTAGAGCACATGCGCGGATTGACCCCTGTACCCGAGCAAGATCCTGCTCCTCGTTGAGTTTGCATCAAACAAACCGGTCCACATTTTTGACAGGCCTGGTGATTTTGTGACACTACCACAAAGTGTCACCCATGCGAGTTTGGAAGATTTTGCATATTCTTTCGATCAATATTAAAAAGCTTCGCACAACGCTTAAATGAGATTGACATATGATACTGCAGACGCCGCAAGAATACACATTCTGGTATACAGTGCCATCTGAAGCGATATTGATTGTTTCCGACTCTTGTTTGTCACTTGAGCTAAGACTCGATTTGATGCTTGTCAAATCCCTCCCAAAGTGGTGTTTGAACATTTTTAGAGGCGTTTGAGAAGAAAATAAACGGTGTATTTCACACCATTGTGATCCAAATACTGATTATATTTGAAAGTTTCAAGCGTTTGTATCAAGGGGCGAGTCCTGTGCTGGTATTCGGTGGATACGGCTGCGACCATGTTTCAAAAGCGACACGCGTTACTCATGATGGAAATATGTTCAGACGAGTGGATGAAGATGCCTACTACTCGAATCTTATGAGAACCTCATAAATTGCTTCGCAGCTTTACGGGTCTCTTTAACGAAGACTGCTCCGAATGTATACATTTTTCGTTTACAGATTGCATAGATTTTATTTACCATTGATAATCGAGCATTCTTTATGCGAAATATATAGCAGTACGACAATACGTTGAGATCAATACACTTTTCGAAATTCGCATTCAAGATTGATCGACACGATCCGCAACCTCCCAGTTCCACAATTCGGCGGCGGGTAACTTTAACACGGTCCGCAGTACCATAGTAATTGTACTCACGTGAATGTGGTAGCACACTAGGGCACAGTTCACACCCAAAAAGCACATCTTAAAAAGATTTTAATTCCTTAATCCTGTCCACTAAATTTAGTCAATCTTCTCTCTCACTGTTCAAGTTTCGCACACAAACTGTGTCCGCAACAGGATGATAGATCTTCGCCCAAGTTTACTAACTTTTACACTGACGAACATGATTTCATTCGCTGATCCCTCAAATTCGATAGAAAGAGCGAAGTACGTTACCCAAGCGTCAAATCGTACAGGAAACAGCTAAAAAAAAATGGCTCATTTAAGATATTGGTGAATAAAGTAGATAGATGAGAGTATGGATACCGTCCGAAGGCTGCGTCCCGACCTTTAGGTTATGAGCTTTGGTACACGAGCAAATATCCTGGATTTTAGTTCGGCTTTTGTGTAGAAGAGGTGGGAAAAGTACTGGAATCCCCACCAATAAGACAAAAAACAGTTTCTTCCGCTGACGAATTGTTTTTTTTGGATAAATCTACAAATCGCACATTCGAAACCAAAACATCTTGATATGTCCGCTCACTTTGATTAGAATAAATGGTTTCCGCGTGAATAGATCTCTTATGATTGCAGACAAATACAGCTCGAATATGACGTTTTTCATTTTTTGAGAGCTGACAGATAAGTTCGTTTATTTTCTCCTCGGTCTTGAGCTTTCGGCAGCATAACAAAATCTGCTCCCATGTTAAGATTTGAATGATCCGAATCTACACTGAAGCGGCAGTATATAGCTAACAAGATCCAGCACAGTGATTAGCGCGGCCACTAGCTCCGGAACTACATGTGGCCCTCACCTTCAGGATGAGAATGGTGGGACACTGTAATCGAGTTTTAACCTTCTCGTATCAGTCATTAAGTTGATCAAATAACGTGATGAAGCTTGGCTAAAAAAGCTGTAATTTTTCAATCTTGATGCAAGTACAACATCGGAAGCTCAAGTGTATTCAATCAGAAATGGGAAGCACGCGGTGACTGGGTTTTATGCTGATGCATTACGAATTTCCAGTGATACGTCGCAACAATACAGGGAGATAAGATTTTAGGAGTTCTGTGGAATTGACAATTCAAAAGGTTTGTAAAAATGGCATAGACACATTAGAAACTTCGACTACAAATTCTCGTCAAATGTTTGGTTGACAGCTACTTTATTGAATACGTTTGACTGTCTAACACCACACCGTGAAGAGTTCGAACATCGATCCCTCAACGATGCCTACTATTCACTCAGGGGAACACTAAATTGGGGCGGATCTGAGCGAACATTGTCCTTACTTGCGCAATTGACACCGGAGTATAAGAGGAATTCCAGTCGTTTGGAAATTTCTCGTCGATGAGAAAGGAGCGGGCGTACTCAATTGAAATGCGGTCATTGCGATTTCCACCCAAAATCAGTATGAGGACCGATCCTTCGCGGGATCCCTGATTTAATTGTTCTTCAGTGACATTGAAACGGGAATCGCTTCGATAAGTAGTGATCCGAGCCTTGTACGTGCTCCAGACCGCTTCAGCATCTAAAAATCCATCTTTGGCTCGCGATACGAGGTTTTCGACTAGCTTTTTGTCGACTTTGGCTGGGTCGACGCCTGAATAGCTCGGGGGGCGTGAAAGTGAGATATCGTGCCCTGAGGCCGACAAAAGATTCAGTGCAAAAGTATCAGGCAATCTTGAAATCAGCTGAGCACGGACTTCATCAGCCACCGAAAAGTGCTTTTTGATAGCCTCATCAACGGATGTCTTAGTTATGTTTTGCCCATTTCGCTCGATGTAGCCGAAGTTGGCAAGCGAGTTGAGAGCGGGACAAGGGCCACGGCGCCAAAATACCGTTGTATTGACTAAGCCCGATGCGTCCGAAGGTTTAAAATATTCGCCCTCGGCCTGAGGATACGTCAGACTGTTGCAAGGACTTGCAATTGAGACAAAGACTGCGGTCGAGGCAACAACGAGTGTGGAGATGACCGAAACCATGGGTACAGGAATGCTTGACTGGAGGGAAATTGAAGAATGAGGAGGTATCCAGTGATGGTGTTCCGATGGTGCTTGGAATTTAATGTATAAGCTCTTGAAAAAGCGCACTTTGTCAAGTGCGCTTTTCTGTGTTGTGATGATACAGGATACAACACAAAACTGACAATTACTGTAATCTTCAAGGTTGATTGTCGGACGAAATCCGAACAGCATGGGTCGCATTTTTTTGTTTTTGAGGGATTGAAGCTGTTAGCAATTTTAAGATCTTGACATTTAACAAGTATTTCGAGTATTCGTCTTTCGAAGTGGAAACGTTCAATCTTTGTATTAAAATAAACAAAGATTTAAACTCATCATACAACGAAAACGGGGCAATCGCTAAACAATTATACTGCAGATCAGCCCAACTTTTTGTTTAGCGGAGCTAATAACTTGAACCTATCGCTGTGCTGAATCTTTCCAGGCTATACTGATTCTTGAGACAATATACCACCTTTGCGATTTCACTAAGAGCAAATTAGGATTGGAACTTTACATCGGAGCAGGTTTTGCAAGAAAATAACAAACACACTTGACTGTCAGCTTCCAAAGAATAATAATAGATCGCAGCATTAGAGCTGTATTTGGATTTGCAATCATCGCCAAAGAATTCCACTCTGGCGATTTCATCTAGAGTGAGAACACATGTCAAAAAGTTGGTTTCATACGTGCGATTTGTAGGAGTATCCAAAATAATCGATTCATCAGCTATCCTAGTTGTAAGAAGCCGCTTTCTTGTCCCATCAGCATTGATTCTCCGGCACTTTATTCACATCTTTTGCTTATAAGTCAACGGCTCGTGTGCTCGTGCGTACAACTTCAAAGACCCGATGCAGCCTCCCGACGACATCCATACTCATATCCTTCTACCGTGCGCCATCTATCAATTTTAAAGGCGCCAATCTGATGCAGTATCAACTTTGTAGATTTTTTCTGCTCAATTTGACGCTTGAGATATGCGTTTCGCTCTTTTTGCCGGGCTCAAGGATCAGCGAACGAGTTCGCCTTCGTCAGTAACACAGTTGCAGCGGAGATGGGCGAAAATCTATCACCCTGTTCCCGTACAGTTTCTATGCGGGAATTGAACTTTGAGGAAAAGACAGGACTACGTTATGTGGACAATAAAAACGAATTCAATTTTTAGCGATGTATACTGGATATGTGAACTTGCCCTTATGTGCTTCAGGTTTACAGCTTGCTGTCGCATTCACTTTTGAGTACAATTACTCCGGTACAATAGACCACCGAAGTATTAGTTTTACCAAGCAATCACCATTGTAGAACCCACCGCCATATTGGCTGACTCAGTTGTTGAACTATACAGCTCATGGCAGTTGCGCATCGTGTCGATCGCCAAGCCGGTCGTGAGGTTGTAAATCAAATCTTGAATGCGAATTTGGAAAAAGTGAGTCATTAATTATTACTATACGGCTCAGTATTTCCCTTAAAGTTCGATTATCAACGAAATGGAATCTATAATTGAATCAAAATTCATCCGGAGCAGCTTATAATAGTCGCATGCATCCACATCCAATCGAGTATCCCCATTCACTGGTCTCGATACTTTTCTTTCGTGATAAACGCGCGACGTTTTTGAAAAACGCTTAACACGGTATCCACCGAGTGCCAGCACAAGACTCGCTCTCTGATCACACGTCTGATCCGTCCAAATACCATTAAAAAAATTGTGGGTCATTGTGCACATGGTCGATTGGTTCTGATTGCACGGTTGACGTACGATCTCGAACGCCTTAAATCAGCAAATGACCACCTGAGACGAGTTTCTTCAAGCATGAGATCGAGTCTTAGCTCTGAGTTGGTCGTGACCTGACAATTTGCTGAGACGGTCAATTACGCTTCGAAATTGCATTATCTGCCAAAGTTAGTATCTTCTTCGGCGCTCGCAATATCGTATGTGCAAATCCTTTTTCCGCGTTGTGCAAAACAGGGAGATTCGTCAAATATGACTGGGACCAAGACGGCTACGAGGAGAAATGATCGCTTTAAATCAGACAATTTGAGCGATGTCGCAATTTAAGAATGTTCCGTTAATTTAACTTATAAAACAAGAACATGATTGTAATATAGACACTTTTTTATTCGGTATATATCTGCTTCTGTAGAATTTACCCTAAAAAGCTTGAAATCAGTTAAAATAAAATTTCATAATTGATATGCGGTATCTTTCTCACTCGCAACAAGTTTATTGGGTGGTCAACATTAAAAAAATCACTGCTGAACAATTCAACAGCATGAATTGCCATTGGCAATCGTCGAATGTTGCTAATGTTCTTGGAACCATACATGAGCATGGCCGCATCTAGACATTGGTCAGATAGAGCGCAATAGTCGCGCAGTACAGGCTATATATTCCGAGGTGCTTGCGCGGAAAGACCGCAAATCCTGCCGCTCATTAAGTTTGCGTGTTACAGCGCAGTCCACAGTTAAGTTCATTTCGTTATATTGAAGGTACCTGTCTGCAGTCTAAAAGAACGCGCTGCATTGGTCCGATTAAGGTCCTAGCAGAAAAAGTAAAGCTCATGATCTATCTTCCAAAGAAATGAACATCATTTTGTGTTCCTTGACGAAATGTCAGGACCATTCAACAATACCGCAATAAGGAACGTTTATGATATTTGCGGTTTTATGTACTGATTAAATTCGCAATATGAGGACGTAGCTGAGCCTATTTGATTAATGACGCGTAGAAGATGCCAGCTTGTATACAACGGGGTTACACATTTCCTTAAATGAAAGGGTGGCTCATACAGGATGGTTGTGGATTGCACAAGTCGGTGTAATCACACGATGGTGTGGCTACACCGTAACATGAAGCCATTACGTGGCGAGACTACCAGTTGTTAGTTATACATGTTCATTAGCTGGAACTATTTAATCAGGAGAACCTAACGTTAAAGATAAGGGCGGCTCTGCTGCAAATAAAACAAATAAATACAGTTTGAATTTTGAACGGAAGTGTTTATTTGCCTTGGTTAAGATAAGCTATTGCGTACTCTTGGAGGCAGCAAATTACATTCATACATTCTTGTATAGAACGTAAGATCGGTGACCTTAGCTTAGCTTCCTTTTAGCAAAGAGCTGCGGCAACCCCGCTGCAAATACGATATGTAGGCCATCAAATTCTTGAAACATATTATTAGCTTCAGAGAAATCATGGATGCTTTCAGACAAGACCTTGACGCGATACACACCATTATAATATCTACTCTTTTCTTCGAATATTCGTTACTGTTTCAGTAACGGGGCCAAACGTACCCTGGTATGGAAGTGTGGATCACAGATGGTGTGAATGTACTAAGGTGTGGATTACACAAGACGATGTTATCACAAAATGGTGTGGCTACAACGTAACAAGAAGCCACTACATAGCGGGACTGCCAGCAGTTATGCACATTAATTACGTGATTTTATTTAATCAAGAAAGCCATAGAGGTTTAGATACAGGCGACTCTACCGCAAGTAAACAAATATATATATACTTTCAAGTTTGAACGGAAGAATGCATTTGCCTTGGATTAAGGTTCTTAGTATAGCAGATCGCGATCTGCTACATGGTTCTAGTATAGAACGTAAGGTCCGTGACCTTAGTAAGCTTCCTCTAAGCAAAGAGTTACAGCAGCCCCGCTGCAGTTTTCTATACTGTTGTGTCGCACACATCATAAATCTTTATGTCTAAATTCCGATGGGATACACTTCTCGAATTTGGTAGGGGTAGGGTGAAGTGGGGCACGCTCTGGTTATAAAGTATACCTTCATTCTTCAGACCTAAACCAACCTGAGAGGTACTTGTGCTAACGGGGTAGTGCAGTGAGTTACATTAATCTGGTACTATGTACGATGTCAGAGTAGTGATACTCTAAAAATAAATGCCACGTGGCAGGAGAGCTGCAGGCCTCACCCAATATAAAAGCAATCTTTTCATACAACGGAGCTTCTATATCAGCTGCTTTTGGCTCCCGCATGTTCATCTGCGTAGTTTGGCTGTAGATCAAACACTCGAAAACGACAGGCACTCCAGGCATGACACCTAGTCTTTGATATGAAATCGTAATAAAGCTACAAAGTGTTTGGCTAACTTCAGCGACTCAAATCATATCGATAGCTCATTTCTCATCAAGAGCAGAGCAACTATGTGGAATAACCAACACATTCCATGGATACTTTAACAAATTTTAAAGTTGTTCGAGGCATGCAATTCGTTATTAGACGCATTCAATGAGTTGTAAAATCTAATCCAGCTCCACGCAAGTACCTCGAAAGGTATCATTCACCTTGCCATTTTTGCGTTCCGTCTATCGATTTGTTGTTGGATTGAAATTTTCAACTTGGTGCCTAACGCCTTGGGCAACGATCATAAAAACTTCGTTATAAAGCAAGAATCTTTGCGAATCAATATCCAGCACATAAACCTCCGGGAAGCCATGAGGGTGAATCACTTTTAGAATTCGATTAAGCCCTTAGTGGCAACGATACCGCTGGCAGCAGCATGGCGAGTTGGCGTACTCATCCGGTCCAAATTCTGGTATCCCGGATGCGTTATCCAGAAGATCGCAAACTGAGCTCACACTGCCAACACTCTGTTGAAACCACTAGGCTCGCCGAGGTGCCGCTGTTTGCAAGAAGAGCATATTTTGGTGACACGTTTCATACATGCTCACACATAAGTCAATAAATGTGGGACTACCTATGCATAGCATTTCTCTCCCGCGGTGGCCTCCCAACGAGATATCATGTGCTTCATCCGGTATTTTGTACTTGAGATCCTGGTTATGAAAATTCACTTAATGCTGAGTCAGTGATGCACTACAGAATGACAATGGGATAATAAATTGAGATGCGGTTGAGCAGCCGCGAACGGCTTCCGTTCGGCAGTACTGAAGCGAAAGACTCGATCACTCGATCGTTAGGCGTCTACCTAGAAGGGCCTCTGGCCACTACACAAGCTGAGCTTGACCAGTGAAAAGCTCTTCGGGCTCGTATCTTTGTACCCCAAAAAGTCTAATGGATCTGTACCGCGCTCGACTTCAAACTCAAAGCGGATACTTCTTGGAAGCGTTATCTGAGCTCCCAGTCTCCTTAATACCCAGAAATTCAAGCTATGCAAGACACGATGCTATGCTGCACATATCGTCCCATCAATTGGCGACACCACCATCGTGATCTGCGATAGTTCATAGTCGGGGCGATGCGAAAGCAAATCCACCGTCACATTGAGTCACCCGACTCCAATCTTATCTCAAAGGTATACGCGACAAAGGAGGATGACCATCATGCCACCCTATGTGATAAATGTGTTCACGACGTCGCTGTATGGAAAGTCTAGTTTGTATAGATCAAAAGCTGCTTGGAGCCAAGAAGCTGCAAATCGAATTTGACGCGGCATGCTCAATTGCAAGTATGAAAAAGGAGGTTCTTCTATGCCGTTTTTATGCTGACAAAGCTTAAACATGTCCTTGTACCCGTGCCATTAACCATCTGTTTTAAAAAAGCACAAACGGCTGAAGTGAGATAGTCGACAGGAAACGGTCGATCCAGATTTGCACCAAAATCGGGGCACGCATGAGGCTTTCTCTCACAGCCTGGCATGCCGTTTGTTCTGCCTCTCCCCAGCACTATTTCACATCATTCTTAAAAGATGGTGAGGAGAATGCCATGTCGGTGTAGTCTGCAGTATGCCTGTGCAAAAAGTAAGAGGCTGAACCATTTTCTTCAGTACTTTTGTGACAGAGGACTTGGCCAATTTCCATTGCGACATCTGCCTGCAGACGGTACTTCCTAACGGAGTATTCAAAGAGTGGTTTGTCGGCGTCAAGTAAACAATTGTCTCCATTTGAAAAAAAGTTGTTGAAGCACATTGAGTTGACACTGCTCGCAAGTATTTAATATGGCTCTCCACCTTTGACCATCTGTGTTCTACCTGACTATGGACGAACATATGCTCGGAATAGAATTGTGCATAACTACGATGTAGCATGAACAACAGCCACCTTCGTCAATCGACAATCTCAAGTTGCTGGTGCGTCTGACGATCTCTATGTTGAACAAGCAACGCTAAGAGGACATGACCGGAGTACAGATAATAAGTACCTACAAAGTCAGGAACACTGGAAACATTGCCAATGATCGAGATATTCGGCAGCACATCGTCCCTAGATATAAGCGCTTTTACTGGAATCGTGGCTGCACCTCGCTTTTCCTTTGATATTCACAGCTCGTCACTTGTACGTAACATTTTGAAATAGAATGTCAGCTTTGAGTGTAGAGACTTGCGCTTTCTCATCAAAATCGCTTCTTGCTTCGCACAAAGAAGGCGTCAGTGGCATCACACTGCTCCCTTCACAAGGGGTGTAGATTTGTGATGCAAGGTTTGTTCCAAGGAAAAAGGCGATTTCTCTGAATCAAGGGCTACACTCGTGATGAAGTTTGTGTCACCACGTTTAGATATTCGCCATAAATTGTTAAGATGACCTGTATGATCATTTTGGAAAGCTATCTTAATCCTGCTTTTGATTTTTGTGCGTGTGTCATGCCATTAATGATGGATTCATCCATGACGGGTGCTGTACTCAGCTTCTTTTTCAGTCATAACCGTACCGTTTCTGTAACGGCGTTACACGTGCCCTGGTAACAGGGGTTTGTGTCACACGAGATGCGCATGGTGTGACTGCACCCAAACAAGAATGCGATATGTGGCTAGGTAGCCAATAGTTATGCATGTGTTTAGATTTTACTATATTAATTTAGGAAAATCTATACTCTAAAAATTAGGCGGTTTTGCCGCAAATATAAAAATAGAAATCAGTTTTTGATTTTAAATCGAAGAGTCAATTAACCTCGGGAAGGCAATAATTACTCTTGGAGTAAGCGGATTGCGATTCGCTAACTCATACTTGGTGTTTGTAAAGAACGAAAGGCCGGTGACCTAAAGTAGGCTTCCTCAAGCGCTAAGCTACGACAGCCCCGCTGCAGTTTCAGTGATTCACCGTCTTGCTATTTCTTAGCATTCCAAAGATTAATACCTTCTCTTCAATAAGTGCAGCCGCATGAGGTAGTGAATATAGGCATAGAGCCTCCTAGGATACCTCGGTCACACCTATCACGAGTGAATAATTCACAATCATTTTACCTTTGAAGCTTCACTGCTCTACGTCGTCGGCGCGTCACATCTGACTCAGCAGTACCGCTACATTGTGACATTCATTGAGTCATACTCAATTAGGTCATAGCCTGATTCTCCAACTTGCAGTTCTCAGATATTCTGTAAAGATGCATGTTGGGGAATTTAATATTTGATCGCTTTTAAGACCGTTAACACCACGTGATTACTCAATCTGGAGCAGGCCCGATAGTGAGTCCATTTTCAGCTGACGCAGGGATATTACGATATGTGGTAAATGAACTTGGAACTTCACAAAAATTGTTCGTATTCTATTGATGCTTCACCAGCGGCTTGTAATCGATCACCAATAGTCTAGAGTAAGCACTTCTGGGCCCAGGACATCCAATTATTTTAATATCGAAATCGACGATTATAAACGCGTCTTGCTGTCCTGGGGACAGATGCAAAACAATCACATGTCATCCTTATAAGTGGATCAGTGTTATACAGACTCAATTGACTGGTGCTACTAGGTGCAATAAAGTTGCTGCGCTCCTTTTGTAACTCTTAGATACACTGATGATGGGTTTACTAGCGACCGCAGAGATACCAAATTGAGAGCCTCTGAAGTTGAGGTTGGTCAAATAGAGAGCATCATATTCAGACTTCTAGAGTCACGATTTTCTCCTGCACAAACTTCAATCACCTTCATTACCGATAATGATATCCCTCCTCGAATATAATCCTTTAAAGTCGCTCATTGCTGTGGAACGCAATGATGTACGTTACATTTAACATGCACAGAATCGTAAACAATACTGTGAGGCAAAGACGTGAGTGATCCGAGTACGAAATCGATTTAAGCCAGAAACAAAATTCAATTTGGCAGAGCAATTTTGATGTTAGAAATCTCGAGCCAGTTCAAGTCGGTAAGTTGTAAGAAAAATGTAAACTTAATTTCGGAGTTTGCATTTGCGAACGTAAAAAAACCAAATTACCCAAATTATTCAAATCCGTTTTTATGATGCCTTACAACTCATCGCGAGTGTCACCATAGTCGCCATCCGCCGCTCCGCCATCGTCAGAATCATCGACGAGTCGGCTTTTTTGCAGTGCCTGAATAATGTCGCTTTCGATTTCCAATGGTGACGTCGAGGTTCCGTACCGCATGAACGGCTCGTGGTTTACAATCAAAAATTTGGTGAAGTTCCACTTGATATCATTCGTGATGTATCCGTCTAATTGCTTTTTTAGATACGTAAACAACGGATGGGCATTTTCGCCATTAACGTCGACCTAAATATCAACAAATGGAGAATATAAACCCTTTATCATCACACAATCTGACCTATAACAAACCTTACTGAACAGCGGAAAAGTCACGTGGTATTTTTCCTGGGTGAACTTTAGAATGTCATCTGCTGTTCCAGGCTCTTGACCACCAAATTGGTTGCACGGGAAGCCTAGCACCATAAATCCTTCGTCATGATATTTCTCGTACAATTCCTTACGTTGCCACACAAAACGCAATCGTTTCGGTCAGATAATGGCTCAATGTATAAGCCAAAAATGTACGATACCTGCAACTCGCGATAGTTCTTGTCAGTGTATCCACATTGACTAGCTACGTTGACGACAAGGATGACCGGAAACGCATGAAATTCTCGCATAGATACTTCATGTCCTTGTAGATTCGGTACGGAGAAATCTAAAAACGATGTCTCCTCGCTCTTTGATCCATCCAACAGCCCAAAGGCTATCGTCACCAATAGCACCACTAGTGACAACATTTTGGGAATTTAGCTATACATTTGATTTTTGCTTGAATTTCGACTTTCTACCAATGATAGCTCATTCAGATTAAGCGCGAAGCGTGCCGTTGATTACTGACAACATGGCGCACGATAATCGCGCTTCTAATATTACTCCGCATTCGACGGTACCCGCTATGCTAGATACTAAGAAGACAGCACCACGAAGCAGCGACCAAGCGCGGCTTAACCGCATGAACATGGAAAAGATGATCATGAAAAATGTTGCAGCCTCTCGCAACAGCACCAAAAATCGTGCGCAGCAGATCTTGGAGGCCTTCAAGAGGAAACGGCAGCAGGAAGATGATTTATTAATTAATAATGCAGATGAGGTCGAACGCGCTGCTAAGCGCAAGAAGTCGTCACCACCACATAGCGACACGGCAGCCAAAAGCGCTGTCGCAGCAAGCATCCTGTCTCCTTCTCGACGGGGTACTGGACCAAGTTTTACGAGCCCTACACGGCGTCAGAACCACTCGCTTAACTTCAAGAGCCCAACACCACCAAAGGCAAGTCCAGCACGAGCATCAACCGTGAAAGCGCTGCATTTGTCAAGTCCAATGCGTCCACCGAGGAGCTCGGTTACTGCCAGTCCTGCGAGACCGACACGCAGTGTACACACGGCAAGTCCGCTAAGACGGACCGAGTTTCTTACAAGTCCACTCAGACATAGAGCCTCAGCTTCGCCCAAGAGACCTTTAGTATTTGATGACAACGCAATGGCTGGCGATGCAACTGCCTCGTCAACAAGGATAAATGGACATCCGCTACTGCTATCTTCTCAGTTGGAAGTCGCACCTGTAGCTAAGGCCTCCAAAGCGTTGGCATCTACCAAGTCACCGTTTCAGTCAATTCAGGCCAAATTCAACAAGTCAACAGCCAATGCTATCAGCAGTCCACAAGCTAGAGAAGAATTAATGCAAGTAAATGAGCCTCGAAGTGGCCCCATTATGGTTAGTTTGACAAACACGGAAATCACGAGTGTGCAACGGACTGCAATTCCTACTGCAGTTTCCACTGCCCCATCGAACGCACCAAATAATCAAATTTCTACGTCTATCAGTGCTTCATCAACGCTATCGACTCTATGTAATGCAGATGCTTCATCTGCTTCAATTGTTGCCACTGTGACAACTCCATCACCGCCTGTGCGTAAGTTATTTCCCTCAAGCCGCCAAGTTGTAGCTCAACGATCGATCTGTTTCTCAACCGAAAGTGTCGCTACAGCGGTGGACGTGACTCCAGACGGCGAAATTGTTGTCGTTGGTTTCATGGATGGTTCTATACGGCTTTATGAAATGGATAGCAGTATTCCGAGTGACCGTCATGGGTATCTGTTAGGCCATCTTGACGAGCAGTCGTCACAGGGCTCTGGTAACGTGCACATGCGTGTTAAAATCTCTACTGATGGTCGCTATATATTTGCTGGCGATCGACAACGGAAGCGCGTTGTTATGAGTATAAACCTCGACCATTATCGAAATGAAAAAGGTGATTTGCTTTGAGACCGTAACTTAATTTTTTCGCGTCCATACTTACTGTTGCTTGTTTTCTTAGACAGCGATGACGAAGATTTTCAGCAGTTCAAAAAGCATTTTTGCTCGAATGCAAAACTTCGGGTAAGTGATTTGCCTTTACGTGTGCGTGATAAACTTTTGATTCGAGTTATATCGCTATTTACAGGGCTTTGCAGATGTGACAACCTACACACGACCCAATGATCCGTTACTGCAGGATCAAGAAAGAAAATCTATTAGGTATGCAGAACTTGCTCCACTTTTGATATTGTCGCTTCTTGAACTGATCGCCTTTGCTCGCTTTTTCATAGATCTGCATACTATCTGCTAACCGGGCTTGGTGTTGGCAATCTAAATCTATGGCGGTTTGTTGAGCCGGCACAATCTCAGCAAAATCCTACGTGGGAATACTTGCAAACATTTGTGACTGGAGGTAACACAGCTATGATGGCGGTGTTTCTTCCATCTAGTGTGTCGCCTGGATTTTATGCGGTTGCGACATCCTGTCGGGACAAGAACCTTAGATTGTGGCCGATGGAGTTCAACAAGGCATCTTATAGCTCAAGTGAAAAAGTCTCTGACGACACAGTAGCTCTAGAGCACAATACAAGCTTCCTTGGAGGAGTTCATGCTGTCAATACTCACTTTATTATTCAAAATACCACAGATGTCGTCGCCATTCATGGACAATACGTGTATGGTATTTCGCTACTGGGTGAGGCTTATCGATTCTGCCTTCCAGATTCGTTAAGCCTAACTTCTCGCTCTTGCGAACGATTGCCCCGCCAGGTTTTTGAACTAGAAAAACTAGGTGGTGGAGGAAGCAGCAAGTCGCGCCGATCCAATATCATGCTCGAATCACTCGCAGCAAGTGACGATGGAAAAACTGTGGTTGCCGTGTCGAGCGAAGGTATCTTCTACTATTCGAATAAGCTTCCCGGTGTGGGATCAAATGAGGCAGCAAACCTTCGCATCATCGGCAAGAATGCCTCGGAAAATATGCTTTTTAAAGCGCCGATGAAGGTATATACCCCAAAAGTTACAGTGAAGGATTGCAAGATCGATTTAGAAGCGATGATGGCCGTAGTGACGAATCCAGGTGGCGAGGATATCGAGCAACATACCGGCTACATTAATGTCGATCCCACTGAGGCGTTTGCGGCAAGATGGATGGTGCCAAGCCGAGGACAAAATTGCTGGGTGTGTGAAGTGCGTAATGTAAGCCATTGGGCTGGTCCACCTGAGTGTAAGGCCAAGAGAATAACTCGGCCTCCATTGGCTGCCGAGCAGAAGGGAAGGATAAAGGCCCAACGCCGACAAGAACGGACTTTAAACAGATCCAATGATGTCGCAGTGAAACATCAAATTGATAATAACGAACAAAATTCGGATCTGATAGCAGTGAAGACTAAAATGATGCCCTCATCAAGTTCGAGAAAGATTGCTCAAGATCATTCTACTGCGGAATTTAATGCAAATGTTGGTGATCAATGCGAGTCTGCAGCTGTTCAGCTATCGTCGCATAGCTCTCGTGGGTTAAGTAAACATTGTGGCACTGGTTACGATGATGATGAGGATAACACGGGTAGTGATGATGATCCCCTTTCCATCGTTTCGCTGATGAGTGAGCTCGAACATTTTAAAAAACGCAATGCAGAAATTAAGACTGAATGGCAGCGTCGATTGCAAGGCGAACGGCAACTTCGTCGGAAATGGAAGCAGCGTGAGGAAGAATTTCTTGACCAGCTTAACGATTCTCTCACAAAGTTGGACGCTGCAGAGACGGAAGCGGAGCGACTAAGCGCACAACTACGCGATGCAGAAAAACGCTCGGCATTTGAAAAGTCTCGTGTTGAGCAGGATAATTCCGTGAAGTCGCGATACGAGCAACTGTGTGAGCATATGAACGACAAGATGGCACTAATTACTGATCAAAAGCGCTTATTGGAGCAGACTACGCGCAGTCTGCTTGCAGAAGTGGACCGCAATGTTCACGCGTTGAAATGTGCTGTTATTTTAGAAAAGTCGGAGTGCGTGGTATGCAAAGACCAACAAGCTGTGACAGCTATCGTGCCTTGCGGGCACTTATGTTTTTGTGAGCAAGATGCCGAGACTTATCGCCTTAACTGCACGACGGAGTGCCCAACGTGCCCTATATGTCAACAGGAAATTGTGTCGATGCTGCGAATTTACACTTGAAAAACTACCAAAAAGTTTATCATCATAGAATTCATTCAATCGAGTCAATGCTGGACCAAATGTCATCCAAAATGTTTCGTGAATGACACAAGTTCGCAAGTCCGTCAACGTTTCTTTGCGCAAATGGTGGCATTGGTCACGCACAACACCAAAATTTATTGACAGCATACAGCGCTTTATTGCAATCGGCAGAGGCAGAAGCACCCACCGAGTTTAAGCTGTCATAAATACACCAAACATGATGTTGTACGCAGATATAAAGTTATGGCCGATTAATTAATCTTTTGCTTAATGTTTAATTAATTATGTTCAGAGCGGAATTACTCTAAAATCTTATAGAAAATCTATTTTCAAAAGTTTACTTAAGCTTTGTAGATCAGTTAAGTTTCTCGCATGGCCACTCACAAAGCCACTTTCTTTCAAATTACCGTACGATAAATTATGGGTGACTATGGCCAATATGACGTGCCCAAGGCGGATGAGATGATCAATTTCAAGGTTGGTCAACCTGCCCCAGCCATGCTACCGCTGGACAAGATCCGCGAGGCTGCCACGATCAAGTTTGCCGAGACAGATCCCATGTTTCTACAGTACGGCGTGATCAAAGGCTACCCAAAGTTCCGCAAAGCGCTAGCCCAGTTTCTTACTAAGGGCTATCAGCATGACGTAGACCCAGAAAAGATTTTTGTTACCAATGGTGTAACAGGCGGTCTTGCGCTCATTTGCTCATTATTCCTCCAGTCAGGTGACCTCGTGTTCATGGAGGAACCTTCATACTTCCTGGCGCTCAGCATCATGAAAGACTTTAAAATTAACGTCCGTCAAATTCGCATGGACGAGGATGGTCTTGACATTGACGAACTTGAGCGTCTTCTTAAACGTGGTATCGTACCTAAGATGCTCTATACGATCCCGACGTGCCACAACCCAACAGGACGTACCCTCTCAATTGAAAAGCGTAAACGTCTTGTCGAACTTAGTGTTAAGTATGGCTTTATCGTTGTCGCTGACGAAGTGTATCAACTACTGTCATTTCCGCATGTAACTCCTCCTCCACCCATGTTTACCTTCGATACACACGACACGGTGCTCGCACTAGGCAGTTTTTCTAAGATTCTCGCACCTGCGCTTCGTTTGGGCTGGATCCAGGGCTCGCACAAGCTGCTGAGCAAGATTGAAGGATGTGGTCAACTTGACTCTAGTGGGGGGATTAGTCCAGTCATTTCGGGAATTGTACACGCTGCCGTAGCTTCAGGTCTTCAACAACAGCATCTTGACACGACAGTGCAGACACTTTGGGGTCGTGCTGATGCTCTGATGAAAGAGCTGAAGACCTGCCTGCCTGCAGGCGTATCCTTTGAGGTCCCAGATGGTGGCTACTTTGTTCTAGTTCGTCTGCCCGAGGGCATGAATGCTAACGACTTACTGCCGATTGCTCAGAAGCACAAAGTCATGTTTTTGCCTGGCGCTTCATTCAGCAGCAACATGAAAAATTACTTACGTCTCAGTTTTTCTTGGTACGATTTGCCTGACATGCAGCTCGGTGCTCGTCGTCTTGCAGATGCCATTCGTGACTATCAGAAAGTATTTGCGGAACAACAAAAGCCACTTTCGGATGACAAGAAGAGTAAAGGCGAAGGAGTGCGAGTAGCCGTGCACGGCCACAATGGCCGCCTTGGATCACTTATTGTGGCTGAGTTGAATAAGCTCACAGACAATAGCGCGAGCTTTGCTGGTCCAATAATTACTCGGCTGAACACCAAAAGTCAAGCTTTAGATTTGAATCACGTCGACGTCATCGTTGATGTGACGCTGCCTGCTGGCACCAAATCATTAATTTCGTTCTTAACCGAACAAAAAGACGCGGGTACGCTACAAAAACTACCCGCGCTGGTTGTTGGCACCACGGGATCACTTCCTATGGAGGACTTGGAAGCGTATTCTAAGCACGCGCCTGTTGCCTTACGCTCAAACTTTTCCGTGGGTGTGCCACTTGTGGCTGAACTCCTCAAAACGGCAGCTTTCAAGCTTCCCGCTGAAGGATGGAACGTCGAAGTGACGGAAATTCATCACACTAAAAAACTTGATGCTCCTAGCGGCACGGCCAAGACACTTGTCAAGTCGTTGGCTGCCACTGGCGCTCCATGTCTGGGCGAGACCGGTCAAGCTCCGACGCACTCTTTGCGTCTAGGTGACGAGATTGGCCAACACACTGTGCTGTTTGCTGGACCAGGCGAGCGCATTGAGATTAAACATCAGGCCACTCGCCGTGAGGTGTTTGCTATTGGTGCTGTGCGCATTGCCACGCAAGCTCTTTCGATGCCTCTTGGCCTGCACTTGGACTAAAGTAGTTGGTATATTCGTGTTACATTTGCTAGCTTATGCCTTCTATTCATGAAACAGCCTGACTAATGAAGAGAATATTGACATTTTATTAATTCTCATACAGATTCATTATTCTCAATAATTTGGAGAATTGATTCTTGGTTTTTTTCTACTATCCACTCTCTTGAGAGGTTGCTTGATAGGTTGCTTGAGAGGTAGCTTGATAGGTTCCTCGATAGATTCCTCCTGCCCGAATCTTGAAGGCATGGGATTAAAAATTTTGGGATTTATCTTGGCTTCGTCTTCTTCGAGTCGAAATTTTCGTTATAAAATTGTTAATAATAGAGGCAGACTTAAGACGTCTCAGAAATTGTGTCGTATCAGCTTCAGCCACTCCTCCGGCAGCGTCTGGCAAACGTTCACTCGAGTCACCGCTTTGCTTCACAACTATGGCTGGAAGCGCGCCATGAATGATTTCGCACGATGTCACAAGTAAAAGCTCAGGAATGCACGTAACACGCATGCTTGAGTGTTAACAGGAAAATGCTGCAATGCTTAGTGCAGACCGCCAATTTCCGAATTAAGAGAGCTGTTTTTGGGCAAATGAGATACTCTTCTTTCAAAGATATGCAGCTTAAATAAATGAGGCCAAAATCTTGAGCTCGGCTTAACAAAACCAGCCCGTCATTGTTAACAAGGGACGACTGCAAACCATTTTGCTTCGCTAATTATTTTCATTGACTTGAATTCACGAAATTTAACGAGTTTCAGAAGTCGCTATCTTTTTTTTTCCATCCATGAAGGTCAAGAAGGTTTTGGGCGTTAAGGAATTTTACAAATAATGAATTAAACGTGGACTGTGTCGTAGGAGACTCGAGCAGAAAAAGGTCTGCACTGGTTCGCTGTCTGGCTGTTTGTATAATAGCGCTAACGAGAGCAACTGAATACTTCTCTCACATAGCAGCATGCTTCATAGTAGATTGTGCTCCATTTATTTTTGTCTGGATTTCACTACAGAAATGGTCTGTGCAGACCATTGGAAGGGTGATATGCGCTAAGAACATCTATCCAGCTGTCTTCAGAAAGTAATACATGCCATATGTAAATTCTATTGGACATCGTAGAATAACATTGGGGTCAAAGTGTTCAAGCTGCGCATACATTTTTGGTACTTTCTGCTGCTCTTTTTGCATCTAACAGCTTTCACATATATATCGCAGGGTTTATGTGTTTGACAAAATCGTTAGTCCGAATACCATTACGTGCAGAGGTTCTTCCAAATAACTCAAATAGGATAGTTTGTAGTCAGAACAACCCGAGAGCCTCATAAATTTATGGCGCATTAATTTCAAGAGTGACATCAATAGGAGTTTAGCCTAACATTTTGATGCTGAATACTTTTTTTCTACAATCTTCGATGATAAAAACCTAACCTGCTTCATAGCATGACGCATACAGATCACGTATGTCATGCTCATTATATTACTCATTATTGTGATGAATTTTGATACTTCTGCTTTTTGCGCAAATCCGTGGGACAATAGTGGAACGACGCCTTGTTAATGAACTGTACATTTATTGTCTGCGAACCCAGCCCAAATTTGTTTAGTTATAAACAATTTAGATGAAGAAGCTGGGATAGATTAGTTGCAGTGACCATAAACTCGGCAGTGTTTGCGACAGCGCGTTGCACGTTTAGGAGGCCGCGCGCGAGAACAAGCATTCCATTTGTAGAAGAGGCGTACCCAGCTTATAAATATTCTAGCGACATTTATTGCAGGTGTTCGCACCACCTCACAGACATTTAACGTAGTCTCGTTACCAAGATAACAGCATGTCTGCCTTCTTGAAGAGAAGAGCTTATCACGCATCAAAGTTCCGCTAGAAGTAGGGTACAAGGCGCCAAGTTTGTTCGACCTGCAGTCGGTCCATGATTAATGGCGTTCTAGCCACGCTGAACCAGGGCTGAGATCATCAATCATGTTCAGGTCTAAGACGCAGCATTGTTTTGAATTCAAACTTTGCTTGAAGTTTCAGCATCAAATTTTGATAATTTCACGTGGGTCTTCGTCGCAAATCGCACTGGTAAATAAATTTGGCATCTTCAATGCCTTCCCTTCCACCAATCCATTTATAACAGTCGCGCGATGTACGTGAATGCACGCTACTCCCGAATCTACCAGAAATTTTCACAGCATCTTATATCCCGACGTCAACGTACAACAAACATTCCAAACCTGTAATTTACACCTCTCTCTGAGAAAATTGCTGATTTGTGAACCGGTTTCAATAACAACGATGTCCGAAACGCATTGGAGAATCCAACGCTTCCCAGTAGGCTGTTCTGTACTTACTGGAACTTGACATTTTCTGCAAAGATTTCCCGCATGACCTTACGTGTAAGCCTGAAACTCTATTCAGAGCAAAGTGGCCACGCAAGGCGCGGATGTTTATCACTGTCACAAATCACACATATGTGAGTTGCGATTACATCGAAGTTGGTCAAGAGCCACATAGTCGTTTAGTATACTCACCGATAAAGTACTACGTAGCTGCTCGTCAGCGAAAACGTCTCATTTCTCTGAATGCCTAAGAGAAATCACATGAAGTGCGCTCGTAGAGCTCTTACTTACGATATCCGATACGACCAATGGGCAGGGAAGTTGAATTCGCATTTGATGTGAAACCAACCGCTTTAGCAGCAGATGTATGGTGGACGTAGCGATACACGAAAATAGTAAGTTTTAACGCCCCCGCATAGGAACTGACGCAATTGCGGTGATTAAAGTTCTGTTACTTTGTTTGTTCTCGATAAAAAAGACTGGTAATTATGAGTTTTGAGCGCATACAATCTCGTATCTCTGTCAATTTGAGGTCGCTGCTTCTTCTCCCCGAGTACTGACACAGGCATTTAGCAACACCAATCAGTCAATACTATGTCATATGGCCCATGGCTTGGTCGGGGGAATAGCCGAACGGCTAGCTGATGTCAGCCCCCTCACCATCCGCAAAGAAGTAAGTGACTTCTAAGATGAAAAGGAAGAGGCAAAGTGGAAAGCTCTAAGGTCGGGGATTCGGTTTCATTGAATTAGAAAAACCTGCCAACACAAGTAGCCTCTGCTATCTTCCGGACGAAGCTTCGTCCACGGTTTATCGGACCGTTCAAGGTTGTGGCTAAACGGGGCCTGGTGTACACCCTGAACCTTCCGAAATGGATGCGCACGCACCCGGTGTTTTACATGGGCTTGCTCAAGCCGTACCGGGATCCGGCGCAAGTGAACGCGGAAGCGTTGGCGCCGGAGCGGACTCCAAGTACCCGCGGCCTTCCAGAAGTTGAACCAGCAACTGGTTCTGAGCACGGAGTGCAACAACCTCCATTTTTAATGGAGCCAAGCGCTTCACCCGTTGCCTGCAGCGATGCATTTGCCTGCTCGACGGGTAGAAGTCGCTCCGACAGAGAGCGGTAGTCCTCAAGGCGAGGCAGCCGGCGCACGACGTGCTTTAAATCGTCAAGAGCTTCGGCACAGCGATATGCTACTTCAGCAAGACGCTCAGCGAAGCTCCGATCACGAAGGACCTCGTCCTCAAGGGCTCGAAGAGCATCACGAGTCACCGCACGGCGGTCGACCCGGTCGTCACCGCCCGCCACCGACTCTTCTCGATGAGAGCGGTGACGCCCACTATCACGTGGAACGTCTTGTGGGACGACGTCGTCGCCAGGGTCAAGCCCAATATCTGGTGAAGTGGCGGGAATATCCCGACTCCGAAAACTCGTGGGAGTTTGAGGTGCCACTTCGGCAATATTGCCCAGTTGCCGTGAGCGTGTTTGATCGGAAAGATCAGGGCGTTCCGCATATCAGACGTCCCGCGCATCTCGGCAATAGCCAGATAAGTAGATGGGCCATGATCTGAGCTCAAGCTGTGGCCCTGAGTTCTTGAGGTCGAAGACGCAAAGCTCGCGGGAA
>NW_020189964.1:1846187-1846524 GCF_900000015.1 Plasmopara halstedii | reverse complement strand
AGGGCGACAATCCGAAGGAAGTCGACGGCGTGCCTTGAGTTTGGCAAACTCAAATCGGTGTTGTCGCTCCACACGCACATTCCACAACCTTGTGGCTCGACTATAGGTTATACAGTGAAGAAAGTTTCCGGTGTCGTTGCACTCATCGCTCAAAGATCGCTTCGTCATTTGTAGCCCTTTCGCCAGGGGCGAGCACTACAGGTATCACCCGCATTGTGGGTACACAAGAGCCACCTCGTTGAGCACGTAGACGAGTGCGATAAACATCTGACGGAATTTTTTGTGGGGCCAAGGAATGAGCTCGAAGAGCTTTTCGTGTGGCAAGTTACTCATCCGA
>NW_020189964.1:1845626-1846177 GCF_900000015.1 Plasmopara halstedii | reverse complement strand
TGGCTCGACTGTAGGTTATACAGTGAGGAAAGTTTTCGGTGCCGTTGCACCCATCGCTTAAAGAGCGCTTCGTCATCTGTAGCGCTTTTGCCAGGGGCGAGCAATACAGGTATTGTCCGCATTGCGGGTACACAAGAGCCACCTCGTTGAGCACTCAGACAAGTACGATAAGCTTACGGAAATTCTTATGGAACCAAAAAACGAGCTGGAAGAGCTTTCCGTTCGGCAAGTTCATCTTCCGTTCTGGCCGGGGGCCCGATGATGTGGATGCGTAACGATCGAGTTACCGCGTCCTTCGCTTCCACAGCGGGATCCGCTGGGCGAATGCCATATTCCACACGAGGGTCAATGACCGACCGTGGATGGCGCGCTTTAGAGCCGCCCAATGGGCAGCTTCAAGCTGCCGCCTCTGAGCCCCGTCGAGGTCATTGGTGATTACACCACGTTGCTCGGTTGACGAGAAGTCAGGGAACTGACATGGGGTCCGCAAGGCGCGAGCAGGGCTCGTATCCCGCCGCTAGCGCAGCTCGCCTCCTCGTCATCCCATGCGG
>NW_020189964.1:1841052-1842507 GCF_900000015.1 Plasmopara halstedii | reverse complement strand
CGGCTAGCTGATGTCAGCCTCCTCACCATCCGTAAAGAAGTCGATGACTTCTTGTCTACCAGACTGAGTGTCTCACAACACGTTCGCGATGCGATGGCTGAAAACCAAGACCTGCAGAAAGAATATGCAGATGAAAATGGAAGAGGCAAAGTGGAAAGCTTTAAAGTCGGGAACCTGGTTTTATTGAATTAGAAAAAACTGCCTACACATACAGCCTCTGCTGTCTTTCGGACGAAGCTTCGTTCACGGTTTATTGGACCGCTTATGGTTGTGGCCAAGCGGGGCCTAGCCTATATGCTAACCTTCCCAAACGGATGCGCCCCTACCCGGTGTTTCACGTGGGCTTCTTCAAGCCGTACCGCCGAGGTGGCCCTCGGCCACCTAGAAGTTGAACCAGCAACTGGTTCTGAGCACGGAGTGCAACAACCTCTATTTCCAATGGAGCCATGCGCTCCACGGTTGCCTGCAGAGATGCATTCGCCTGTTTCACGGCTAGGAGTCGCTCTGAATGAGAGCGGTAGACCTCAAGGCGAGGCAGCCGGCGCGCGATGTGTTTTAAATCGTCAAGAGCGTCCGCACAGCGATATGCTACTTCAGCATGACGCTCAGCGGAGCTCCGATCACGAAGGACCTCTCCCCAAGGGCTGGAAGAGCATCACGAGTCACCTGACGGCAGTCGACCCGGTCGTCCCCGCCCGCCACCGACTCTTCTCGATGAGAACGGTGATGTCCACTATCACGTGGAACGTCTAGTGAGACGACGTCGTCACCAGAGTCAAACCCAACATCTGGTGAAGTGGGATATCCCGACTCCGAAAACCCGTGGGAGTTTGAGGCGCCACTTTGGCAAGATTGCCCAGTCTCCGTGGACGCTTTTGATCGGAAAAATGCGGACGTCCCGCGTCATCAGACGCCCCGCGCTTCCCGGCAATATCCAGGGAAGCAGAAGGGCCATGAGCTGAGCTCAAGCAGTGGCCCTGAGCTCTTGCGTCCGAAGACACAGAGCTCACGGGAGTGTTAAGTTTTAAGCCATACGTCTTAGGGCGACAATCCGAAGGAAGTCGACGGTGTGCCTTGCGGTTGGCAAACTCAAATCGGAGGTGTCGTTCCACACACACGTCCACTTCCTTGTGGCTCAACGATAGGTTATACAATCAGGAAAGTTTTCGGTGCCGTTGCGCCCATCGCTCAAAGAGCGTTTCGTTTAGTCATCGGTAGCGCTTTCGCCAGGGGAGAGCACTACAGGTATCGTCCGCATTGCGGGTACTTGAGAACCACCTCGTTGAGCACGTAGACGAGGGCAATAAACGTTAAATAAAATTTCTTGTGGGACTAAGAAACGAGCTCAAATAGCTTTCCGTGTGGCAAGTTCATCTTCAGTTTTGGCCGGGGGCTCGATGATGTGGACGCGTAACGATCGAATTACAGCGTCCATAGATTCCACAGCGGGATCCC
>NW_020189964.1:1840508-1841042 GCF_900000015.1 Plasmopara halstedii | reverse complement strand
GAGCAAGCTCATAGTCTGGTCTGCGTGACAACGCATCAGCCAAAACATTCTGCTTTCCCGGCTGATACTTCCCCTCGAAGTCATATCCCGCAAAGAAGGATAGTCATCTAGCCATCCTCTGCAAGAGGTGAGGCGACTGAGTCGCAGTGCGTAGTGACGCATGATCTGTATAGATCACAAACGGCTTGGAGCCGAGCAGGTGGACCCTGAACTTGACAACTGCATACTTCATCGCAAGTAGCTCCTTATCATGAACTGGGTAGTTCTTCTCTGTAGCTTTGAGCTGTCGAGATTCGAACGCGATCACCCAATCTCGCCCCTCTCCGTCTGCTTGCAGCAGTGCACAGCCGATGGCAAAGCCCGGAGCGTCACAGACGACGCTGAAAGGACGATCAGGGTCTGGCAGTGCCGGTATTGGTGCATGCAGGAGGCTGGCTTTGATCACGTCAGAAGCCTCCTGATGTTCGGTGTTCCAACACCATTCCGCATCCTTTTTAAGAAGATCGGATGATGGCCGGGCCATTCCTGCGAAAT
>NW_020189964.1:1839980-1840498 GCF_900000015.1 Plasmopara halstedii | reverse complement strand
CATGAGCGTGAGCATCCGTCAAACTTGGATTCACCATATATAATCCACCACGCGCAATATCACGGGAATGCAACGTAAAATCCTATAAATTTACGACCATAAACAAAAAACACATCTTTTTCCATGGTAAAACCCGAAAAGAAAATGTTATTATGCTCCTGTCTTTCTTGTCCTCATATTACATATTATATACCAAACCACTCTACAATCTGGGCAGTAAACCATACCAAATAAATATACAGCTGTAAAAATATACAATCTGGTCAGTAAACCATTAAAAAGGAGAGGAGACGTAGATACTGGCTTGGTACCTACAGTGATTAAACTTTGTACTTTGGGGTCATGAACCCTCAATCATAAATGTGGACCCACCATACTGAAAGCATTTTTTGGTAATGTGTATGAATAAAATGTAATACTTTTGAGACAGAATTGAGCGACTTAATCTCAACATTTGCCGACGTAGTACATTGGACGCAAGAAGATGAAAGTACAAATCTACAAGATTTGGATAAAAG
>NW_020189964.1:1839561-1839970 GCF_900000015.1 Plasmopara halstedii | reverse complement strand
CTTACCTCAGCACTCTTGCGCATAGGAAGCGTATCGAGCTAGTTAAAAGTCCAACAAAATCTTGTTATTGATCAATGAAGGGGGAAAGGAACCCTTGACGCGGAAATCAATGTTATAGAAATGCATGCATTTTGACAAATGGCAATTGTGATAAAACTCCGAAACATATCATTCCGATTGATGAAGAAAACATAATATTTGATGAGCTTCCGGCGTCAAGAAGAGGTTTGCGCCCTATACGATCAGCCTGTTAAGGGTTGCCTTCACAATCGAGAAACAGTCGTGTCTGGATGACCACCCGCAAGTATGAACAGATCGCTCTTGACACGATCGTGCGGCGCACGAACGCCTTCCTGCGTATTAATGTCATACTGTACAGCCGTGGCCGTCACCTTGGATGGGTCAAAGT
>NW_020189964.1:1839431-1839551 GCF_900000015.1 Plasmopara halstedii | reverse complement strand
ACCGTATTTGTAATCGTTTCTTACATTTTCCGCCGTGACTCAATCATGCGATGATTTAAATGTTCTTTTCTATAGTTCGCATAATATAGATACGTTATTTTCAAATTTCATACCCCTCGC
>NW_020189964.1:1832231-1839421 GCF_900000015.1 Plasmopara halstedii | reverse complement strand
TCGGTGTTCCAGCACCATTCCGCATCCTTTTTAAGGAGATTGGATAATGGCCGGGCCAATCCTGCGTAGGTTACACTGTACTTGTGCAAGGAGTTGACGAGACCAACTTACGCAAGTCCTTCTGATTCTTTGGAACCGCTCAAAGGCCACGCTTCTCAATGAAGCACCCAAAAAAAGGAAAACTCTTCTGCACCAAAGATGCACTTATCTGCATTGGCGTACAGGTTGTTCGTACGCATGCACTTGAACACAGCTCTTAAAATGAACGATGTTGTTCTCCTCATCCGTCCTTCCGTGCTTCGCACGACTGTGAACAAAAATGTCATCAAAGTTTGTCTGTGCATACGCCCTGTGAGGCCTGAAAACTGTGTCACAAGATGATTAAATGTTACGAATGCGTTTGACAGCCTTAGGGACATCACCAGCTACTCCCAGAGCATGCCGCTCGGAGCTGTCAGCGGAATGTCACTCTCATGAGCAATTGGTAATATCCATCTTTTAAGTCAAGTGCACCGTACTTCGTACATCCCGCCATGTTGCTCTGAACAAGAAACTTTCTAGGAATCGGCGTCTGTGCCAAAGTGGTGGCAGCGTTGAGCTCATTGTACACATGAACGATAGGCCACTTGCCGTTCGGCTTCCGAACACAAAACGTGGGTGACAATTGGGAAGGCTTGCTCTCACGTACCATCCCTGCGTCGTGCTTCGCACAGAATAATGCGTCAATGACGTCGCACTGCTCCTTGGGCAGGGGCAATTGGCGTGTTACGCAGTAAATGGTTCCCGGATCCAGGTCAATCTCATGACGCACACCTCAGTCCGAAGGTAGGGCCGAAGGCGAGTCTTTGGAAACGACATCTTGAAATTATTTTACCAAAGGAAAGAACGGATATAAGGGATTCTGAATGATCGACGATCCACTTCGTGCGTTCAGCACTTTTTTGGTGTCCTCCAAGACAGCTTCATCCAAAAGTGATGGCGAGTTCAACTCCTCGTCCAGTCATACAATGACCACTTCGGCCAAATTGCCTGCCTTCAAGGCACTGCCGAACTCTTCAAGATGCATCTCGTCCAGCTCAAGAAGAGCATCGAGGCATAGTCTCGAGGCGGACGTCGCCATCTTCCTCGCCCGTCATACCGATGAAGGGGGTGTATTACTGTGTACCATCGTCTACGGTAGACACACCCTGGATCAGAATCGACGCCCGGCGTCTTGCAGCCAGCATACGCGTTGCCGTCGCCTCTGTGCGGAGGTTCTATGTCTCTGTGAGACCAGGGTAAAACACTCACTTTGCGTCGTCCGGTGTCACCCTCACTGTCCGCTCCTTTGGAGCTCCGATTTCATCTACAACATCCGACGAAGAGCTGCTAACTCCGCAGTCTTCGACCAGTGGGTAATGTACCACTCCACGCGTATCTAGAGGGCTGTGCCCAAGATGTCTCGAAGTCTGTCCGACCACGCCATTAATAACATGCTGCGACTGCTTCGCAACGAGAGCAGTGCTCAGTGAATTACGTGCCACTTTACGTGCATCACGGGGACCTTCGCCCTCGATGCCTCGGCCCTTGGCCGACCATGTCACGCATGACATGCAGCGACTGCTCCGATACATGAGCAGCTCTCAGTGGGTTTCGTGCCACTCCACGATCAGCCTGCTAACCACGCTCGGGACTCCTGTCCAATAAACCAATTTGAACTTTCCAATGTCTAGCACGCTGACCATCTCGGTCCAGTGCTCTCACCAATAGCGCTTTTGTCTCCTAGCAGAGGTTGTTTCATGACTCGCCAAGGCTCCACCAGGAGACGTGCGCGTAGCGCCCAAGATCTTTGACCTCCAATCAATCTATGGCTCATGGTGTTCCAACCATGCCATTTTAAGGATGAGGTCATACCTTTCGTCCAAGTCCAAGACTAGACAGCATTCCACGCTATCAAAGTCAAGAAACTTGGCTCCGAGATCTACAGGGACCTTCGGGACCGCGACACGCGTCCCCATCGTTAGGCAAACATTGAAGATGTCACGCAACCGCGCTTTCAGCGCCTCAGCATACAGCTGACTTCCTTCCACCGTGGAGCGTCGAGCATAATTGCCCGACGCCTCGGAATCGATGAGGATCTTCCATAGCTTCTCGAGGCCCTTTACGGTCGCCTCGACAACCAGCTTGCGTACACGTTCCGTGTTCAAGAGCACAGAGCTCTACGAGGCTGGGCCCTGTTGACCTCTACCTCCCTGGGGTTCGACAGAACTCAGTTCTCCCCCAGCAGGTCGCCCCACGCCTACTGGGTATTGTCGTTTCCCCGCGACGAACCTGACTGGTAGGCATTGGGGCGATGGCTCGAAGAACCTTGACGCGCCTTGCGCCGAGAACAACCGTTCCGAAGGTGACGGGTGCCTTCACAGACAAAACACCGTCGCGTGTTTGTGAGTTGCCCGGCAGCTAGGATCTCTGCTCCCTCGTCCTCAGCAAAGCTGCGATTCATAGCCGTAGGCCCGCTCGACGTGCTGTTGGTGTGTGCATTCCACGCAAGTCGTGCCGACTTGAAATTGAATTCGGAAATCAATGCCACATTCAGCCGTCTTCAAACGAAGACGGATGCACACGGAAGAGTGTCCACGCCAGTGCGGGGGCCTTCCATAAAGCCGGTCACTGTGACGGCCTTCGGAAGGGGATCTGCTGCCATCCCGGCAATGAGAGTGCGCATCTCTTGGACAAAGTTCACCAAGTCCTTGTTGCCCTGTCGGGCGGCAAGGAAACGCCATCGCACGCGATACGCCTGATAAGGCGGCAAGAACATTCGTGAGAGCTGCAATTTCAGCTCCGCCCAGGATGGAAATGCAGCTACGACCGAAGGGGCGCACGTCAGTGCCCATTCTCGCGTTCGACCACCGAGCTTTGAGGTGGCTAGCGCAATGCGCTGCTGCTTAGTCTGGAGCATGGCGGATGCGATGGCTATCTCGACCTCTCTCACTCGTTTAGAGCATGGCGGATGGGATAGGCATCTCGACCTCGCTCACTCAAAGCAGAAGATTCTATCCATCCTTCCCCTCAACGACCTTAACGCTCACCATGAGCGGCTTAGGGCGCAGAAAATCATCCGTCACTGACGGTGGCCTCATAGCCGCAAATGATGCAGACATCTTCGGCTGCAGATGCTCTAGCAGCGCATTTTTGTAATTTCAAAACGCCTCTAGACGCGCACCGATTGCCTCGGGGGCCTTGCGCAGCAAGGTGTTACACGCCCTCAGGGCCAAGCAAGGTCATCAGCTTTTTAAGCCTGTCCTGCATGCTCTGAGGCACAGAGGAAAATTGTGTCATCCTCACAGAGGGTCAGTCTAAACGACTCAGATGTTGATTGACTACAAGTGCTACCATGTGCAGCGGGGCTGCCATAGCTTTGCGCTTAGGGAAAGCATAATTGAGGTCACCGACCTGACGTTCTTCACAAAAACCAGTACGAGTGTAGCGGATCGCAATACGCTACCTCCAAGAATAGTTAGAGCCTTAACCAAGGCTAATAAACTCTTTTGTTTAAAATGTAAACTGTATTCATTTGTTTTATCTGCGGCAAAGCCGCCTAATTTTAAATGTTTAGATTTTCCTAAATATATATACTAAATAACTACTGGCTACCCAGCCACTTACCGTTTCTTATTTGGGTGCAGTCACACCATGCCCTTCTCGTGTGACACACACCCCTGTTACCAGGGTACGTGTAACCCCAGTACAGTACCAGACCACAAACCCGATGGATAGGTATTCGATGTGAGGCGAACTATGGTTTGACCGCGCAGTTCTAGTTATTGACTGTTGAGATTGCTGGATATCGTTACAAAGATTATACTTATGGCCACAGTTACTGTCATGGTTATGCATATTGATTACAGGCATTATGGTGGTCGTGTATTGGTCAAGATGTGTTAGTTGCAATCAGTAGGTATTTAGGTAGGTAGCTCAAGATGCTAACTAAAAACCAAATGCATTAAAAAAATTTCTGTTTTTGCCATCAATTTTTCAGGTGAACTGCCGCAACCAAGCCTCACATCTCGTCTCCTTCACCGCCATGACTACCAAACGCAACGAAGTCCTCCTGGGTGATAATGACTACCCCCATTTGGAATTCAACGTGAGGATAGAGCTTGCAAGAAAAGGGCTACTGGGGCACATCACGTCCACAAAGGAAGAAAGCGAGATTTTTGGAGACCTGGCTCATGATGATGCCAAGGCATTAAGCAGTATTGCCTAGGGCGTGGAAATTTAGCATCAAGAACAGTCAGCCACTCACACTTTGAAGGCGTGTGAACGCTTCAGGATTTTTACAAACGTTCCACTTTGCACAACCATGTCGCGATGGCATGCCGCCTCCATGAGCTTAAAGTCGAGTGTGGCACTCGTATGGCGAAATATCCGGACGCGTTTGACATATCGTTCGTGATCCACCAGATGACAAGAGAGCCAGTGGATAAGTCAAGACCGCTAATAATACTTTTGAGCAGCCTGCAGTCGGAGTATGAGCTGATTTTTTCTATTGTGAAAAAACACCACGCTGATCGAAGTCTAGGAGAAGCTGTTGATGGAGTCGGAGAGGCTACAGAAAAACGAGGCAACTGAGATAGCGTTTTGCGCTACTGGAAACAAACGGTGGCTCAAGGGTAGACGGGGAAGCGGTCGCAAGAGCTACGCACCGCCAAAGGACGGTGGTTTAAGGAAATGCTCAACTGCGGACAGGTAAGCAGATAATTGAAGTATTTCCACGACGCTTTATAACGAAGATATCATTCGTATTGGAGCTAGTCTGCAACGGGGTTGCCGTAGCTATTTCGCTTAGAGGAAGCTTCGTTCTATACTTAGAACCAGAACGAGTGTAGCGGATCGGAATCCACTTACGCCAAGAGAAATTACAACCTTAAACCAATGCTAATTACCTCTTTTATTTAAAACGATAGCTGTATTTCTCTGTAATTTATGGCAAAGCCGCTTATTTCTAAATCTATAGGTTTTCCTATCTAAGTAGTAAAAGCTAACCAAATGTGTAACTACTGGCTGGAACAGGTACAGACTACATATTTAAGTGCAATCACACCATTGTGTGGTCATAAAATTTTATGTAACCCACACCATCTTGTGTGACTCACACCCTTAATACCATGGCACATGAAACTTCGTTACACTCTCCATTTTGAACACCTACAGCTCACATTAAACTGTTGCCTCGAACGAGGCTCGCATGTCTAAGACACCACAACAACACCAGGACCTTCTTTGCGAATTTTCTGCTCAATGAGCTCTGTGTCGAGAACACGAAGATACTCAGCTTCGGCGGTTCCGAGAACGCCCGCAGGCAGAGCCCCTCTTCGTCTTCTGCACGCGGTGCTACTTCGAACAGCATGTCCGCAGCTTTAAGGGAAGTGCAACCCAAGCTCTCTGTAATTGAGTTCTGCTCAGCGCATTGTCGGCGACAGGGTCGCACGATCAACAACACAGACGCGATATCTACTCCCGACCGCGTAACGCGCCGCCACGGGCGATGGATTACCTCGTCTAGGATTATGAGGAAGTCGATTACGAGTCGGGTATTCCTTTTCCAGGATGGGAAGAAGAAGATGGCGAGGTGCGAAACCGCTGCAGATGACGAAGAGTTCCTCGAGCGATGGGTGCAGCGGCACCGAAAACATTACTCTCTGTACAACTTACAGTTGAGCCACAAGGATGTGGATGCGCGCGTAAAATACCATTTTTAGTTTGGGTTTGCGAAACTCAAGGCGCGTCGCCGCCTTCCTTCGAATTTCTGGTCTGCGACCTTTGCCTTGATCCATCGCTCTCCATCTTCAAGGTGCTGGGCGCCAAGTTGTAGATGTCATCAGCGGGCCATCCGCAGACTGATGATCAAACAGAGCGCGTGAGCTGCATCGATGAAGACGTCTTCGCAGCGTCTGCGCTGAGACTTCGAGGCGCTAGAGCGCCATGCTGCCACTCGTAAAATTTGCTCCGAGCAATGCAGTGCATTCATTTACCTGCTACACGCTGTTCTACGTGAATGGGCTCGTTCATCCTTGCGTCTCGCTGACGCCGCCATCTCATGTTTCAGGGCTTCGTGGGGGGGTCGGCAAGCGGCCAGCTGATGTCAGCCCTCTCATTGTCAGTAAAGAAGCACCATAAAGAATATTTTTGTAGTTGTTTCTTGTCCAGATGACGTCTTTACTACCAGACTGAGTGTCGCTGAATGGTCTAAAATTGACAAGTTTATCTTCAGATGATCATATGGTGAGATTTTGGATGTTTATCATGAAAGATCGTCACAAAGAAGCAGCGAGTAGCGAGTTGGCCGATATACTATTTCCTGGTTTCTCGAATAATATCTCGACATTAATCGCTGCTGGACAAAGTAACGCTAACTCTGTCATTAAGTCTCTTTTGGAAAATCTGAAATTGATGCTAGAGAAAGTCAGATTTCTTTCTAGTTCTTTCACATAAGCGTAAAAATATACCTGCTAACAGTGATACTTGAAATATTCGTTTTACTTGAATTATCAAAAGAGTCAGATTGCGCTTAAATAATTAATAATTATATTATTATTATTATTATTATTATTATTACAGTACGTCATCATGGTACTAGGTTATCTCTACTTGTTTGAGAAGAAAGAGCGCAAGTCACGCTGTTGAGGCGGCCCGCTTTGCTGTTTAGCCTCCTTATTTGCCTAGGCAGCGTCTTCCACAGCAATATTTTTTCGCTTCTTCTTTTTCGCAGCTTTCCGCTCGTTTTCGATCTCGTCCGGCGTGGATTCGACATCCTGATAAGATTTCTCCGTGACCATATAACCTTGTTCATCGATACGAGTCTTCGAAACGAGTCGCAATGATAGGCTCCTCTTCAGACTCGTCCAACCACTGGTAAGAAGAGATACTATTACTAAAGCACAATAATAAATTTCTATATTACAACCGCTCTATTCATTACAGAAGATTGATTTAAGTGGTATATACTAAAGATAACATCCAATATATAACTTTTTATCACAATTAGATTGTATGGTACGCATGGTACTACTTCACGGTACATATGGCTTTGCTCTAAAATATTGCTAGATTTATGTATATATTAGAACAGGGTACCCTAGTGGCTACATGGACCCGCTAAAGCACAACGAGTGATAGGGTCAGAAAGTGAATGTTTTGGATATAAATAC
>NW_020189964.1:1820607-1832221 GCF_900000015.1 Plasmopara halstedii | reverse complement strand
TACATGAGCTTGATCCAGCTCACTGGTGACAAACTGGGTGCCATCGTATCACTTTTCGTTCTAGAAAAATGACAAGAATGTGCGATTCATGCAGAGGAGTGCGGGGGTGTTTCGTACATCCACATTCCTGGCAACTTAGAGGGTCGGAGCGTAAAAGAATTGCATCTGCGCTCCCGTCGAAGAGTAAATCAACTGCATCATTAAGAATGTCGTGCTGTTCGTTTGTCCGTAGTCGTACGCTAGGTAGAGTGAAACCATGCTCATAGGAGCAACCATGAGAAAAAGGTGCAAGTGGAGATGAAGAGCCCCAGGCGCACTTTCTTACTGTTTAAGCGCTCACTTTTGCGTAATGTCAAGAGCGAAAGTGAGCACCAAAGTGCGATCCATATCTAGGTGCGAGAGGCTGGACAAAGTACGAACCGTAATTACGGTGTACTTACACATACATGATTGTGCAAAATTCTAAAGTCTAAAGCAATGGAGCTGGTAAAACGAATAGACTTCGTCGAGGACGGAACGCGAGCTGCTTGCCCCGAGTACTGCAGTATACATATTCGTTCGGTGAAAAGGTTTAAATGAATATGTCTAGTGTTAGCTTGCATCCGACTTACATACCACTTGATGAGAAACGAGCAGAACTCAGTACAAGAGCACCCGAGAAGCTGTCAGTTCTGCTTCTATATTAGGCTTACGATCTCATGATCCGTGCGATGCGGACTCGATATCAAGCCTTTTTGTAAAAAAGCGCTGTTCACAACTCTCCTTCAAACACAACACACACGTTTGTGCGACGATGAAGCGATTTCCAACGTGGAGTAGAAGGACAGTCCCGACTTGGAGGGAAGAAGAACGACTCGAGACCTTGAAGGAAAATTTGCAACAAAATTCAAATGAGTTAATGGTTCCTAGCTACATGCAAAACATCCCAACGGCTCTTAAAGGCCCTTTATTCTTATAAATGTTTGGGTTTCTGATTTATACAATTAAGGGTGCATTGAGGTTGTACCACAAGTTTTTGGGTGTACGGAGCTTCGACTTCGAAAAGCTTGATTTTCAACTTTCATTGAAAGTATCCTGCAGAATTGACTGGCTTACGCCACCCACTTCGAAAGACAGAGACACGTCGGTCGTCGGCTCTCGCTTTTTGTATAGAGGAAGCTTTGATTTTAAGGGTCCGCATGAATAAATGCACAGAGGTTGGGTTCTACTACCATGACCGAAAGCGAGAGCCCTAACCGTAAGTAGTTGTCTGGTTAGCTGTGCTTTTTTCAAGAGTGCATGCATTTGAATCAATGCTTCTTAGACAAACACGATATATATATTACAACCACGCCCATATTTTGGTACTTGTGTATATCTAGAATTAAGTGAACTTCGTACAAGTCCACGAAATGTGTCAAACACAAGGTTACGATATTCACTCTTCTAAATTGGAGCCGGTAAAAGGTGCGTAAAAGTTGACCTTGCGATGCACCTGTCACTAAGATAACTATATGAAGGTCGGCCTCATTGAGCGCTCAGTTGGTGCATGTCATGGTGTGTTGCAGAGGATTTGGAAGTGACTTTATAATACATCAACGCTATTGCTTTAAATAGTGGTTGTGTACTACATATATATTTTATAACAGTGAGTTCATTGCGTACTACATACAACATACACCCTGCTATATACTAAACCATTGTGGGCTCTGAAGCTACCAAAAATAAGCCAAAAAGTCGACGTCGTGGTCGAGCGCTGATCCTTTAAATTCAGTAGCGACTGGTCATTTTTAACTCTATGCGCACCGGGCTGCCTACTGTACAAGATCATCACAAGGACCTGGTAAGCAGCAAAAATTGTAACAGCAGCAGCGATACCCGTGCGTGGCGTCAATCGCTCTCACTCTTTCGGCGTGACAAAGGCAAGTCGTGTGCATTCGCTCCGACCGATTGGACGAGAAAAAACGCGCATACCTCGACGATACGACCAACAGCGTCCACCTTCGCGCTGTCTTGGACGTGCAAACCCGGCGAGCTGCGGAAGCTGTATCACACCCAACTACCATGCATAAACAGCGATAGTAGTGAGTACAATTCTGGCAGTAGCGACCTAGATAGCTTGAATATGGAAGACCAGCTCAGTACCTTTGTGGAATACGTGCGTTTAAAGAAGATTGGGTGATGCGTCTAGAATCGATGTAATTGTATATTTGTGTGATCACGGGTAGAACGCAGCGGACGTGGACAGCTTGGATATAACTCCGAGTCAAGACTTTGATGGTGTTTAACATGTCGTCTTTTTCAAGTTGTTTATACTCATGAAGCGTTATAATTTTTTCTTGTTGTTTTCGTAGGTGATTGTCCAGACATCGCTTCGTCGCAAGTCTCGCAGTCTTTGCAGACATGTAGTTGGAAAGACGTCACTGATGGTACCTTGTTTTTGTAAATTCCCTCATGTAATCGCAGTGATTGATCAATTTGCGCTTGCTGATGTGCAGTAAACCAATTTCAGGAAGAAGCATCGGAAGTTTTTGACGGTGCGTTATCAAATAGAAATGTCTGTGCTTGTACAGACAGACTCATCTTTGTCTTCTTTAATGCAGATATAATATATGAACCTCCACCAGATCCAGAATTTTGTCGCGGTAGCGCTATAAAAGAACGACGCGACGCTGAAACTGCACATTCGATGCATCCGATGGTCAACAATACTTCTGAAAAGCTAGCATTCGTGTGCGACGACAGTGAGAGCTCGTTAAGCGGTAAAATTGCATTTGGTCAATTAGTTTGCTGTCATGAAGCTGATTTTAGCTTAATTTGTTCTGTCAGATGGGTTTGACGTCGCACTAAATCTCACAAGCAAGCGAAAGGCCAATTCTGATCGTTTCGATGATATCGGCGCAAATAAAACGCCAGAAGCGAAGGTGTGATGCAATTTACCAATTTAATTATAAATGGGTAGCTTTTACTTGTACATTGCCGCAGTGGAGACAACGGCGATCTATAAAGCGAGATAGCTCGTTTGTCGATACTGCTAACAGTTGTTCAGGGAACCAACGGCTTTCGATGATGGCTTCACCCCACCCTGCTACCACAAGTGAAGTCGAAAAGGCAGCTGCTGATGGCGTAATTGAATTAGAGGACTATAGTTTTGACTCGAATGATGACTCTAAAGATGGTCTTAAGAGAGCTCGCAATGCGTGTAACAGTATTCTGATGCAGTCAGGGGCAGTACCGGCTGTAAGTGGCAAAGTACCAGTCAGTTCTTCACCGGTCCCATCAACGGCGCTATATTCAGATGCATCTCAGCCTCGTTTTGTAAGAAAGAGAAGAAAACTTGGTCAGCTTACGCTTGATGCTTTCCTTCGGCAAAATGACTAAAACATGCGTTAGTTTGACACCAGCATTTTTTGTTTTAGCCACAAAGTTCTTTCTTACAATTTTGAGCTTGCTGTGTCATCGTACTTTGAATGGTAGTTACGGTACCATGTTGTGGTTTATGGCGCGAGTGCAACTAACAAAGTCTTTACCTTGCTAACCTCTCATTCCTCAAACACCCCCGCTGTAGCGACATGGCGTACGTTACGCTTACTAACATCACTGTGCTGGACAACCCCACAGCATTTACGAATCCCTTTCAGTTTGAGGTCACATTTGAATGCGCACAACCGCTTGAGGCCGGTACGTACAAAGTTCCGATATTTGTCAATCAGATCCCAATTAATGAATCGTAAATCAACACTGTAATCTGCTACAGATTTGGAGTGGAAGATTACATATGTTGGTAGCGCAGAGGATGAAAGCCGCGACCAAGTGCTTGAAGAGGTACTAGTTGGTCCCGTGCCCGTCGGCACCAACAAGTTTGTTTTCCAGTCCGATCCGCCCAACCCTGACATGATTCCGGACGAGGACAAGGTTGGTGTCACTGTGGCGCTCGTCACCTGCTCATACCGTGGACGTGAATTTGTACGAGTGGGTTACTATGTCAATAACGACTACGCCGATCCATTTCTGCTAGAAAATCCACCCGCTCGAGTGGATGTGAGCAAGCTACAGCGAAATATTTTGGCGGACAAACCGCGTGTCACGCGCTTTCCTATAGATTGGTCGCCAGCTGGCTCACAGAGTCTCAGTGCTATGAATGATGGTAACAGCCCAGTGGTCAATGATGCTGGTTTTAGTACTATGCAGACTGGTTTACCTGGTGTTGGCAATGACCTCGATATGGACTTTGTCGACGATGAGGAACTAGTCAAAGCAGCTGCCCAGCTTGACCATAACTACACGGATATTGTTATCGATGGCGCTGCTGCCGACGGTATGGAAGAGGAGATTGATTTGGAAGAAGAAGACGATGAGGCGGACTCTGTCGAAGAAGCGGAGGAGGAAGATATTGATGGTGACATGGAAATGGAGGATATTGAGTAAACAAGTTTGTTGTTCAAGATAGAGACACTAGCCTGTACATAAGGCAGCGAATAAGCAGGACAAAGTTATCGTATTTATAGAAAGAGGCTCAAGATCCTTTGAATGGCGACAAGTGATCTGAGTAACCGTGCGTTCTGCACAGGAATGACAAAAATGAAATGAGTTTTATTGCATCGAATGAAAGTCTAGCCTGGAGACTAGATCTAAAATACAACAAAGTTAAAGTACGCTAAAAAGAGCATGAATCGTGAATGCTTTTGCAAACTCTAGCGAAGTTTGAACTCATGCAGGCGATTGTAAGAGCCGCTGCCGCCATCAAAGCGCACGTTTATGTCAATATCCAGGTCGCGAGGATTGGATGCGTTGGGCTTGCACGTCAGCTCACCTTCAATCACCTCGCCAGGGTGACATGCAAGCTCGCCCTCCAAATAAAACACAGTCTGCTTCCAGTGCGTGTACTCAGCCTTGGGGCCAGTGGAGAAGCTCAGCTTTTTGTGTGTTGCCGAAAACATGCAATCAAAATATGCCACAAGCGCATGGCAAAAATCCTGGCGGAAGGCAGTCAGTTTGAACGAAGATGAGAAATTAAGTTCCTCTTTAGTAACTTTGGTCAGGTCAATGTCGAGTATCGGGCAAACATCAGTGAGCAAAGCGTCACTGCTGACGGTGTCAACCAACGGCTCTATCTTGGCAATCTCTTTGATGCAGCTCATATCAAAGCCGTAGACATTGTCCCAAAAGTCAAGCTTCTCGGTCTTGTACTCTCCATCCTCAATGGCTCCAATAAAGAGTGTGGCATGGTCCGGAAACATAAGTCCACCGGAGACCAGATACTTATCACGTGCATAAAGCACTGTGTCTAGCATAGATTCATAAAGCAGGAAGTAGCCCATCCACTCCGAAATGATGATGTCCACATTATCCACCGGTAGCGATAGTTCTTCCATCTTGCCCTGGATAAGTGTGATCTTGTCAGCAAATCCGTTAGCCTTGACAATGTCGCGGGCCTGAGTTAAAATATTCGAGCAGTCGACACCATAAACATGTTTCGCACCAGCTTTGGCGGCAAACATTGAGAGAATTCCGGTACCACACCCGACGTCGAGAACGGTCTTGTTCTTGAAGAGATGTTTGCTTTGCAAAATGGCGTTCATGTAAGCCTTTGTGCGCACCGTATCCTTCAGCATCTCTTCATGTATACCAAAGTGTGAGTACGAGTCAAAATAGTAGTCCTTGCTTGTCATTACAGTAGCGTTATCATTAGACACAGAGGTGAGCGATGGCTTTAAGGTCGACATTTTCGTGACTGATCAACAAATCGATTGGAGAGCCCTATGCAGTCACTGTCGCGAGGTCATATGGCTCAAAGGAGAGCCTTGACATTCATGTGAGAAGTAGAGTTTGCAGCGTGAGCCTACTGCAATTTGAGTTACTGTCTACTCTACCACAGCTAAACACTGGTATACTTTTACCAATTATAATAGTAGACGACATTTGGAGACTTCCCTCCTCCAAGACTGATCTCTATTGAGTTCGTTTAACATTAAGCCGACAGTATAAACTGCGTTCGTTTCAAACTAATGTTCACACCATCGCTCAAAGGCAATAATGAAAGAAGCTTCTTTGCCGATGATCGGCATTAAGATGGTATGTAAATCTTCCAAGTAGTGCTGAGACTTGACAGACGACCCAACTGACTTAGATGGCACCGCGGTTGCCAGACTTTTTCTGAGCGCGCGGTGCGTTGGATCCTTTCGCTCCCTTGTTAGCGTGCTCAACTTTGGTGACCGTCTTTTTCATCTTGCTACGCTCCTTAGCCTCCTTCAAGGCGGCACGGGCAGCAGCACGAATCTCCGGCTTCTGGTTACGCTTCTTGCGAATCTGTCCCCAGTAGTCAACCAGCACGAAGTAAGATACTGCGTGGATGACCACAGACGATTCGAATATAAGATAAAAACTTACGTCATCGGCCGAGACACCAACTATGGCACGCTGGATCTTAGTGGTTTTGCGAGCGCGACGACGAGAAACTTCTTCAACCTGTAAACCGGAAAATTATTATTAAAATCCAGCACGTTAATCACAACAAATTCCAAAATAAACCTTGAGTTTCTTGTTCATGCGGCGCCAGCCGAGGGTCCACACGATCTTGGTAGCCTTCTTGCGCTGCAAAAATAGCGACTTGCTCTTTGCATTGATGAATACGTATGCAGATCCATCGCGACGGATGTAACGCGAGCCGTGACCAGGGTAGATGCGGCTTTCGCTGAATGAGCAAGTCTCGGTCCTGGAGCCAGAACGATTCTTAGTTAATCATTTGTCCACATCCACAATTGCTTGTTTATTATTTCTAAAATGTCCGATCCCCTGGAGCGACAGAGAGGCCGTTGTTGCTCCGCGGATCGTTTGTGTCGAGGGCTCCGATGATCACTGTCAAACGTTCACTGATCACAATTCATACGCTCGCTGCGTACCATATGAGCCTGAAGTCTTCGTGACATGTGTAACTCTCTCTCGCTCCAGCATATTTGTTATGTGTGTCATCGATAAAGAGGTGCTTACTTACTTGATCACCATTTTGCCTCAGTCTTCTTGGGAGAATTTATGCCAATTGACTCAATGCAACGATCTAGCATGCTAAAGCTACTTCATTCTTGCCACTTTAAATTGGCTGGCTAGAAGACGTTTACTTAGCTACAACATACGCGTTACTTTTATCAACAATATCAAAATATGTCACTAGGACATGATTTTATGTGACTAATAAAGTATCTCGCCACAGATTGCATGTATACAATTTTCGAATCCTCTTAATGAGAATAAAATATAGCTGTGAAATACGAGTTGACACAATCAAAACTATACTACAGATATAAAATAGTAATGTGCGATCATAAAGACATTTACTGTGCAGATCGAATAAATCTTTTCTTAATAAATGTCGTTTTTTTTCTGATCACGTGAGAACGAATGCGCTATACTCGCTTGGCACGATATCATGTCAATGCAAAACAAGCTGCCAAATTACGTCGCAGGCAAAGCTCCAACTTGAATTTCGCCCCTATACAAACCGTGCAGTCGTCTCCCTATGCTCAAACGCAGACAACTCACGAAACTGTAAATTTTGGCCTCGGTCAGCCCTCGGCCTCCCAGCTGCCTTTGGGCATGTTTCGCGATGCTGCATTGAACCGTCTGAGGCTAATTCAAGACCCAATGGTACTTCAATATGGCATTGCTTCGGGATTTTACGAATTTAAAAAGGAGATTGCCAACCTTGTGACAGGTAAAAGGATCAGTACAAGTGGTAGTGGCGACTGACAAGCGCTTTGCTATCTCATAGGGGGTGATAATTCAAAGAGTGTCAACCCAGAAAGACTAATGGTAACAGCAGGCAATTCACAAGCCATATCCCACACTGCCATGGCATTTTCCAAGACCAACAAGCTAGTTTTTGTGGAGGAGCCGACCTATTTCTTAGCACATGATATATTTCGAGAGCTGGGACTGGAATTAAAGGGTATTCCGGTTGGGGAGGAGGGAATTGATGTAAGTATCGCATGCTTGGAAAAATTTGATGCATAACTTTCCTAAAGAGAGTTGCATGTATTAAAGCTGAACGTGCTCGAAGCTGAGCTGGCCGTGGGAAATATTCCGGCATTCTTGTATACGGTTCCGTTTTTTCATAACCCAACGGGTAGCGTGTTGTCGCCGAACCGTTGCAAGCACCTTGTAGCCCTTGCGCAAAATTACGGGTTTCATATTATATCCGACGAGCCCTATAACTTACTGCACTTTGAAGTCGATGCCTTGACATCACTTGCAACATACGACGACTCCGGTTTGGTTGTCTCACTTGGAAGCTTTTCGAAAATTCTTGCTCCAGGTCTTCGCCTCGGTAAGGAAACAACATATACATGCAGTCTAAAGTCTTATTTTCTTAGCTATACTGCTTTTCGTGTAGGCTGGGCGCAAAGCAGCGTCGAGACTATCGAAACACTCTCTACTATAGGTGTGCTTCGTAGCGGTGGCGGCCAGAATCCCATCACCGCAGCTCTCGTTCACGCAGGTAAGCGTATGTTTAAGTTTTGCTGTGGTACGCTTTGCCGTAAACAGCTTTTCATTTGACTATACTTCCTGCTGTGTTTGATGGCTGTCGTTGATACAAGTAGTCTTGGAGCAAAAGAAATTGTACCCGCACATCGACGAGTTAAAGAAGATTTTGCAAGCTCGGAAGGCCGCGATGTGCGAAGCATTGCGTGAGTACTGCCCGGACTCCGTATTTACTGAGCCCTCTGGCGGGTACTTCTTGTGGCTCAACCTGCCGAACGGTGTGCATACTGAAGCTCTGCTAAAAGAAGCTATGGTCTGTCACGGTGTAGCTTTCACACCCGGGAACCGGTGCTCTCTCGGTGAGACGGACGGTAATGGAATCGATACGGCGTTGACTCGCTGCGCACGCCTATCATTTGCCTTTTACAACGAAGATGAGATTCGCATAGGCATCCAGAGGCTGCAGAGCGCCCTCAACAGCCTAGCGTGTTATTAAAATAACTCATTGCCAAAAGCATCATCAGCAGTTTTTGATATAAAATACTTAGCAGCATACCTCCAGATTTAATTTCTCGTATTGTTATACAAACTTATGTTTTGCAATTGAGTGGCCAACCTTGGTAATTATTAAAAAATATTATGCTCAATCGGCAGACAGCCACCCTGCACAAAGTTGACGTAATACATCGGTTGTGACAGGTCGTGTTGATCTACGTACGCTGACTTTAAGGCGATTTGTCATCTGACTTCGGTAATGGGCTGTAATGGTACAAAGAGAAATAATCTTGTTGCAGCTCATCCATAATGTGTGAAGAACTCAGCAGCGCAGTGTGTTGAGAATACGAAGCAATACCGCAAGGCCAAGATGGGCGTGTTGAAAACGAGAATTCTTTAGGAGATAATAGCACATGGGCCTCATCGAATTCACTCCAAAATTGGTAAGTGCAATGCTACAACCCTATTGCCATATAACAGTATAAGACCAGTGAGGAGGGTCTCGGAGCATGAACACAGTAAGTGCAGCGGGGCTGCCGTAGCTCATCCACATAAAGGAAGCTTGGTTAAGGTCGGGTCCCTTCGCTCTATATTTAGAGCCAGTACGAGTGTAGCAGATCGCAATCAACTTACTCGGAGAGTAATTACAACCTTAATCCACGGCTAATCAACCCTTACGAAACTCTATTCTCGGTTTAAATTGCGGCGGAGCCACCTTATCTAAATCTAAAGGTTCACATATCTATATAGGAAAACCTAATTGAATGTATAACTACTGGCTGAACCAGCCACGTACTGACTTCGTGTTTAAGTATAGCCACATCATTGCGTGGTCACGCCATCTTGTGTTACCACACCCACACCCTTCATACCAGGGCACGTAAGAACCCCGTTACACTCTCCCCCATCAAGATTGTGAGCACCTACAGTTCACATTCAACTGTCGCCTCAAACGAGACTCGAGTTTACAAAGACACCAGAACCTTCTTCACAAATTCTCTGCTCAATTCGCTCCCTGTGTCGAGGACACGGTAGACAGACAGCCTTGCTGGTTACGAGAACGCCCGCAGGCAGACTTATCTCCGTCTCCTTCACTCGGTGCAACTTTGGACACCACGTTCGCGGCTCGAAGGGAAGCGCAGCCCAAGCTCTCGGTGACCGAGTACCGCGCAGTGTATTGTCAGCGACAGAGTCGAACGACCAAGAACCCAGACGCAATGTCTACTCCCGACCACGCACCGCGCCCCCCCCACAGGCGATGGATTACCTCCTCGAGGATACATGGACGTCGAATAAGACTTTCCCAGGATGGGAAGCAGAAGAGGGCGAGTTGTCCCAGCGGTGCGACGTGAGCCCTGCTCGAACTTTGCGGATGTGATGTACGTTTCCCGAACTCTCGGCATCCGGGGGATGTGGTGTCACTACCAATGACCTCGACGAGGCACTGAAGCAGCAGCTGGATGCTGTCAGCAGGGTGCCTCCCATGCGCGCGCATACACAATCGGTTCCCTAACCCATTGTGGAATACGGATTCTGCTCGGCGGATCCCGCTACGGAAGCGAAGGACGCGATCACTCGATTGCTGATCGTCTACGTGGTTGGGCCCCGAGCATTAGACAAACTGAGCTTGACGGACAAAAAGCTCTCCAAGCTTGCTTCTTGAGTCGTCAAAAAATTCCAATGGAGACGTACCGCACTCGACTCCGTGCTTAAAAAGAAGGTGCTCCTGGACCCGCGATGCGGACGATTCCTGTGATGCTCACCCCTGGAAAAACCGCTGCGGATGATGTAGAGATCTTTAAGCGGCGGTTGCAGCGGTACCGAAATCTTTATCGCTGTAATACTTCCAGTTGAGCCACGAACAGGTGAACGCGCGCGTGGACCGCCATCTTCGGTTTGAGTTTGCCAAACTCGAGGCGCCTTGCCGACTTCCTTAGGATCGTCGCCCTGCGACGTATGGATTAATCCATCACGCTCCCGCGAGCTCTGTGATCTCTCACACGGGTGAGTTGTGACCGCAGCAGCTCAGGGTCATAGCTTGAGCTCAGCTCATGGCCCTTCGGATTCCACGGCTATTTCCGTGAAGCGTAGGGCGTACGATGACGCGGAACGTCATTTCCCTCTGTCGTCGACGTCTGGGCAGTCTTGTCGAAGTAGCACTTTAAACTCACGCGAATTCTCGAAGTCAGGGTATCCCCGCCACTTCACAAGATACTGGGTTTGACTCTCGCGACGACGTCGACCAACAAAACTCTCCACGTGATTGTGAGCACCCCCATTTTTGTCGAAAAGGGTTGGCGGCGGACGATGACGACTGGGTCGATCGTCGTCAGGTGACTCACGATGCTCTTCGGGCTCTTGGGGCTCTTGGGGTGGAGGTCCGTCACGATCGGGATCCGCCGAGCATCATGCTGGGGTCGCATACCGCTGCGCAGAGACCAAGGGAGGTTGGAGCACTTTGCGCACCTGCCTCACGCTGAGAAATATCGCGCTCTCTTGGAGCGGCTCCTAGCCATTGAGTAGAAGAATGCATCACTCCATGCGACGGTGGAGTGCTTGGTGCCGCTGGAGATGGAGATTATTGCACATCGTGCTCAAAACTAGTTGCTGGTCCAGCTTCTGGGTGATCGAGCGTCTGTGGACGCCGTTCTGGCACCAACGC
>NW_020189964.1:1820183-1820597 GCF_900000015.1 Plasmopara halstedii | reverse complement strand
AGTGCTTCATTGGGAAGCGTGGCCTTCGAGCGGATCCCGCTAAGGTCAAGGCCATTGTCGATTAACCAGTTTCAAAGAACCAGAAGAACTTGCGTTAGTGGCTTGTTTATGCCAATTACTTGCCCAAGTACAGCGTAGATTACGCAGAAATGGCCCAAACGTTATCCAATCTTCTTAAAAAGGAGGTGGATTGGTGTTGGAATACCGAATATTAGGAGCCTTTTGACGGGATCATAGACAGTCTTCTGTATGTACCAATACTGGCACTGCCAGATCCCGATCGTCCTTCCAGCATCTTCTGTGACGCTTCGGATTTTGTTATTGGCTGTGCACTGCTGCAAGCAGACGCCGAGGGGCGAGATCGGGTGGTCGCGTTTGAATCTCGACAGCTTAAAGCTATTGAGGCGAATTACG
>NW_020189964.1:1819700-1820173 GCF_900000015.1 Plasmopara halstedii | reverse complement strand
CTTCCACAGCGGGATCCGCTGGGCGGAAGCCATATTCCACACGAGGGTCAATGACCGGTCATGGATGGGCGCGCTTCAGAGCCGCCTCATGGGCAGCTTTAAGCTGCCGTCTATGAGCCCCGTCGAGGTCAATGGTGATTACACCACGTTCCTCTTTCGACGAGAAGTCAGGGAACGGACATGGGGTCCGCAAGGCGCAAGCAGGGCTTGTATCACGCCGCTGGCGCAGCTCGCCTTCCTCGTCATTCCATGCGGGAAAAGGAGTGTCAGACTCGTAGTCGATCACCTCCACATCCTCAACGAAGTCACTCGTCATTGATAGCGTGCGCAAAGCGCGACGCTCGTGCTCATCTAGCCTCAGATGTACATTTTCCGGTGCCGCGAACACACTGTCCGGCATTGTACTGCGTGCGGGGAACGAAGTTGGGCTCTGCCCGTGTTCACTGTCAGAACCAGCGAGACTTAGGGACTTC
>NW_020189964.1:1819165-1819618 GCF_900000015.1 Plasmopara halstedii | reverse complement strand
CGTTGTTAGTGACGGATTTGATCCGCACCGCACACACGGGTGATGGTATGTGTGTAGCGCTGCTGCAGGCTCTCGGGAGCCAAGAGTTGGAAAATCGGACAAGAAATTGTCGGTGAGATTGCGCGCACGGTTACACCGATATTCGTTGAATAACGAGTTGCTGTATTATATCACCGAGTCGACGGATACGCCACGAATTGTGGTTCCTCACGCTGAGGATTTGAAAAATCGCATCCTCTATGAGGCCCAAAGAACCCCATTCAATGGCCATCTCGGTCGTGAGAAGACGTACAGCTTAGTGAGATGCAACTACTGGTGGCACAGGTTGTACTAATGGACAAGCAAAATATGCCCACCTGTGAGAAGTGTCAGAGGGTGAAATCCTTTCCGAATGCGACGGCGCCGCTGGTACTCTTTATCGGTAAGGCTTCTCGAAGCCCTCAACGGTCGCCG
>NW_020189964.1:1818767-1819155 GCF_900000015.1 Plasmopara halstedii | reverse complement strand
TCTACACAGATCATGCGTCACTACGCACTGCGACTCAGTCGCCCCACCTCTCGCAGAGAATAGCTAGATGGCTATCCTTCTTCGCGGCATATAACTTCGAGGTGAAGTATAAGCCGGGAAAGCATGGTGCTTTGGTTAATGCGTTGTCACGCAGACCAGCCTATGAGCTTGCTTATGTGACAATTGTAACGTCGTCTGTGACGGTTTTGATCCGTACCGCGTATGCGGGTGATGGGATGTGTGTAGCGCTGCCACGAACTCTAGGGAGCAAGGAATTCGGAAACTTGGACAAGAAATTGTCACAGAGACAGCGTGCACGATTGCGCCGATATTCGTTGAATAACGGCTTGCTATATTATAGCACCGGTCTAACGGGTACACCACGAAC
>NW_020189964.1:1818465-1818757 GCF_900000015.1 Plasmopara halstedii | reverse complement strand
TGGTCATTGTACGACCGGACGAGGAGATAAACTCGTCATCGCTTCTGGATGAAGCTGTATTGGAGGACACCAAGAGAGTGCTGAACGCACGAAGTGGATCGTCGATCCTACAAATTCCTTGAATCCATACTATCTTTTTGGTAAAGGAAATTAATGATGTCGTCTCCAAAGACTCGCCTTCGGTCCTACCTCCGGACCGAGGTGTGTATCATGAGATCGACGTGGTTCCGGGGTCCAAATACTGCGTAACACGCCTATGGCCCCTGCCCAAGGAGCAGCGCGACGTCATTCG
>NW_020189964.1:1818272-1818455 GCF_900000015.1 Plasmopara halstedii | reverse complement strand
CCAGGGTCAAACCCAATATCTGGTGAAGTGGCGGGGATATCCCGACTCTGAAAACTCGAGGATGTTTGAGGCGCCACTTCGACAAGATTGCTCAGTCGCCGTGGACGCTTTTGATTCGAAAAATCAGGATGTCCCGCGTCATCAAACGCCCCGCGCTTCCCGGCAATAGCCATGGAAGTAGGC
>NW_020189964.1:1818117-1818262 GCF_900000015.1 Plasmopara halstedii | reverse complement strand
TACGTGGGCTTGCTCAAGCCGTACCGGGATCCGGCGCAAGTGAACGCGGAAGCGTTGGTGCCGGAGCGGATGCCACGGGCCCGCGGCAACCCAGAAGTTGAACCAGCAACTGATTCTAAACACGGAGTGCAACAACCTTCATCTT
>NW_020189964.1:1818011-1818107 GCF_900000015.1 Plasmopara halstedii | reverse complement strand
GTCTGTACCCAACAATCCAGTTGCCGGCGGGATCCAAGAATCCAGCCAAGCTTCGCTTATATACACGGACCAGGACCATAGTCCCGGCTCTATGCC
>NW_020189964.1:1817825-1818001 GCF_900000015.1 Plasmopara halstedii | reverse complement strand
AATGGCGCCAAGCGCTCCACCGTAGCATGCAGCGACGCATTCGCCTGCTCCACGGCTATAGTCGCTCCGACAAAGCACAGTGGTCGTCAAGGTGATGCAGCCGGCGCACGATGTGCTTTCAATCCTCAAGAGCGTCCGCACAGCGATATGCTACTTCAGCATGACGCTCAGCGGAG
>NW_020189964.1:1817215-1817815 GCF_900000015.1 Plasmopara halstedii | reverse complement strand
CAACGGGTGAAACCCTCTCCAAATGCGGCTGCGCCGCTGGCCAGCTTACCGGTACCCATTGAGTGCTGGTAGTCCATGAGCTCTGAACTTTGTGTTTGGCCTGCCGAAAGATTCGGCGGGTAACGCGGGTGTCGTGGTATTCGTCGACCGGTTGAGCAAGATGGCTCATTAGGCGGCGGTGCCAAACACCATCGATGGAGTCGGTACAGCAACGCTGTTCGTGCATCGTGTTCCGTCAACACGGACTCCCAAAGTCAATTGTTTCTGATAGAGACCCCCCGTTTCACGGGAAAAATTTGGTCGACCATCTTCAAGGTGCTCGGCACCAAGTTAGATATGTCGACAGCGGATCAATCGCGGACCGATGGTCAAACCGAAAGGGTGAATCGCGTCATCAAAGACGTTCTTCGCTGCGTCTGCGCTGGAGCGCCATGTTGCCACTCGTAGAGTTTGCACTGAACAACGCAGTGCATTCATCTACCGGCTACACGCCGTTCTACGTGAACGTACTGATCAACCCTCGCGTTTCGCTGACGCAGCTATCCCATGGCTCAGGGGTTGGTGGAAGGGAATAGCCGAACGGCTAGCTGACGTCGGCCT
>NW_020189964.1:1816813-1817205 GCF_900000015.1 Plasmopara halstedii | reverse complement strand
TGTCACGCAGACCAGACTATGAGCTTGCTCATGTTACAATTGTAACGTCGTCTGTGACAGATTTGATCCGCACCGCGTATGCGGGTGACGAGATATGTGTAGCGTTGCTACGGGCTCTAGGGAGCAAGGAGTTTAGAAGCTTCGAAACAAGAAATTGTCATCACGAATACGTGCACGATTGCACCGATATTCGTTAAAAATGGGTTGCTGTACTATAGCACCAATTAATCGGATACACCACGAATTGTGGTTCCTAATGATGAGGATTTGAGATACCGCATCTTCTATGAGGCTCACGACACGCCACTCAGCGGTCATCTCGGTCGTGAGACATCGTACAACTCTGTGAGTCACCACTGTTGGTGGTCAAAGTTATACAAATGAGCGAGCAA
>NW_020189964.1:1816019-1816803 GCF_900000015.1 Plasmopara halstedii | reverse complement strand
ATGCGATGGCTGAAAGCCAAGACCTGCAAAAACAATATGCAGATGAAAAAGGAAGAGGCAAAGTGGAAAGCTTTAAGGTCGGGGGCCTGGTTTTATTGAATTAAAAAACCTGCCTACACATGCATCCTCTGCTATCTTCCGGACGAAGCTTCGTCCACGGTTTATCAGATCGTTTAAGGTTGTGTCCGAATGGGGCCTGGCGTACACGCTGAACCTTCCGAAACGGATGCGCACCCACCCGGTGCCTTACGTGGGCTTGCTCAAGCCGTACCGGGATCCGGCGCAAGTGAACGCGGAAGCGTTGGCGCCGGAGCGGTTTTCACGGGCCCGCGGCCACCCAGAATTAAACCAGCAACTGGTTCTGAGCACGGAGCGCAACAACCTCCATTTCCAATGGAGCCAAGCGCCTCACCGTCGCATGTAGCGACGCATTCGCCTGCTCCACGGCTAGGCGTCGCTCCGATAGAGCGCGGTAGTCCTCAAGGTGAGGCAGCCAGCGCACGACTTGCTTCAAATCTTTAAGAGCGTCCGCACAGCGATTTGCTACTTCAGCATGACGCTCAGCGGAGCTCCGATCACGGAGGACCTCGTTCTCAAGGGCTCGAAGATCATCACGAGTCACTGGACGGCAGTCGACCCGGTCGTCACTGCCAACCACCGAATCTTCTCGATGAGAGCGGTGATGTCCACTACCACGTGGAACGTCTTGTTGGACGACGTCGTCACCAGGGTCAAACCCGATATCTGGTGAAGTGGCGGGGATATCTCGACTCAGAAAACTCGC
>NW_020189964.1:1815288-1815940 GCF_900000015.1 Plasmopara halstedii | reverse complement strand
AGATAAGGTGGACAAATTCAAGGGAAATGTTTGCTCTGCACGTTGGAGCTTGCTGGCTGACGACATCTTGATTTTTTTTTACCAAAGGATAGTACTGATCCAAAGGATTCCGTAGGATCGACAATCCACTTCGTGTGTTCAGCACTCTCTTGGTGTCTTCCAAGACAGCTTCATCCAGAAGCGATGACAAATTTATCTCCCCGACCGGTCGAACAATGACCACTTCGGCCAAATCGCCTGCCTAAAAGGCACTGCCGAACTCTTCAAGGGACATCTTTTTCAGCTCAAGAAGAGCATCTACTGTAGGCATAGCCTCGAGGCGGACGCCGCCATCTTTCTCCCCTGTCATACCGTTGACAAAGATGTATAGCTGTGCGCCATCGTCTACAGTAGACACACCCTGGATGAGGGTCGACGCCCAGAGTCTTGCAGCCAGCATACGGCGTCGCCGTCGCCTCTGTAAAGAGGTTCTATGCCTCGGTGAGACCACGGTGAACACGCACTCCGCGTCGTCCGGTGTCACCCTCACTGTCCGCTCCTTTGGAGCTCCGATGTTGGAAACAACATCCGACGATGAGCTGCTAACCCTGCAGTCTTCGTCCAGTGGATAACGTGCCAATCCACGCGCATCTGAAGGGCCGTGCCCGAGAAA
>NW_020189964.1:1792737-1815278 GCF_900000015.1 Plasmopara halstedii | reverse complement strand
AAGATTGCCCAGTCGCCGTGGACGCTTTTGATCGGAAAGATCAGGACGTCCCGCGTCACCAGACACCCCGCGTTTCCCGGCATAGCCAGGAAATCAGACGGGCCATGAGCTTAGCTCAAGCGGTGGCCCCGAGCTCTTGCGGTCGAAGACACAGAGCTCGCGGGAGCATTAGGGGCTATTAACCCATACGTCGCAGGGCGACAATCGACGGCATGCCTTGATTTTGACAAACTCAAAGCGGAGGTGTCGCTCCACACGCACGTTCGCTTCCATGTGGCACAACTGCAGGTTATACAGTGAAAAAGTTTTTGGTGCCGTAGCGCCGCCCATCGCTCAGAGAGCGCTTCGTCATCTGCAGTGCTTTCGCCAAGGGCGAGCACTACAGGTATTGTCCGCATTGCGGGTACACGTGAGACACCTCGTTGAGCATTTAGACGAGTGCAATAATCGTTTAGCAAAATTTCTTCTGGGGCCAAGAAACAAGCTCGAAGAGCTTTCCGATTGGCAAGTTCATAATCCGTTCTGGCTGAGGGCCCGATGATGTGGACGCGTAACGATCGAGTTACCGCGTCCTTCGCTTCCAAAACGGGATCCGCAGGACGGAAGCATATTCCACACGAGGGTCAATAACCGACCGTGGATGGGCGCGCATCAGAGCCGCCCTATGGGCAGCTTCAAGCTGCCGCTTCTGTGCCCCGTCGAGGTCATTGGTGATTACACCACGTTCCTCAGCTGACGAGAAGTCAGGGAACGAACATGGGGTCCGCAAGGCGCGAGCAGGGCTCGTATCACGCTGCTGGTGTAGCTCGCCTTCCTCGTCATCCCATGCGGGAAAGAGATGTCAGACTCACAGTCGACTACATCCTCAACGAGGCCACTCGCCACTGAAAGCGTGCACGGAGCACGAAGTTTGTGCTCATCGAGCCTAGGATATACATCCCACGGTGCCGCGGACGCACTGTCCGACATGGCAACACGTGCGGGGTACGAAGTTGGGCTCTGCCCGTGCTCGCTGTCAGAACCAGGGAGACTTGATGATTTTCGTGTCGTGGACACAGGGCTTACTGTGCAAGGAAGTTGTTAAACTTCAACAAATGGAGTTGCAGTGTCTAACGGACACGCGAGCCTCGTTGAGGCAATAATTGATTGGAACTGTAAATGTTCTCAATCTTAATGGGGAAGGGTGTAACGGGGTTACACGAACCCTAATAACAGGGGTGTGTATCACACGAGATGTGCATGATGCGGCCACACACCCAAACAAGAATACGGTACGGGGCTCGGTAGCCAGTAGTTATGTATGTATTTAGATATATTTAGTATATTTAGGAAAATCTAAACTTTAACATTAGGGTAAAAATATAAATAAAATCAGTTTGGAATTTAAGCCGAAGAGTCGATTAGCCTTGGAAAGGCAAAAATCATTCTTGGAGTAAGCTGATTGGGATCCGCTAGCCATACTTAGTTCTTGTAATGAACGAAAGGTCGGTGACCGAAAGTACACCTCCTCAAGCGTTTTGCTACGTCATCCCCGCTGCAGATATAGTATGATTGCGCCCTCGATGACGTGACATGATTTCGCACAGAATAACGTCACAACGTTGCGCTGAATGGCGTCTGATGAAGAAATTAGATGTAGCACATAGTAGCAAATTATGACCTGAGTACACTTACTTTCAAAGTTGTCTACTACTGCGCACTTCATCTTTATCACTGGTTATTAGCCCAAGTGGCTACGACAACGCGCCGAGCGCATCAACTACAGTCAACTTCGGCGTCGATCACAAATTGGTCGCAGCTTCGCCAGCAGATGTGAACGGCACGCCGAACGCTCGTGGATGTGTCAGACCCAGTTTTGACCACTGCAGAATTTCTGTAGTGAGCAAAACTGGGTCTGATACGGCACTTCGCGGTGCGAAGTTGTCCATTCTGACCTTGCAGTTTGTCTTCCTACTCCATGCGCATGCTGTGCGTATACACGGCCTTGGCTGTCCCTATGCAGCACTGGCGAATGGCCTAGCCCGTCGATGTGCATTGGCGTACCGCCTCGGCCGTTGCCAACAGCAGAGTGAAACATCCCAAGCTTAATCCCCTCGAGCATTCGCTCGTCCTGGAGGCATCCATGTGTATCATGTGCTCTATGAGGACTAGGAACGTAACGAACATTCCAGTATAAGCTTGTGCACGACAAATAGAGCCGGTTGCGCAACAAGCGATGCGGGTTCCAGATGAGTGACAGCACAGGCTCATGATCCACAAGTGTTCCGTGAAGGATCTGTACCAAGATCCGGGTCTAACTTCCTAGGCGGGGCTGGGCGTTATGCATCAGATCTAGTCGTGTGTGGCTTTAGTTTCTACGAACTTGCTCAGTCACAAATACTGCAACAAGCAGGTTGAGGATTGGCAGCGCCAGCTCCCAACTCTGGCACATGTCATGGAGCAACTTCATTAGACATTCATGACAATGATACCGACGTCACAGTCAATGACACAGCTCATGGCAAGGAACAAAGCTAAGGGGGCCTATTCCGAGCACTCTATGTACTTGGTGGCAGAGATCTAGCGTGTCGAGGTGTTGTCGCGCAAAACCTCGATGACATTGTTGTGCACGGCGCTCATGGCATAGGATAGTTCCAGGCTTCTTGAAATTCTCGCTAAAGCTGAATATCTCGCGAATTTTGCCTTCGCAGTCGATCGAAACTGGCGAGTGATCTTGATTCGCTTATAAGACGTCATTACGTACATCCGCAAGAGCATGCCACATGTCGAGACGCGAACATTCTTCTGATACGGCGAAGCTAGTCGCATTTTGGCGGCTTATCCGGACGGAAAGAAAGAAGTAGAGTGACGAAGTCAACCGCGGATGGAATAGGAACGTCAACACTAAGACGTTGTTGACAACATCTTGCTGTGCACAAGATAACTGGAACATCAAATCGAGCCGGAACGATGCAGTGCAGCTCGAAATTGCTCGTGAATGTGACGACCTGCGCTTGGTGGCCAATGGCATGGTGCTTCAGCTAACGCTGTTTGGAAGGGTGATATTGCCGAAAATGGTGCACGGCAAGCCCAGCATTGTTCGTCAAACGAACATCTACTATTCATCGAAAGGGTCCGTAAGATATTGTCGTACAGCAAAATCGTGCCCAAAGTATACGGGCTCGCGTGCGTAGACGGTCAGCGAGCGATCAGATCGCTCAGCACCGGTGGCGTCGTCGTTGATGTGACGATGCAAAACAGCGTGCCTGTCGTGGAAGCGTAAGACATACGACGGCTTTTAGCTTGGTTAGCTCCATTGTGACATCGAACGCTACGGTAATGGAATACGGAAAAGACGTACGCTCAAGTGCTTTCACAAGCGCTCTTTATACCTATCGTACGACATAATCAAGAAGATGGCGCTCGATTCAGACTTCGTTCGGGTTGCTGATGCATGGTGTGCGACTCGTGTGCACAAAGAAGTACGCCATGAACGCGCTGGCGTAGAAAGATTGGGTGTGGGCTCCCCGATTGGTTGCATTGAAGGTTCGATCGGATCGGACCTGAGTATACCGCTGACATCAAGAGTCTGATTTAGGAATCTGTACCTCGCTAACTTTATCAATCACAAGAGCAATCGCTGCCGTAAATTTCTGGCGCGCACCAAGGACCAGGCTGTAAAAAGATCAGAGAGTTCCTAGAATTCGTTGAGAAGTGTTTCGTTTGCCATATTCGTATACGATGGATAGATGGTGGTGGTGGACATCGGAATGTCTGGCGAGTCCGTCGATGTGTCGCGGCACATTAGCAAGGCAAGAAATCAACTTAATAAGCAAGACAGTGCGTATAAACCAGGCACTTCTGAACATGGCACGTCTTTTGATTTTTCAAACAAGCTACTGCTAAATTTCTAAAAGATGCGGTGGAGTTTTGTAAAAAGTTAAGTGCAGTCCCACAAGGTTGAGCGTTAGCCAAGCACCCGATATCGTTAGGTTTGGTTCAGCGTCGCCAGTGCATCATAAACCGCAAAAGAAACCATTTGCATGTCGGGCGCAGATTGGAATCGTCGTGGGTGGCAGCGATGAAAGCAAAAGAGGTCGCGTGATCGTATGCAACGACAATGTCGTGATCTTGTCGCAAAACGTCAGGCATGTAAAGGCATCCCTCGACAGTCACAACGAGCACCTACGTTTTGAGGCGGATGCAAGGGAAGTGACGTCGCAAACTGTTCCCATCGCAGCTGAAACCGTAGTCATGAAGGACCCGAAATCGTGGGTACGTGCATCCCATGCATCACGAGGGGCTGTCAAAAAAGCGACACAAGGCATTAAGCGACCAGGAAATTAAGGACCAGCTAAGATGCAAGTTTACGAGGCTGATCCAAAGAAGCACGCAGAGGCAATGTGCAGTACAAAAGCAGAAAGATGGAGAAGGGCAATGTTTGAAAAATCCTAGCTTTCAAAAGCACGGTGCGTGGAATGTGATCAAGCGACTAGCTGGGGCCAACATGTTACACAGTTAGTGAATGTCCAAGATTAAAAGTACACGGGACGCGCAGTGGATTATCTATAGGCGCGGCTAGTTGCGTGCGAGAAATGAACAATTTTTCGGCGGAGACTACGGGCTTACTTTTGCCACCTTCATGGACATACCGACAGTAAAGATTTTCCTAGGATTATCAGCAACGTGAAGGCGAAGGAAGGCAAAGCATGGTCACATTTCGAACGCCTACGTCATGGCTGACAAGAAGAAAGACAAAGAGGTTCTGCTCCATGTATCTAGTAGTATGAAGATCAAAAATGATCATTTTAAGACGTTTGGTGCGACCAATGCAAGTGAAGTCGCGCTCGTGCTACAGTATAACTTGTATGAGCTGAAGCAGAGTAGATAATTGTTGCACACACGGCTCACTGACACAGGCTTCAAGCAGTGTATCAGAGGCACGTGCCCATACTTCTAGCGCAACGAAACAGAATTCACAGTGGTCAACGTCTGCGTCGATGATCACCTTATTACAGAACAAGAGGTGCGGCGGTCGAGCGATTTAAGTTGCAATAGCATCGCTTTTTATCAAGATTATCGGACCGTTGACAATGTTTCTCGGCATAAAAGTGACGGCCCTCGATCGGGAGAAGACTTTTGTTGTATAGTTAAGTGAGGACGGCATGTCGTCGGCGAATCCAACGCGAACGTCTATCGGTTACGGCGATGTCACGTCAGAATGTGTGTTGCTGCAGAGAGCAGCGCTCGAGTTGCCTTCTTTTCAGTTGCTGGTCGGTTGTCTACTATTTATCGCACAATACACGCGCCCAGATATTGCATTTGCGGCTCATAATGCATGCGACAGACTCTTGCATCGTGCCTACGAAGCTGGAATTTGACAATAAGTTTGCGCGCTAACATATTGACAACAAGTGATTTTACTCGAAATGCAAATTAACACCGGGCACTACGATCTAATAATGCTCGAGTCTTACAGTGATGTCAACGTTTGCTGCCCCCGGTGACAGGAAGTCGCTCACTGGTGCCGTCGTGCTCCTTTATGATATGCCCGTGCGGTGAGTAGATAGAACATAGGGTGTCGTATCTCTTTCTATATAGAAAAGATATTATTTTTGAAACATCTCAGACACAATGCGAGCTCCGCGAGGCCTGCTTGGTCTAGGCCGATGCATGTGAATAATTTGGCCACAATTCAACAATTCGAAGGGTTGTCGTCATCTCTCAAAGCCAAGCACATCGACTTGCGTCTAAAGCTTGTTAAGACTTTGGTTGTCACGGCGTTGTAGAGGTGAGTTACGCTCGGTCGGAACGTATGTTGGTAGATTAAAAACTGAGGCGCTGGATCAGCGCAAGCTTGCAGAGTTGCGAGCTTTGTTAATTTGCGCTTGGTAAGGCGGTGAGATTACGATTGCGAGGTGAAGTGCTCGAGGAACGGTGAAAAAATATGTTGCATGATCAAGTTCCCGGCCTGTAAGACGACACTGTATGATTACGTTCATGATGGCATGACATGATTGCACCAAAAATGACGTCATAAGAAAGGCTCAGAAGTGGCACAAAATAGCGAACCGAGGACCAAATTTATATAAATGGTCCCTTCTAAACATGCCTTCTACTGCGCACCTCAAACTTTCAACAAATGAGCTGTTTGTCCCCTTAGCAGCGTTACAATTCAACAGGCGCCGCAGACTCAAATGAACATCAGAGCTAAAATTATTTCAAGACGCACTGCAGCTTTCAGAGAATAAGCAGAGATAAGTTGTGGATAAAGGCTGTTGTGCATCCGCAATTGGCAACCAGTTTTTACATCTGGCATCAATTGTAGTACCCCATGTATAACCACTTTTGATGCAAGTAAAAATTGTTTAGCTTACCATCATTTAAGCCTTTTGAATTGTCTCCGTGAACTTTGTGATCATAAATCATGTTACGGGGAGGCGTTCTGTTCAAGTTTTATCTGACAAAACATCTTGAAAGCGATTATCTCATCCCGTCAGATAATTCAGTTTTCAAACTTTGCTTGGTCGAGACAAAAAAATTCGCGATTCTGATACACCCGTGGGGTATACAAATTAGTTCGGGACTACGAAAAATTAAAAACGGTTAATGGCATGGTCAGCAGCTGCGATATCATATCACATGATATTTCAAGCGTTTGCAGACGTGTTACAGCGTGTTTGTACTACCTAGACGCATCATCTTGACGCGGCGACAACGGCAAACGCGCTCATAAGTTCAGCCGTACCGCGGCTTACGATATTCATGTAAAAGTGGGTAAACTGACTGCTTCACTGTCATCATGCTGTCTTTCAATAAGTCCTTCCTACTTTTACCTCTCATCACGCGTGTTCTGATGTCAAGTATATTTACACAAACCCTTAATTGCCCGTCTAATCTTTATGCTATCCGTAATCGACGTGTAGAGACATAGGTGAAATTTAAAAAGCCGTCAAACAACCGCGAGGTACACAATATATTAATCGAAACATGCGAATCATCCGGCAATATTAGAAAGACATCCGCAAAATCAAAATCTCACATCTTAACGTCAGAAAACAAATTTATGCTTAACGCACCATGAAAGTATTTGCATTGCGATCTGCTGAAAAGTTGACACTAAATCGAACAATGGACTCGCATTTCAGTGAAAACTATGACGTTGCTCTCATCAAGCAAAACGATAATGTCTCGGCATACGCCGTGTAGATCGCTGGCCAACTCTTTCTATAATTACATCGACAGCTTACATGTTAGAATAAAAGCGAAGTGTTTCCGTGGTGTTCTGTACTAATCAACAAGCAGTCAGCCGAGTGGCGCAATATCGTCGCATCAAAAACGTTGCTTTTTTTGCTTACACAGTCGTGATAGTTCTGTATGGATTCAGTTCAAGTCGCATTCATATCAACAACCAATTCCACTATATTTCAGAGATAATGTTATGTACATCGTTAAAAGCGACGCACGATCTTACATGTTCATAGCATCAATCGGTCCGTGAATTTTAAAAGCACTAATTTGAATTTCCTTGCCGCTGTCAGCGTAGTCACCTTGGAATCGTGCTAGACGAAATTCGCGCCAGTTCGACGGACGATAATTAGCCTCTTCACCTTCTTCCACTATAATCGGCTGAACTTTCGCCCTGTACGATGGGTTGTAAAAGAATGGCGCTGAGAATCGCTCCGCACTTCCATTCGCCAGAACTCGATGCAGTGGAGCAACAAATTTGTCATTTGACCAGATCTGAAGCATGTCACCAATATTAATCGTAAAAGTTCCTTTTCGAGGCGACACAAGCGTCCACGTCTGTGACTTTTGATGAAATACTTGCAATGATGCTACTCGATCGTCTTGTAGTAAGACAGTAAGTGCACCAGCGTCTGTATGGTGATACACCCCCATAGTCGTTTCAGGGTGTGACGCAACCGGATAGTGATTTAATCTCAAAAAATTTGAGTTATCCCCTTGAAAAAATTGATCAAAGAATGCAGCTTCTTCGCCCAATGCCACGGCGAATACCTTTAATAGACGACGTGATATATATTCCATTTTATCAAAATATTCGATCATTTGTTGATGAAAACCAGGCAATTGCTTTTCTTTAAGCCAAATATTTTGATCATCGCTAAGTCGTTCATGCTTTTCATTTGGAAGACCGTCTTCATTAGCTCCAGCAAAGTCAAAACACTCTATTAAATCTCTCTTATTCTTAGTCAATTCATCATCAAAATACCCTCATCGAAATAGCATCGTTACACTTTCTTACAAGTACTATTTAACCAATGATACTACTTGAACTTTTAATATTTAATCAATAAAGTCATTGTTTCAATCACTATACTACAATGAATGCGAGGAATCATCCTATTGTGGAGATCCCGTCGTTGCTATCGCAGAAACAGCAGGACGAGCTTGTATACACTCCGCAGTATCGTCAACGTTGGGGTCAGCAACAAATTAATGATAGAATACCCCATTTAAAGACTGAAGACATCGACAAATTCCTTGCTAAATTTGCATGGCTAAAGGAGACAGAATTGGTCTGTTTAACTCATATTTTACAAAAAAATACTATTTTATACTCATATCGTTACGCTTGATAGGCTCTTCAATGCCTTTTTGATGGAAATTTCAACGTTTCAGAAGCTGTGAAGCTGCTACATGGAGAACGTCGAGTACATTATAAAGCGCGACACTACGTTGATAAATTATTAACGTCAGAAGTATTTAAAAAGGCAATCACGACACATGGAAAAAGATTTTACCGTATTCAGGTGAGTCTTAAAGTAATGTATGGCCAAAAATAGCAAAGCATGATGGTTCTACTATCTGTCCAGCAAGCTCTTGAAAAGAAAGTTAGTACTCGGCAAGTAGTAAGTAAGTACTATTTGTGGAAGCGCTCAGAGGATTTTAAAGAGTGGCAGAAGCTTCGAAAAGCAAGAAAGTTAAGGAGGACAACAAAAGTTGTCAAACAGCTAAGTTGTTGGGCCAATGATTTGAATCTTGAAAGAAATGACTATCATCATCAACTCTGTGAATTGTGTGCAACTGGAGGTGATCTAGTCTCTTGCAATGGATGTCCTCGTGCGTATCATTTCAGCTGTGCTCAACCACGAATCATGAAAGTAAGCAATGACGATCAATGGTTTTGTACTTATTGCCGAAAAGTATTTGGTGGGCCTAAACCAAAAGTGGTGGCGAGTGAAGAGAACAAGCATTGTATGATTTACTATCGAGGACCTACTTTTCCACGCTCGCTGATTGACATGATAACCGATGCTGGTAGTGATGATGACGAGGATGAGCCTGAAAATTACTTGAGTGAAAAAATTGAAGACATGTCGAGGTCAGAGTCAAATAGTGAAATGGAAAGTGATGATAATGAATTAGCCAAACCAGACAGTGGTTTGGAGACAGTATTTAACGTTGAACGAAAAGGAGATAGCGAATCAGAGCCAAAAAACAGTCTAGCCGCATCTCCGCTCGTTAGCGAACCGAAAATTTCTGGGGAAAGTGTTCTGACTACGTCCAGTAGCGTTGAGCTGGTAATGCCTTTGTCCAAATCCTCTGTTCAGAATAAAGTGGTTGTTCACCAACCTGTGTTAGGCAGAAAGCGACTTCGCAAGACACTCACTCCTCGTCGAATCGCTCCGTCCTTATAAAAAACATGTTTCGAGTTTGTATGGATGGCTTTTGAAAACTTCATTGTATAGAACGTTCAAGAATCGTGTTATGTAAATTTATCGTCCAAAAGTTTGGTCATATATTCAAAGCTGCTTTAACTCAAAAGATTCTTTACAGGAGTGGACAGCCAAGTCTTCACCGTTTGAGCACTCACCGCGTCTACTGAAAAGTCAAAGTCGTCGCGCCCAATTTCAATAATCTTTATGATACCATCGTTAGAGTTGTCAATAATAACAACGTAGGTTACTGCTGAGTCTATCGGGCGAGCAGCGTAGTTGTCTGCACCAGGAGACACAGTGCCATCGTAAAAGTAGTAATGCGTTGAAACTTTATTATATCCAGTGGTGGTCTCAATTACCTCCGAAATATCAATTTCACCGCAGCCACCATAAGCTCCCCACCCACGGCAATTGCAGCCGTATTGATTCGCACGCACAACCTGAGCATTAAGGAGCCAAATAGCTGGCATGTTCGCCGTCGATCCCATCGGCATCTGAACTTTGGTTACAAACATCTTCATGCCACCATTCCATCCATGATAACCTAATTTACCATAGTATCCAATACACACGTCAACCTCACTACATTTCTTTGCCGTCATAATATTCACTTCACAACCAGTGGAAACACATGGACCACCACCACGAATCGAAGTGTCAGCGGCATCTGCAAGCCAGCCATTAAAAAGAGTTGATTCTGTTGCAGTCGCCGTCGCATTAGCCGTCGCGTAACCCTGAGGACTTGAATTAGCTCCAGTGTAATCAACATTCAGATTACTCATAAACACTAAGTTGTCCTGAATGCCGGCGCTAGCATCGTAAGACGATACTTTACTCCAGTTTTGCTCAATGGATCCTGTAAACACTGCAATATTGTGAATATTCAAAGGACCTCGAAAAACCATTGAGACCTCCTCACTCATGGGACCGACAGGATCTTTACTAAAAACCTCCTCGGTCGTGCAGGTACCTATTTCCGTAACTTTACGATAGGTACCACCGGCGGAACCAGCATTTATACCGCTGTAGACGAAGCTCGAGCTGATAGATGCATTGGAAAAGTCTCTCGCTACGTAACCTCCACTTGATTTGTGATTTATGTTAGTCGTGATTGGAAAATCAACACTTGGCACAGAAGGCGATCGAGAGCATTGATCGTGATTGTCGGCGACATTTAAAGAGGTTGACGATGTGATAGCGGAGGTGACTAAACTTGACTCATCAGGGCAAAAGATCACTTGAAACGCAAAGGTATCAAGACAGTTATGTAACTTGGTGTAATCGGTCGGATACAAATAGGCTCCTTCACAATCGGCACTCAAACAGCTTACAGCCGTACATTCAGCATTTACAGCCGTGGTACCAATAACGGGATTGATGTGCATAGCAACATTGTAGCCTTTCATACCCGAAAGTTCAGCACATTCATCATAACTAGTGCAATTTCCTGCTTGAGGAGGAACAGTACTGATAGCATACCAAGTTTTGCCACCGCTGATGGCAAACTGAGCTAAAGTCGCTTCGGGACTTAAACCATCACGAAACATTCCGCTAAAGCCATTGGCCAGGTGACGAGACGTAGTGCATCCCGTTGTAATAACCTCAGTGACACTATTGTCGTACAAGTTAACGTCGTGGGTACAATGATTGAGAAACGATACCCTGGTAGCCAAGACCCTCTTCGTATAAATTGCCATGATCAAACTACCGAAAACCACAAGCATACCTACCATATAAAAAATCGAATTTCTTGTAGACTCAAAATAAGCGAACGAAGCTAATAAAGTTGTGATGTGTCTTCATCCAGCGTTCCAGATGCACCATTCCGAAATTAGCTTGCAGGTTTTCTCGAAATAGGACATCCGTTAAACTAGAAAATAGGAAAATAGTAATACTATTTTTCTTCTTAAGAAATATATTACCGCAATATACGTTAAGAATGTCGAAATTTCAGATAAAAGTATAATCTATTACTTCGAGCTTAACCTGAAAACTGTTCAAAGATGCGCTCAAGTGAGAGCTCGCTCACACTATACTGCGCAATGTGAAAGCGCTCTTTGTTGTCTTCTAAGAGTTGAAACACATCTGCCAGATTAAATTCATCAGTACACGTTGTTTCATACACACCATTTGAGTTGCTGCCACTTCCACAAGCAGTATCAAGATTCGCCGACACTACCGCTTCTCCTGATCGTTTTGTAAATTCTTGAAAGAATTGCGTCTCAAGTCGGACAAATGCTTCTCGTAAGAGCCATTCCTGCACGAATTCAAGGATCGGAATGACTGGTTCCGTCTCGTTTGATGTCAAAAGATCATAACTGTCCGACTCAAATCGAGACCGAAGGCCTGCCAGCCACGTCTCAACATGTTGTCGAGTTGCCGCCGCTGTCGCTGCATCACCCTTTTCGTAAAAATGGTTGTTGCATACTTCCCACGCTTCATTCAGCTGACGTACTTTTATAGCAGTTTGCTCGAAGTCTTTTGTCCATCCTTTTAATGACCGTTGAATGAGCTCAGTATACTGCTGCACTTGCTCAGTTTTCCAGATGGACAAACTGTCGAGACGCACACTGATTGCAATACCGCGTGAAATGCGCTGTTTTAAGTCAGGGATACTTCCACACCATACAACTTTTCCTTTAAACAATACAACAGCATTCGCACACACTGCTTCAGCTTCTTCCATACTATGAGTTGTAAACAGACAGCTCGTGCTATTCACACTCTCGCGCTTCTCATGCAATACACGCCACATGAGACGCCGTGCTACGACATCAACGCCAGCAGACGGTTCGTCCAGTAGCAACAGTGAAGTTTGGTCGCTCAAAAGTGCTAGTGCCAGCATCAATCGTCGCTTATTGCCGCCACTCAAATAAGTCGCTGCCGTCGTAGCTACTGGAATCAGATCCAGGCGCTGCATCAGTTTATCAATCACGACACTTTCCACCTTCAACTCATTCGATCGATACTCGCGGAGGCGGTAAAAAAGTTCGAGGTGCTCACGCACAGTTAAGTCTTCAAAATACTGATTTCCTTGAGCACAATAGCCGTATCGACTGCTAGCTTCTCGAGGCTGGGCAGTCACATCACAACCATCTATCAGTGCTCTCCCACTCGTTGGTGCGATTCCTGCTGTCAAGATTTCAAACATAGTCGATTTGCCAGACCCATTCACGCCCAAAAGCGCTACACAATCACGTTTTTCGACGGAAAAACTCACATTATCCAGCGCTACAACTTGGCCACTTTGCATCGTAACGGGCGCCACTTGTTCAGCGTTAGCTTCTGCTGCTGCTTCTAATGATGTCGATTTACGAGGATTATACACGTGCGAGATGCGAATCGCACGTACCATATTTGATTGATCGATTTCGTCATCGAATGGAGTTTGTTCAGCTGCCCTGTAGCCATGTCCGTGAGGCAAAAGGCGTTGCAACGCACGTAAACGCGATCGTATTAATTGTTTAACAACCGTTGGGTACATTTGGTTTTGATCCACGAGTAAGAGAAGCAACGTAGACACGACGCCGGATACAATCAGTGCACACCAACTACTCCCCGTGACATCCCATGACCACACCGATACTGTATGTTGGCTAATTAGACTTTGCAGCATAGCGAATGGATCCATTATATTAAATTCACCACCCATATTCAAACACTGACGTCGCATTGGCGCCCACGACACGGTCACGATATTCAATGTTGCCGTACCAAACGCATACAAGGGGAAAGCTTGCATAACGTATGAAAAGTAATTGGCTTTGACGCACAGTCCTGGAACTAATGACAAGGCAAACGAGAGTGCAGCAGCCATAATCTGAAAGAATGATATGTACGACATGTACGACTGAGCCGATGAATGCGACGCAAAGACGAGAGAGCTAAGGTATTGACCAGGAATAACTGCGAGGCCGAAGACGGCCATTGTGGCAAACCACACGATCAAAATCTCAGTTGTTAAACAGTTCGTAAAGACAGCTAGAACGAGGCATATGGTCAGCGTTGCCAGTATGTATACCACGTAGTCAAACAGAAAGTGTGATAGCCAGTATAAAGATGACGCGTAAGCCGTTTCAAGATGCTGGTACTGCATCCGTTTTAAACCACTTTCCCTCTCTCGCGCAATGGGTCCAACATAAGACCCAGCGATTGTACTCATAGTCATCAGCAGATAAAAAGCCACCATGATACGTCGCACAATGCTCAAGGCCTCATCTGGATCAATCATGACGCCATCTTGTTCATTCTGAGTCAATCCTGTGCCAATCACGACATCAGGTTCATAAATACCTCGCTTGACTACCAAATTACAATTATTGATATCAGGAGAATCCTCCAACTTCGCACGGACTCTACAATATGCTTCAGACATCAATTGCAGCGTCACAGGCAATGCACGACGCACACTTTCATTATAAAATAATGAGTATGTAATTAGAGGAGACAGCAACGAAGATTCCGATGTCCAATTGACGTTCGAAACAAAGATACCAGCAAAAAAAGTTGAGTTCTTATGAGCGATCGCATGTAACATCTCCAGCTCAGTGCTCACAGTTGTATTGAACACAACTGGTTGCGGTTTGTGCTCGAGTTGTGCCACAAGATCCATGACTGAATTAGTCATATTAGACGGCGAAGCAATGAAGAGTGAGGCGTCTTTTGCAGACGAAGCCAAAGCCGTGACGGTCTCTATAGATCCATTCGAATCCAACACGTGCTGAAAAGCAGCCATTGCTATCGCAAAAAAACCGATAGGCCACATGTACTGTGCAAAAAGTGATTTCTTGTCGCGAAAGGTGACTTTAGTTCGCTTGAGTATCAGTGCCCAGAGTTGCGACCAGATTGGATGCCACCCTTTCGCTTGTCGGTGGATGCCATTGACTTGCTCCATCTTTGCCTCCATCTTGCCCAGTTCACCCACATGTCGAGCATCATTTCTTCTAGCATCGTCTTTAACAGCATCTTTCGCGTGATAATACACGTCTTCGCCTTCTGTCACTCTAACAAATACATCTTCCAAACTAGTCGCTGCGATCGCATAGCGTTTGATCACTCGGCTCTTCTTCATGATCTCAAGTTCTCGAAAGAGCTCTGCAAAGCGTCGTTCGTCCCCATCGTTCAATTGCACGCGTGTTTCCCACTTATTGTCGCTCACAATTGCCGCGTTTGGAACATACTTCTCCAGAGTCGTCATCAGGGCCTCGTTCCACTCTTCCCCACGCTTAACGTCGTCATGATACACCACTGTGAGCTTGTATCCGACACCGTAGCGATTTCGAAGAAATAAACTCGAGCCACAACATTTGAGCTTTCCCTCAGCTACGATACCAATATTCTCGCACAAGGCTTGCGCTTCTTGCATTGAGTGAGTCGTTAAAATTACTGCTCGGTGCGTGACAGCACGTTTTAGTGCGTCCCACGTATCAAGTCGCGCTTTCAAGTCCATACCGGCTGTTGGTTCGTCCAGTAAGAGCACACGAGATGAGTCTAAAAGAGATAAGACGAGAGACAATTTTCGCTTCTGACCACCAGAAAGTGTCTTTGCCATAGCGTCCGACTTGTCTTCCAATCGAAACTGTTGCAACCGACTACGCCACGTTGCTTCCGTCACAGTCTTAACACCCATTGTAGCTTTCAATGCACATACAAGAGAAAGATGTTCCCAAACCGTTAGATTATCGAACAATACATTGTGTTGAAAACAGACGCTTAAACTTTGTCGAATCGTTTGAGGATTTGCCGCGACACTGATTGATCCACTTACAAACGCATCTCCACTTGTAGGAGACAACATGCCACTCAATATCGACAATGTCGTACTTTTGCCAGCTCCATTCGGTCCTAAAAGTCCAAATATTTCACCTTTTCGAACTCCAAACGAGACGTTACTCAGCGCTACTTTACCGTTTGGATACGTTTTCGAAAGCGATTTCACAAAAAGAGTAGGACAAAAGTGCTCTAAGTACTCAGTAAGGGACTGTTCACGAAGCGTATCATCAATGCCGCTATCAAAAGATTCGTCGTCCATATCTGTCAGACGCATTGTTTCTTCATTTTCATCGACGGTTTCCGATAAATTAATCTTTTTGGGCATCCAATATGACGGCTGGACAATAAAGTACCACTTCTCCTGAACACCGAAAGTCCTTGGAAAGACGTGTTCCAAGTACCAGCCCAGCAGCAAATAACCTGCACATTGTACAGCCATTAACCGACATGGCATTGCAACGGTCTCGTACGTGATGGGCCGGATTGATAATGATACGGCATCAAATCCTAAAATACCGTGCAATGTCGACATGAACACAACAGGTGAGCTGATATCATTAAGAAATTCAAGCAATAACGTCAGCGATTCCGACGAAGCCACAGCATCATCGCCCACTAATGAGCGGATGAACGTTCCAGCACTCAATACAAAGTAAATAAGCGGTGCACACGCTGCTGCTGTCTTCGTTTTGTTAAAGATCGGAGTAATGGCAACACCGAATAACAAGACACTGGAGGCAAAGATCATCAACAATAAAAAGAAGTAGATTGTCCCATCTAAAGTTGCGGCAAACATACTGCCACTTAGCAATAACGCAGCGATCATTGCTACGACAGTCGCTGCAAAAAAAAAGAGCAAGAACCAGCTAATCAAAAGCGACATGGCTGGTAATCCCATGATCAGCAGATACTCTTTCAATTGCTGTTCTTTCTCGAGTACAATATTCCGAATTAAAAGCGCATATGGCCATAGAAACAAGTAGGCCAGTAAGAAGACAATATTCGACTCCAATGGGCCCGCTTTCAAGGTTGCAGGCCTTTTTGGTAGTGCTGCAACTTCCAGCGTGTTCAACTGGTCAGGCGAAAACAATTTTGTAACGAGACTGGATAGAAAATGTCGTAATTCATTCGAGAAATTGCCGTTCGTTATTGCAGCAATACATGCTGAGTCATTGTGTCCAAGAGGCGAGGTTGCTGCTAAATCACTCCATTGAAGTCTTGCTACATACAACATCCTTTTCACAGCTTGACAAGTGATCTTAGGTGGCACCGCACCATGAGAAAGCAATACGTTGGACACAAAATTAGTCGTGTTTTCTCGAATTAGGAGATTTAACGTCATTTGAAAAGGTAAAATATCTGGAAATTCCAGCGTACGATTAAATGTCCATTCGGTTGCATAAAACTTGGACAATTGGTCATCAGACTCGTGATCCTCAAGTTCCGTGATCTCTTTCTGGTAAAAGAGTGCCATGAGTTCTAGTGGATTGAAATTCACATTTGTATTGTCACTTTTTGCTCGTCGCACATCAAATCCAGCATATATTTTCCAATCATGCTGTCTTGGATATTCCAATAAGATGTGATCCGCTTCTTCGTTCGATGCAGTAGCAGATACCGGAATCAATTTACTATTGTCCAAGTAACTCGAGATGCCCAACTCGGTCGCAGGGGGATAATTGCTACAACACAGCAATGTTACCAATAAAAATGAGCACAAGAATCCATATATAAGCAGCAGTTAAAGTATACAATACCGATCAAGATACTCTAGAAACAGTAACGAGTCTGGCCGGTGCAAAAATGCCAAACTTTGGTTACTTTTGGCCAACAATAAAGGCAATGCGGTCAGCAATAATGCCGCACTTTCAATCCTCTTTTCGGGAAGACCTTGATCGTCCAGTAACGAATTGCTGCGAAGAATGTTTGATACAACCTGGTGCAATTCAGAAAAATTTCCACCAGGCTCCACCATTTGTGCATTATAGTCGCACATTTGATTGATGAGTAGAAGGATAACACTTAGAGGAATAATGACGTCTGTTAAAAGTGCTGGGTAGAGCCATCTCTGACCTAAACGCCCACGATTTAAGCTGGTTTCACGTTGCTTGATGCGCCAATTTTTCCATAGCAATATACGCACGCTTCCCCATAGACCTGTCATCTCTTCGACTGTGCAAAGGCGCGAATGTCAAGCGGTAAATTTAATACCAAATGCGCATCCGGACAAATTGGCGGGATGAGTTCTAAGCTGCAAAATGCGAAGACGTTGTATACAGTCATCCGGATGTTCATTAAATTACAAGATTCTATACTTAAGTGCGCTTTATATTTCTTAGCTTTTCAGAATTAGAGCGTATGCAGTTACAAATACGATTCTGGTAGTGGCTAAAGCCCTATTTTGGATACTTTACTCGAGACAAAGACATACATCCGCTAATGCAACAGAAGTTATTTGATACAATTTGAGTTCATTTCAGCGCCCTACAAACTTCGCCACCTTATCAAAGTCCAAATACCACTGTCGCGTTCTATTCCTAGCGAAGTCTTAAGCGCATAGCCACGCAAATCTAATACTGTGTAGCACAGAAATACATTTCTGTCTCCGACAACTGCAGCTACATTATTTTTAGGGTTTCTGCTGACGATGAACGCAACGTCCAAATATCTGAAAGGTCTTTGTTTATTCGACGTACGCATGCTACACAGGAAGTAATTAAAGGTCAGATACTAAATAGAAAAAAGGTATTAACGTAACTGCATGGAGTCCAAGCAGAAAATAAAATATAATAATGTAACAGTTTTTGATAGATAAGGTCAAATTACAAACGAATCAAATATAAAGCTTGCTACTTATACCTTTCGATATGGATACAAAAGAATAACCATCAATCGACCATTATATAGCTATATAACGAGTGAGGTGGTAACCTTCCGATGAATATTCTCAACTCAATCTGGCGTCTCTCCTTTGGTAAAGACAAACACGTAGTCGATGGGCAGAAAGCACTCAAGAACATTCAGTCGCTGCTGTTGAATACCATTGCCAAGTACGAGGGTGTATCGCACGCGCTAACGTCTGAAGAGATCGCACCTATCAAGGCGATTTGCGACCAACTTTTTCCAGAAAATTGTAACTATAGTGTAAATTTCATTTTTGTATGGGGTAACTTACTTTCTGACATCTTGCTTTGTGTAGTATAGTTCTGCTCAAGGTGCCGGGAACAAATTGCAGCGAAATTGAGGCTCCTGCGTGCGTGCATTACCAGCACGTCTACGAGAATGAATCTTTTTCTATTGGGTAAGCTATTAACCGCAAGTAGTACGAAAGTAATTCGTTTTTCTTACTGTGCCACTGCTCAGCATCTTCATCTTACCACCGGGCGTAGCTATTCCGCTACACGATCACCCTCGCATGAGTGTAATCTCACGCATACTGTACGGCTCACTGCACATAAAATCATATGATTTTGTCAATGGTACAGTGTCTAGTGGCACAAGCAAATTAGCGCGTCGTTGCATGGACAAAGTCATTGCAGCTCCTTACACGACAGAATTACTGCCAGATTGCGGTAATTTACATGAGCTCATTGGTGGTGATGATATTGGCTGTGCCTTTCTGGATATTATTACGCCGCCTTATGACGCCAATTGTGGTCGTGATTGTACCTACTTTCGTGTTCAAAACTCGATTGATAGCCAGGTCGACGAAAGCGAAGAACTTGTCATGCTTGAGAAATTTGACCCTCAAGACTTTAAAGTGGTCTCGAAAGCTTATCACGGACCTCAGTGGTGAGCATAGTCACGTTCCAAGTAGTCATAACAATCAGAAAAGTAGTATGACAAGAAAAAGATTGGAGCCCCAATAGAATATTTTCCTACGTATTAAGCTTTACCCCAAAAAATAAGCTAGTTTTCAGACGGCATTGCACGTAGAATGTCGGAATCACCGGCATCTAGAACGCACATACAAGACACGCGAAAGTATTTACCACAAGCCGTGCCGAGGTCATTGTTAGTTCCAGAAAAGTGGTGCACGCCTGTCTTCGCGAGCATCGAGTAGTATTCAACCTCTGACTTGCGAAGTGGGGGTGTATTCGACGCAATGATCACAAGCTTGGCCTTGCCACTGCGCAGGTTCTTTAGCGTTTGCTTGTAGCCCAGCGCAACTTTACCCGATCGCATGACCAGTTGAAGACGCGAGTTGATGTTGTCCGATGACTTCTTCTGCTCATAGAATAAAAATTAAAGAAATTAATACTAGCTTGTCGTTCCTCCATCGAATTATCCCCATCCGACTTCGCAGGACACGGCTGATCGATGCCTAAATGGCAAACCGAATTCACGCAACCTCGTCCATCAGATGGGTAATGCAATGATGCCATTAGCGGCCAAGCACCCTACCGACTTCTTTGAGGCAACCATCTTGTTTCGTTTCTCAGCTAATGCTCCACTGGATCAAGTTTTGTTGACGGGAATCCAGGCTGTTGTCCGCCAATCACGGATATAAGGTGGGTCACACAAATTGTAAAGATAATTTGACCGTCAAAAACAGAGGTTATTAATTTATACTCTAAATCCTAGTTGATGTTTGGAAAAACTGCAATATTGACGGCTGATGCCTATCTACTCTGTCCCTGGCATATCCTCTCTAGTACGTACTATGACGTGTTTAAAGAGCCAAAAGAGCAATGCATCTTACTTCATTTAGAATATCTCACCTGTCAAAAGTTGTAAGGTCGAGACAACAGTAACGACTTCACGAGAGCCATCCACGAAAAGCTGGTCCTGTTTAAGCTCATCCATAAGAACAAGAGGTGGTCTTTTTTAATGAGAAGGATGTAGTGAGCCAGTAAAATTACGAGAGATTATATTGATATCTGCTAAACTTGAAGGGATCTTCTCACTCCAATAACTCGTGAGACTCTGCGATCATACTAAAATCGTCCTGAAGCCGTAACCGCTTAATTTGGCGAATCCACCGGCTGTACCTCCCTATGGAACCTGACGAATTTGCACAGCGCAACACGCTTTTAAGCAGCTTGTGGGGAATCGCATTTTATAAAGCTCAAGCTGCTGCCGGTAGCGGTATGAAATAATCAGCTTCCAGCTTGACACCTACACGTGCTTTGTACTCTGCGAAGTCAGGTTCAATGCGTTTGATGTCTCCTTAAATGATGATGGCCGATAATGGGTGAGGTGACGTGACATCTGGAGTCTGTGCGATAATTAAGTGAGATACGCTTCGGTACATTTGCATGCGAGTATCAGAAATACGGTCGTCAGGGGGGGTATATATTAGATCTTTAATTGCTGTTTGCTGTTTCAAGCGCAGGCGGTATACATATGGAGTTGTGGTCTACAGGGTCTGGAAGCGCTCAACCGGTGCTTAGGCTTGAAAGGTCTTGGGTGTCTGTCGCGGCGTGCGAGTTCAAATCATGACACGAAGTCATCTGCACAATTCGCAATGTCCGAGCGCTTGTAGACTGGGTAACTCGGTTTGCTGGGATAGGTCAAGCCTAATTGTATTGAGCTAGACGTCGTTGTGATCTCCGTGGTGAAGATGTAAAACCTTCCTGCAAATATGAAGGGAACAGAGCTTGAAATCTGTGTAGCAATAAAACCAAAAAAAGAGACCGAAATAGCATCGGGGAATATCTATTATATGGACAGCGGGTTTGCGGTGTGTCTCTCTGGTCTTGAGTGTACATGTGTTAGGTCGGTGTTTGTAGAGTCACCATGGCCATTTGTCTTTCATCTCGGCTGTCTAAGCGCGGCGACTTTCGCACCGGTTCATGCATCGACTGAACTATGTTCGTATGTGCTGGCACTGATAAGTTGAACAAGTGGAGACAAACTCCCAGCGCAAGAGGTGCTCATTGAATGTTCATTCAGCGCAAAGTCCATGATAGATAGTGCCCTTGCTCATTCCCATTCATTTGGCTAAATGAACCGGAATAGATGCCTTATTATCGTTCACCTTCCCATTACACTATTATTTCTCGGACTGAGAGCCAAAAACTTGTATACTATAACACGTACTGGTACAAATGGAAGTGACGAGACCTCAAAGAAGATCAGTCTGTGTGCCAGCCACGCACTTTGTATTACATAGTCGTATGTTTATGAAAATAGATGAATTAAGTATCTTATTTTGCATTTTTTAAATCTATTTCATTTGTGAATTGAGGCAAAATACCTAAATTACCTATCAGGCCATCGGTTCCGCTTCTGAGTGGAGCATACAAATACAAATTCTGTGGTCAATCAAAGCTGACTCGTAAAAATTTATCCATGCAAGGTGCGCAAAATTCCGTCACAAACTACTTCAATTCTTAGCCTCCCATCATTAAGACGAGAGCCGAAGGGCTGCTAACTTCCGCGCCAAACACAACGAAGAAGCAGTTTTGCGCTGGTCGGGTCTAACCGATATGACATGTTCAAATGGGCTAGAATAGGACATTACATGACGGTACATAGATGTACCTTTTGCATGCATTGTGAGAATTGATAAAGAAGGTTATCGCATGGTGTTAAAAATTGCATACGTGACGTCTATTCTGAAGTCATAAACGTTCTATTCGATACAGAATGCTGGCTCCTACTTGGGGATCTTGTCTGGCGACGAGACCGACGTGTCTCAATCTATCGAAGTGGGTGGCGGAAGCCAGTCACTTCTACTGGATCCATTTACTCATCTTAATTCAGTTGCAAATTTATCTTTAAGGTCTTAAGGCGTTCTTCGTACTGTGGAGCGGAACAACCGCGAGAGAGTCGCTCCATGAGAAAGCGCTCCGTGAGCGATTTCTCAATCCCGCCGGTGCTGGTATAGGTTGTTGAAGTTCGAAATTCATCATATCCATCTGGGATGTACCTGGCGTATATTTTGTTCTAGAAATGGAGGCAGTGCCGCTGAGTTTATGATTCAGCTTGCGAATTGGATGAAAAGTTCACAGTGTCATCCTCGTTTTGAGGCTCAACGCCCGCATGCTATGTCGTTTAAACTCCAATTACTATTTCTCGATGTGTTGAGCTTACTAATAATTATTTTGCTAGTTTTGAATAGTTTCAATCTTGATTTCTTATTTTTTCATTATTATGGTAGCA
>NW_020189964.1:1792270-1792727 GCF_900000015.1 Plasmopara halstedii | reverse complement strand
TCCGTAACAATGTTTTGGTCATCAGTCTGCTCGGCTTCCGAATCCATGTCATTGTCTGCCGAAATTCCTTTGTCATCATCTTGGTCATCATCTTGAATCGTGACAACTTCGTTGTAGCCCTTGTTTTCATCGTCAAAGATGCCTTCTTTAAACTGTGCGTCACGACTCATGATGATTTTACGGGTTGATATCTATTCAAACCGATACGTTTTCTGGTGCTCTGAATAGCCCAAAAATCGGCACAGCACGGCTTTCGCGTCCAACTTCGAGCGTTTCTCTTTTGGAACGTGTACGAACGCGTGGCAGCCAAATACCTTTAGGCTGGCTAATAGCGGTTTCTTGGCCGTCCAAAGCTCGTAAGGTGACTTCTCGAGATTATTAGCACGCCATGGACACCGATTTCGGATAAACATTGCCGTCATAATTGCTTCTCCCCAGTAGTGTTTAGAAAGACCAA
>NW_020189964.1:1791384-1792260 GCF_900000015.1 Plasmopara halstedii | reverse complement strand
TAGGGCAGTATTCGAGATTGACTTGACCATCTTCAATCTTTTCTCGTACAAAGTGATATCGAATGTCGATGTGTTTTGTACGCTTATGAAATTCTGGATTCTTGGCCAACGCAATAGAGCCTTGATTTTCTTCGAATATCCTGACAGAATCGTTAGGAGTCATCTCACCAAGCTCGCACAGAAAAACCTTGAGCCATACCGCTTCTTGAGTGGCCTCTGATAGCGCCATGTACTCCGCCTCTGTTGAGGAAAGTGCCACACTTTGCTGCTTTTTACTTCGCCAGCTAATACACCCATTGTTTAGTGTGAACACATAGCCGCTTGTGCTCCGGCGAGACTCGATATCTCCAGCCCAGTCTGCATCCGAATACCCAAGTAGCTTTGCCTGATCGCAACTTGAATACTGAAGTCCATACGTTTGCGTCGCTTTTAGGTATCGCAGTACGCGCTTGAGAGCTTGCCAATGCGTCGGGCATGGATCGGCGGCAAATTGGCTTAGAACTCCCACTGCCGCGGCAAGATCTGGGCGCGTCGCAACCATAAGATACATTATGCCACCAATACAGCTTCGGTACGGCACATTCTTCATCGTGTCTTCATGCCGGCATCCTCCTTCGCACATATTTTTCGTTAACTTGAGTTCTGTATCTTGAGGTGTCTTGACGGGCTTGCTGTCTTGCATACCAAACTTGCTCAGAATTGACTTAAGGAACTTGGTTTGCCGCAACGTGACTTGACCGGCCACTTGTTTTTGCCCAATTTTCATACCGAGTAAATACTTGAGCTCACCAAGATCTGTCATCTCAAACTGGTCACTTAGCGCACAATTAGTCGAGACTAGAAGCGAGTTGTTGCTGCTTGCTATGATAAGATCGC
>NW_020189964.1:1791073-1791374 GCF_900000015.1 Plasmopara halstedii | reverse complement strand
GCTGTCCTTTGGGCTTGATCGTCTTGACTTGAGGGGTTGGCGGCAAATTGAAGAATGAAAAAAATTGTGTGGAGGCGCAAAATCACCTGCCAGACCTTATTCCCCCTTCCAAATCGATCCACTGCAAGATTAGATAACTTTTGAAACTTGATACATAATCATGCGCCTCAACCCTTGAGACTTTATATACCCGTAAAAAGTGATATCAGGTATTGAGGGTGCCAAATTTTTCGGGACTCTCAATTGTTTGTTTAAGGTAAAATGAACCGTAGAGCTGGTGCAAATACGTTGGACCTGGAAA
>NW_020189964.1:1790770-1790995 GCF_900000015.1 Plasmopara halstedii | reverse complement strand
ACCCAGTTGGTGTTTAAAACGTTTGAGCTTGGATTGTTTGATGCCATGTTGGCGGAGTTCAAGTAGTCTGTATTTATCAGATACGACTTACTTCTCTTTGCCTACATCGAATAGCATATATAAACTTACTTAAGTGTCTCGGAGCTAATTTGAGCACAGTTTCTGCTTGGTTTTGTTGAGAAGTTCTTGATTGGGTGATGGTTTGGAACCATAGGTTGTCGTCTA
>NW_020189964.1:1790642-1790760 GCF_900000015.1 Plasmopara halstedii | reverse complement strand
ATTGCTCCATCAAAGCATCCGATTTGCCATGTGGCTCAGCCGGGTAAGACACCAGCTGGCAATGGTCAACATGGTTGTCGGTTCGAGTCCTGTAAAATGACTCCTTAGCATCTGGAAA
>NW_020189964.1:1790337-1790632 GCF_900000015.1 Plasmopara halstedii | reverse complement strand
CTGCGTCATGAGAATGACCTGGTTCCGGGAGCCAAATACTGCGTAACACATCAATAGCTCCGACCTTACGAGCAATGCGACGTCATTGACGCCTTCTTCTGTGCGGAGCGCGACGCAGGAATGGTGCGTGAGAGCAAGACTCCCGTTTCAGCACCCACGTTCTGCATCCAGAAACCGAACGGCAGGTAGCGTATCGTTCATGCTTACAATAAGCTCAACGCTGCCACCAGTCCGGCACAGACGCCGATTCCTAGAAATGATGCTCTCTAGAGCAATATAGTTGGTTGTACAAAGT
>NW_020189964.1:1790104-1790327 GCF_900000015.1 Plasmopara halstedii | reverse complement strand
TGATACCCATTAACCGCTTTAATGGAATTGACGACGTGCTTGCGTATGATAGAGTTAGATAGACTCCGCGTGTGGAAGCCAACGCCACGACTTAAGCAAACCGTTTATAATGACAACAAGTGTTCATTACAGTGCCTTTACATACGCTGCGTGACAAGTGAAGAGCAGACTGACGTGTAATGAAGGAGTTAGCTAGACACCGCGTGTGGAAGCAAAAGCCACA
>NW_020189964.1:1783379-1790094 GCF_900000015.1 Plasmopara halstedii | reverse complement strand
ACGGGAACGGGAAGAATGCCAAATAACGTCAACTCGGTTTACGTCCCCATCACTACCACTTATAGTATATTCATGATCAAGAGAGCCAGCCACACAAGATTGTGGTTATAGGGGCGCGCACGACAGCTACGCGAGAAGATTATGCCTCAAGGTAACGCCACCTCAGCGCAAGAGTGCGTGCAACAAGTTGTCCCGTTCCAGGGTTGGATCTCCATATGTAATACTCCTAGAAAAAGGAGTAGCAAAGCTGAGTCTTAATGGTACCGAATGCAAGCACATGAATTTGAAAATTTGAAGCTACTGATAGTCGACAAACTGAAAGAAGTAGATCCAAGACGCGACCACCACAAAGTCCCCACCTTGCCAAAGTAATCACTAAATAAATGAATTAGCGCGCTGCTGGGCCCAAGAGTGGGTATGAGCTTCGCCTCAAATATTGCACCGAAATTTGCTCAACAATAAAGGCACTGTTGCAGTTGCAAGGTGTGGACTCCAAGCAGTCGACGGTGTGCAGATTTAGCCTTCAACATTGTCGGAACATTCAAGGGCAACATGCGAGCCCACTGCTTTGCGAATTGCGTTACAGCGGACGAGGAAATCATCGTGCCTGAAGTAGGTGTACATTCTGATGTTGAATAGAAGATCATTTGACTTTTCTGCCTCATTTGGTTAAATCTACCAATATATCATCTTTCCTTCATCAATTGTTCACAAAAAAAGCACAGGGTGTCAATCATGCGGCGATTTGCTAAGCTATGATCAAGTAAATTTGATCTGGAAAAAGCAATGCTATACGTTTGCTTTGGTTAAACAATCAGTTTGCTTACGTGAAACACGAGCGTTCATGATGATATGCTCATTCCGTTTTGAGCCTTGTCGAGCCCAGCACTTCACTAAGAAATACATTCTGAACAATTTTTTTCTTTCCATGATCTTTCTAAAAGTGATATAATACTTAACCATCGGTTCTGCCTACATCACGACGACGTTCATTCAGTGAAACGTGTGTAATGAAATGTGTCAGATAACCTGAAACCTTTTTCTCACGACATTTGCAAGCACTCCGAGCTCAGAATATATTAACGACACTTGTTAGGGCAAGCCTGGGAATACTTGATGCGCCGACTTCATTTAACACTGGTCCGTGCTTCCAATCAGTTCTGTTCTAAGGACATACACATTGGCGCGTAATTTTTTGCGGCAATTTCACCTCGTGAACACCTATGTCGAAAGACAAAATATCAACTTAGTATGAGTGCAGAGTAAAGCAGGCATACCGGATAGTGTCGATCCCGGGGTTATATTTAGCAGTGACTAAGCATGGCACACGTGTTGAGATACACCGCTGACCGTGCGTGGATGACGTCACAAGTATTCTAAGAGGGTGAAACTCACGTGTTCATGAAGGTGGCAGTAACTCTTTAAACTGGTAGTTTACTACCTCGTTTACGAGTGGATGGGAAGACGTCAGAGTTGTGGACTTCACTGCTCACACGAAAGATGTAAATAACGCATCCGCTATATAGAATAACACATTTGGTGTTTACCACCACATATAACTGTAAAGTATAACTGACGAGCACGAACAACATTACCGCACGTATTTGTAGCACCTCATGCATCAAATTAGATTACTTGCTATTCCATTGAATCAAGCGCAATGAATTGTAGGAATGAGACTGTGATGCTACATATTGTCACAGTTATGAATATTTATTGCTTTTCACGCACATACGTCATTCTTCTATAAACTTTGCACAAGTCTGGGGGGCATAGCCCCCACGAGAGATGTACCAGGATAATCAAAGCTGACGAGGGTGCTTATAATTATCAAACTTAGTTTGCATACTGGGATATACAAATCAGCTGTCCAACTGAGCTTCAGCCTTAACAAGCAAGCGTCGGCGTAGCCGTCGTCCGTCTGGACCAATTTTTAGTGCTCAGCATTGTGGCTTACGAAGCACGGCGCAAAGTGATAAAGCTTGACCTGAAGTCCCGGCTGATTACGGCGCAATTGTTGCCGAGAAACAGCTAGAATGTATACCAATCAAAAATCGATTTCAGTGCGAGATAAGTCTACCCGAAGAATAAAAAGCTCGCTGCGAAGGTCAACCTGCCTGTGATAATGGCTGTGGTGCACCCCGTCAGTAGCAGCTAATGTGGCACGGTATTCTTGACAAGGTGGAACCTCAATATTTCTGGATCGCCCCAAATGACGGTATCTTTCCCATTTTAGAATATACTGGTAGCGGTCCTGAAGTGCTTGACGGTTTACCAAACGTTATACGTCGAAATAGACCACTGCTTGCTCAATATACATAGCAATCGAGGTCGCACTTTCCGCGGCAGGTTTTCGTGAGCTTTCTCGGGTTGTAATGGCACAGCTCGACGCGCGTCACAAACTGAGATGAGCCACACTTTTAGCCCTCTCTCTATAAGCTTCACCACTACTCTGCTTTATCTCAAGCGATTTAACGTTGCGTCGCTGCTTTGAAGGAGATGATAAATCAGCTACAGCGATGGCGGAGTCGCTGCTTCATCTGCAACAGATTTCATCACATCTATTAGCTTGAAGTAGCGTGATTATGGATGGCTTCAGATACACAGGTAGAACACAAGATGTGATCACATTATCTTTCTAGATTGTAACTTGCTCTTAATTAATCAATGTATTCCACAGCATATATGCGAGCGTTCTGCCTGCCTTTGGCATCGTCGTGTTGCGTTTGAATATTCTGACGATAGACTATAGCGTCGTGCATCCGGCTCATGGCACCAAAGCTCGTTAAGATAAAATCAATGATTCTGCTACAGAGTGTAATAGAGCAGAAGTTAGCAAAATCATTTAAGTATAACCCCCTCCTTCTAAGTTCTAAGCCTTTTCGTGGTGTTGCCAAAGGTTTTCAAATGTTCACCAAACTTTTGATGAAAAATGGAGGTTTGAGAGATATGTATTATTCATTCATGCAGTTTACCTCGAACGCAATAACGGTATTATTGAGCGCGCTTCTCAAAAGGCCAGGAAACAAGTCTACCTTATGGACAGCCAACAACTTGTCTGAACTAGCAGGCTGGCCAAAGATGTCTGGGAATGCGACTAGAGTTTTTACATCGACACACTTTACGCGTGCGCACACATATGTTCATGACCGAATAGACAAGTTGATGCACCTATACACAGCGCTCAGCGCGCAGTATCTCTCTCACTCGTTCAAGATGGTCATTTAAAAGCGTACCATGTACCTTGTATAGATTGTCAAACTTGTGGTTGTTGCTGTAAAATACTGAGCGATGTGTGAGTCTGTACTGTATTTCAGCAAGCATTGCTATAGCAGATCGGAGCACGTGCGCGTCAAAGATACCTCTGAGCTTTCAGCCTCCTTGATTTCCAAATCTTTCAGCAACGCATCGCATGTTGAATCTAAACCCGTACGCTGGACGTATTAATCGACGTTACCATCGTGATGTGCGGCAATTCATTGTCTGGACGACACAAAATTGCGTCCATCACCACATTAACCGACCAGACTTGTACTTTACCCCAAAGGTACACATGGCAAAAAGATAAAGATGAATCATATTGTCATTATATGGAGAGATTTGCTATTCAGATGCAATCTGAAATCGTCGATGGTGACTTTCATTGCTAAAAAAATGCTTTTTAAAAACGAGAAGGATTTTCTCTGCCGCATCACTTTGCGAGACTCAAACACGACCGACCATTGGCATCATCGTTGAGGAAAGCGCAATCGTAGAGGCTAAGCTTCACGGATGACGTGGAATGGCCGAGTTGGAGTTGTAAAAGCTGCAATTGGAGAATGCGTTAGATTTCTTGCACAGCTTTAAAGGCCTTCTATAATGCCTTAGCGCAACCCCGTTGACATTTTTCAATGAAATGATAAGAAGTTGGGCCATGTTGGCATACTTTGCTCTATATTCGCAAGGTACGGACTATAAAAAGTTACTTTCTGGGGTCATTTTGGGGTAGAGGCAGTGGATCATATACAATGGCGATGATCTTTGCGATATCTGTCTGCAAGGCTTGCTCCTCAGCAAGGTTTATCAGTTTCTGTCTGTGACAAAGAAATTTTCGTCTGCACAGCCAAGTTGCATGCTCATGCAAAACTATGAACTAACATGTCATCAAAAAATTTTGTGCGTAGAATTATGTGGCTTAAACAGTTATGCAATTGAAAAATTAAACGTTGCTGGTACATTCGATAATCATGCGGCAAATCATTCACTCCCTGATCATTTCGCTTGGAGTTCTCGTCATAGTGAGAAGACTAGACGCCATCTCACATCAGAAGCTGATGATATACATCCAGTCACGAAGCATATATGCTGCTCTGCTGAACTTCCTTAAGAAACGTGGCGCAAAATTTATGATTGCATTCAAGCTTTTTATGAGTACGCGCAATTCTGCACCTGCCATTTGTAATTCTAGTACCAACATCGGCGTCGGGTGAAGAGATTACATTACGCTCAAAAACTCTGCTTTGAACTTCGTATAACATCAAGATTGACGCCCAATGTTCTCTTGGTATATATCACGGTCATATTTTGCAATAGTGTATTTGGGAACTAAGTCAACTTTATAAAGCACTCATTTATCAGCAGGTAGCAAGCGCGGTGGGTCTCCTGGCACCACGTTGCCGAATCCTACCGACAAATGATATAGTGGATCAATTGAATCATCGAGGACAACTGTCAGACTCCCTACACCACGACCTTCTCAAACATATTCCTGGCGGATGATAAGCTCGAATCCTCCATGAATACCATCTGGGCTGCTCGTGAATTCTAGACGTTCTGTTCAAACACAATTTGTGCAAGTACAGCAAAGCCAGCCAGCAGTGTAAGGTCTCTATTCTCATTTTGACATTGGTCCATCACCTACGGTGCGCTGGTAATGCTTATACTTCCAGTATCCCATCCTGTCCTTCAGAGCACAAAATTATAATCCCACAGCCTATGCATTTTTTTCATGAATATGGCACGCTGGATGTGGAAGGCCTTGGTACAAGCCATATATCATTGAAGACCTTCCATGAAGTTGATGACCATACCCGTCTCTAGGTAAAGGTCTTGCACCTTTGCGGCTTCGAGATTGATTAACGTCTGGCACGTGAGTGCCTATTCTCGGGTGGGCCTTTTTAGTGGGATCTTAAGCGCGGCGATATGTCAATCCATTTAAAGAAGGGTAAATTTGTAGCATTCCCTACTTTGATTATACAGAGAAGCAACATTCCTCACGGTAACTTTTAACGGGTCTTCCACCTGCGCCCGATTTACCTCATCAGCGCATTCTTAGATCGCGGAGGCAATCTCAGGAAAGCGGTTTCTACCTCCGGTCCTTCGGCGTGATCCCATCGAGATAACTTACAGACTTAAGTTTATCAAGCCGATCTCATTGTACAACTGACAGATACTCAAGCAACATACGCTCTATACTCGTAGAGAGTACAGCCATTTCACAACTACATCGTGGGATTGACCACAAGTGCTACCAAGTCTAGCGTGGTTTTCGTGCTCTTTGTACGGCAAAATTTCTGATACAAATAGTCGCATTTCCAAACACAAAGCTTGGACTCGTGTCCTCTAGGTCTAGTAAACTCAGAATTGATGCTGCTTAGGCTATTATACTTTTACAATCAAACTTTCACTATTTTTTGACGTACAGCTGGCAACCCACATGTACCACGGACCGCTTCTTCTTGACTCTTCATCAATACTGACACTGACACCTCGACACCGAACTGCAATGTAAATTTGTGTCGTTGTACAGTATAGTATGACTAAAACAATCTTATCGAATGTGCACGGAGCTAAATCTTTGATAAGTATCAAGGTATGCGTACGATTTTGTTGAAACAAGACAGAAGACAAACTTCGACTAATGCAGAGTATTACACCCGATAGTGTCGTGCTCATGGCGATTTGAAAACGGGTGAACATGGAGAAGCGATAATCATGTCACATGGAAATCTGCTAACACGTATTTAATCATTGATGGAAAAGCCGTCGGAGTTGTGGACTTTACTACTCACACGAAACATGTAAATAACCATGATCGTCGCAACCGTTATAAAGAAAAGCAACTTTGCTGCTAAAGACATGCACTTTGGTATTTAATTATAAACTATTAAGAACAACATGACCGCCTTGTGCCAAAATTGTTGAAACGCGACAGAGATATTGAAAATTTGTCTGTTTACTGCTGTTCAAATTCGAACCATTCCACTTTTAGTGTTGCTTTTCACATACATCATTCTCCTCTAAATGTTGCACAAGTTTGTAATTAATTAGTACGTCGACGACAAAACAACATCACAATGTTCACGCGGTGCAAATCTAATAGTTTTATCAAACTCAACATCCAATATGTTGTTCTTTATAAGTATCTTCTATCTAAAGATTTATACTATTGCGATGATAGATTCAAAAAGGTGCATATACACAATTGCACGATACTCAGCTTATTACAAAATAGTCGATTGAAGATCAAATTCTAGTGTCCTGCTCTATCGTACAGCGGTTTTCAAGCGTTTGACTCTCGCAGAGATTGGGCTTAAACTTAAAATGAAGCGCTTGCGGGAGAAGCACAAGTGGATATATCTAATCACACATGATGAGCACTAGTAATAACAAATTACAAACGAAAATTCCCTGATATCCAATGTGTTCTCTTCTGCCTTCTCTATACACTAAATTA
>NW_020189964.1:1783190-1783369 GCF_900000015.1 Plasmopara halstedii | reverse complement strand
AAAGCAAACCGTTTCTAATGACAACAAGTGTTCAATACAATGTCGTTACATACGCTGTATGACAAGAAAAGAGCAGACTGATGTGTAAACAAGCAGCCTTGTAGTGAACTCCTTCCGTGGTAGATGAAGACAAACTGTCATTACACTGACAAGAACTGTGATACCCATTAACCCCTTTG
>NW_020189964.1:1782813-1783180 GCF_900000015.1 Plasmopara halstedii | reverse complement strand
CCCGTCAAAAGCCTCCCGATGCTCGGTGTCCCAATACCATTCCGTATCCTTCTTATGGGGATTCGACAATGGCCGCGCCATTTCCGAATAACTTGCGCACTTCATGTGCAAGTAGTTGCCGAGGCCAAACCACTTGCGCAAGTCCTTTTGATTCTTTGGAACCGGCCAGTCTACAATGGCCTTGACCTTAGCGGAATCCACTCGAAGGCCACGCGTCCCAATGAAGCACCCTATAAAGGAAATTTCATCCGCGCCGAAGATGCACTTATCGGCATTAGCAAAAAGCTTACTCGTGAGCACTGCTCTCGAATGGATGATGTGGTTCCTCTCATCTGTCCTTCCAAGATCCGCATGACTGTGGACGAAT
>NW_020189964.1:1781966-1782803 GCF_900000015.1 Plasmopara halstedii | reverse complement strand
GTATACTCTTGGAAGTCAAGCTTCCTCTGTGCAAGGTGCCGTGTGCCCCGTCACATCTGGTGGAGACCGCTGGTGCGACGCGCTGTTGCCGTCTGGTATATGACCGAAACCATGGACATCTCTTCGCTCACCACGAGCGAGAAATTTCTCCCGTTTGTTTCGTCAAAATTCATTGAGCAGAGAATGCGTACAAAAGGTCCTGGTGGTGTTGTGTTGTGTTAGACACGCAAGTCTCGTTCGAGGCGACAGCTGATTTTGAGCTATAGGTGTTCACAACCTTGATGAGGGAGAGTGTGACTATATTTTACGTGCCTTGAAATGAAGGGTCTGGGTTAAACGAGATGGTGTGATTACACACCGGTGTGGCTGCACTTAAACAAGAAGTCAGTAAATATAAATATAATTAATTTTTACTATATAGATAGAAAAATATAGATTTAGATACCCTGTGCGCGGTGCAACTTCGGACAGCACGTCCGCTGCTTCAAGAGAAGCGCATCTCAAGTCCTCGGCAACCATGCACCGCGCATCGCGCCCGCCACGGGCGACGAATTACCCAGTCGATGATTTAAGGAATTCGATTACGGGTTGGCTACTCATTTCCCAGGTAAGGAAGAAGAGGAAGGCGAAGTGCGCCAGCGGCGCGACGTAAGCCCTGCTCAACCCTTGCGGTCATCGTGTCCGTATCTCAACCTCTCGACTTCCAGGGAAAGTGGTATCATTACCAATCGCCTCGACGAGGCACAGAAGCAGTAGCTAAAGCTGCCCGCGGGGCGGCTCTCATGCGCTCGCATCTACGGTCAGTCCTAGACCCTCGTGTAGAATACGGATTTCGCT
>NW_020189964.1:1780601-1781956 GCF_900000015.1 Plasmopara halstedii | reverse complement strand
GACTATCTTCAAGGTGCTCGGCACCAAGTTGGATATGTCGACAGCGGATCATCCGCAGTACGATGGTCAAACCGAAAGGGTGAATCGCGTCATCAAAGACGTTCTTCGCAGCGTCTGCGCTGAGACACCGAGGCGCTGGAGCGCCATATTGCTACTCGTAGAGCTTGCACTGAGCAATCCACTGCATTCGTCTACCGGCTACACGCCGTTCTACGTGAACGGGCTGATTTATCCTCACGTCCCGCTGACGTCGCCATCCCATGGCTCAGGGCTTGGTGGGGAAGGAATGGCCGAACGACTAGCTGATGTCTGCCCCCTTACCATCCGTAAAGAAATTGATGACTTCTTGTCTACCAGACTGAGTATCCTACGACACCTTCGCGATACGACGGCTGGAAACCAAGACCTGCAGAAAGTATATGCAGACGAAAAAGGAAGAGGCAAAGTGGAAAGCCTTAAGGTCAGAGACCTGATTTTATTAAACTCTAACAACCTTCCTACACATGCATCCTCTGCTATCTTCCGGACGAAGATTCATCCACGGTTTATCGGACCGTTTAAGGTTGTGGTCAAACGGGGCCTGGCGTACACACTGAAACGGATGCGCAGCCACCCGGTGTTTTACGTGGGCTTGCTCAAGCCTTACTGGGATCCGGCGCAAGTGAACGCGGTAGCGTTGGCGCCGGAGCGGATTTGATGAGCCTGCGGCCTCCCAGAAGTTGAACCAGCAACAGATTCTGAGCACGGAGTACAACAATCTCCATTTCTAATGGAGCCAGGCGCTCCACCGTTGCCTGCAGCGATGCCTTCGCCTGCTCCACGGCTAGGAGTCGCTCCGACAGAGCGTGGTAGTCCTCAAGGTGAGGCAGCCGGTGCACGACGTGCTTTAAATTGTCAAGAGCGCCCGCACAGCGATATGCTACTTCAGCATGACGCTCAGCGGAGATCAGATCACGAAGGACCTCGTCCTCAAGGGCTCGAAGATTATCACGAGTCACCGGTCAGCGGTCGACCTAGTCGTCACCGCCCGCCACCGACTCTTCTTGATGAGAACGGTGGAGTCTACTATCGCGTGGAACGTTTAGTGAGACGACGTCATCACCAGGGTCAAGCCTAATATCTGGTGGAGTGGCGGGGATATCCCGACTCCGAAAACTCGTGGGAGTTTTAGGTGCCACTTCGGCAAGATTGCCCAGTCACCGTGGACGCTTTTGATCGGAAAGATCATGACGTCCCGCGTAATCAGACGCCCCGCGCTTCCCGGCAATAGCCAGGGAAGTAGAAGAATCATGAGCCGAGCTCAAGCAGTGGCTCCGAGCTCTTGCGATCGCAGACACAGAGCTCGCGGGAGCGTG
>NW_020189964.1:1779958-1780591 GCF_900000015.1 Plasmopara halstedii | reverse complement strand
CGACGCAGGAATGGTACGTGAGAGCAAGTCTCCCCATTCGACACCCACGTTTTGTGTTAGGAAGCCGAAGGGCGAGTGGCGTATCGTTCATGCTTACAATAAGTTCAACGTCGCCACCATTCCGGCACAGACGCCGACTCCTAGAGAGGATGATCTTCAGAACAACATAGCAAGATGTACGAAGTACAGTGCACTCGACTTGGAATATTGATATTACCAATTGCTCATGAGAGCGAGTGACATCTCGCTTAAAGCGGTAAGCACTCTTAGCAGCATGCTCTGGGAGTGGCTGGTGATGCTGCAAGGGCTGTCAAATAAATCGTCTTGTGACGCAGTTGGTCAGTCCCCATGGGGCGTATGCACAGACATATTTTGACGACATTTTTGTTCACAGTCGTGCGGAGCACGGGAGGACGGGTGAGAAGAACCGCATCGTCCATTTAATAGCTGTGCTCGAGTGCATGCATACAAACAAACTGTACGCCAACGCAGACAAGTGCACCTTTGATGCAGAAGAGACTTCCTTCTTAGGATGCTTTATTGGGAAGCGGGGCCTTCGAGCGGATCCCGCTAAGGTCAAGGCCATTGCAGACTGGCATATTCCAAAAAACCAGAAGGACTTGCGTACGTGGT
>NW_020189964.1:1779208-1779948 GCF_900000015.1 Plasmopara halstedii | reverse complement strand
ATGCGTGACATGGTCGGCCAAGGGCCGAGGCATCGAGGGCGAGGCCCCCGTGATGCACTCTAGGTGGCACGTAAACCACTGAGCACTGCACTCGTTGCGTAGCAGTCGCTGCATGCCATTGATGGCGTGGTCGGACAAAGTCCGAGGTATCTGGGTCACGGACCCTTAGATGCGCGTATAGTGGCACGTTATCCACTGGACGAAGACTGCGGGGCTAGCAGCTCTTCGTCGGATGTTGTAGATAACATCGGAACTGCAAAGGAGCGGACAGTGAGAGTGACACCGGACGACGCGGAGTGCGTGTTCACCCTATTCTCACCGAGACATAGAACCTCCGTACAGAGTCGACGGCGACGCCGTATGCTGGCTGCAAGACGCCGGGCGTCGATCCTGATCTAGGGTGTGTCTACCGTAGACGATGGCGCACACTTATACACCCTCATCGACGGTATGACGGGGAAGGAAGATGGCGACGTACGCCTCGGGGCTATGCCTGCAGTAGATGCTCTTCTTGAACTGGACGAGATGTCCCTTGAAGAGATCGGCAGTGCCTTGAAGGCAGGCGATTTGCCAGAGTGGTCATTGTACGACCGGACGAGGAGATAAACTCGTCATCGCTTCTGGATGAAACTGTCTTGGAAGACACCAAGGTAGCGCTGAACGCACGGAGTAGATCGTCGATCCTACGGAATCCCTTGGATCCGTACTATCCTTTGGTAAAGGAATATCAAGATGTCGTA
>NW_020189964.1:1771719-1779198 GCF_900000015.1 Plasmopara halstedii | reverse complement strand
CGTGTCGTGGACACAGGGCTCATTGAGCAAGGAAGTTGTTAAACTCCAACAAATTGATTTGCAGTGTCTAACGGACACGTGAGCCTCGTTGAGGCAATAATCGATTGGAACTGTAAATGCTCTCAATTTTATTGGGGGAGGGGTTACACTAACCGTAATAAAAGGGGCGTGTTTGTCACACGAGATGTGCATGGTGTGACCACCCACCCAAACAAGAATACGGTACGGGGCTAGGTAGCCAGTAGTTATGCATGTATTTAGATTTTATTATATATATTTAGTATATTTAGAAAAATGTAAACTCTGAAAATTAGGATAAAAAGATAAATAAAAATCAGTTTGGAATCCAAACCAATGAGTCGATTAGCCTTCAGAAGGCAAAAATTACTCTGGGAGTAAGCGGATTGCGATCCCCTAACTCATACTTGGTTCTTGTAAAAATAAAAGGTCGGTGAGCTAAAGTACGCTTCCTCAAGCGCTAAGCTACGGCAGCCCGCTGCAAAATACCTTTTAGGATTCATTGTTCTTTGAATATATTCGTTTTCCATATCTTTTAATAAAACTTTCTTGATTTTTTTTGGATCTTCATAGATACCGATATTCCGGTACTTATGAATATTCAAAATTACGCTACAACTAAATGTAATGTATACATCCGTTCCAAATGTGAAAGGGCAAATTTTACACTGAAACAATTCTGAGTACTACAGTGAAATGGTACACATGTTATATTCTCTAAAATGATTGCATGTGTAGCGGTCATCGGCGCAGCCGTAAGTACGTAAAAATTTGTCACCTTTGCGTCCTATACAAAACTATCTGCTGCTTGCATTGTGCAGAATAACCCCTTATATATTCGCACGTTTGGTGAGGAGAGCGAAGACTTAGGGTTTCATTATGTAGCGCACGTATCTCTTGACGTGATCGAGGAAAAGATGCGGTGTGCAGCTGTCACGGCATCTAAGGACGACATGTATTTGGGTTTTCTTGGCCCAATTGAAGATTACCGAGTCTTTGGTTACGTGACTAATACGTCTGTCAAGTTTGTCGTGGTGCTACAGGAAACTCCCGTCCGTGAGTCTGAGTTGAGACCGGTACAATCAGTCCTTGCACCAGGCCAATTAACATCGCTCTAACATATTGTCGGGTCTGTCCAATACAGTTTCTTGCGGAGGTCCATCGCTTGTATGTCAATGCGATGTCAAATCCTTTCGCGCCACTGGGAGAGCGACTTACATCTCAGACTTTTGACAAGCGAGTGTCGAATCTCGTCGTTCAATACAACACAAGTAGCTGAAGTGGAAAAACTAAGCACTTTCATTCTTTAATGGAATAGAACAATCAGCCTTTGAAGCGTCTACCAAAACATTTCCAGCCCCGCTATCTTCATCCTTCTCGTCCTCACCTTCAGAATCGTCGTTTTGATCCTCTTCGTCGATTTCGGGCATTGGGAAACGTAGAATAGCAGCGATACCACTCACTTGACCAAGCTTTTCGCCCGACACGTGCATACTACTGAAAAGCCGCACTGTGCCACCATTATCTCGCACACTTTCTACTATTTCAACATACTTACGACGCGTTGCGATATCTTGCGATCGAAACAGAGCATCCGAGATCATAAGCGTCTCAATGGCCATGTTAGAATTTGCTCGAATGACGTGCTTGTAACCGTAGTATGCGCGATCCTGGTCAATATGCAGCATGTTGAAGAATTGTTCTAGGCACTTGACATCTTCCACTGCCTTTGTATCCGCCACGTGTGACTGAATTGATGGGTCACTCAGTACTTCGTCCAGCGCATGCTTGTGACCAGATGATGAATGGCATAGCACAAATTTCTGCTTATTCTCAAGAATAATCTTGTCATCGTGGCGGACAGCATGCTCTAACATGAACTTATAAAAGTTATCCTTGACGAACCCTGGACTCGCGAGGATTACACACTTGACTAGCTTAAAGTCAATATGCTGCCGAATGGAGCGCACGATGTTTTCGTAAAATCTTTCGATCCCCTTCGCGTGGGCCGAGTTTCCAGGGCGTTTTTTGGGTACACTAATCTCAATCCTTGCACGAATGACAGTCATGTCACCCTTGATTAAGCATAGATGGGCCAGGCCAGACTGCATGACCACTGCCGCTAGCTCAGCTTGTTTAGTGACGTCGCATGCTATGTTAATGCGCTCTAATGACATGACGTCCCAGCAGTTTTTAGTTAGCGTAAAATCACGATTCATTTCAAGATCTAGCGTGTGATAAGCTCCCAGCTGCCCACACAACCCGTTAATGCATGAAGTATATAGCATCCTCTATCAGAAGTGCACCATTAAATATCACAAACATACCCGGACATGTTGGCTCTCCATAATATTCTTGCCCTTGATCCGCAGTACACATAGTGCTGGGTCAAAATTTACTTGCTCTACCTAAACATGGTCAGTCTTTTAACGGTTTGATATACTTCGCCACCAATCTTCGCACATCACCTCGATTTGAAGAGTCATTCGCACACGCTGGCTACTGGTAGAGCCCGTCACACCTTCTTTTACCACCTAAAGACGCCACATCAGTCCACCTTATCCTTTATACAGGACCAAGCGAAACCAAAACTGAACTCACAGACCTTGCGGATCGTCGTCGTTTTTACTAAGTCCGATACGTGGATTAGATTGTAAATGTGCCACATATCTTCAGGCTCTTCAGCACGCAAGATCACAAATCCTGCGCTATCCTTCTCGCTGATCTGCTTCTTGAGGAGCTTCATGTTCGACCGTTAATACTAGCACATAAATTAATTTGGAAAAGTAATAGTCTCAACACTTTAATTGTAATAACGGCCATTATGTTCATTGACAAAATGTAAGCTTCGCTGCGCGTGAAGTGGATTTTTTGATGTTTTTTATTCGTGCTGCATCAACAAGTACTTATTATATACAACTTATTAGTACTTTCATCCAACAACAATATCGCAAAAATAGCGAAGAATTCCAGATTTTGCCGAGTTATTTTTGATTGCGCTTGGAAATCGCAGACGTAAGGCAATATGCCAACTTTGCCAGCACTGATGACCTTTGAGTCTCACTGAGATTGAAACTGGTAGACGGGGATCCTGGACGAACATTCGCGTCATTACCACCGTGTCGATCAGTACAACCGTAAAATGTCTTTCTTGTCTCCATGTATTTGTCAATGTCCCAACCACAAACGTTTTCTTCACTAACGTACCGCTCAATGATTAGAGTGTGCTTCTGGAACGGATTATCGACAGAAAAGCAAGTGAAGTATTGCTCGAGATCTTGCGCCCAGAGTACTATCACGTTGGCTATGGTAGTGAAGCGAAGTGACGTCTCAGGATTCCTGCACACGATTTTATCCTGACGGCACCGCGCTGAGTTCAAATCATGCTGGATCGCCAGCCGATCGGCCTAGTGAAGACTTCACATGGTCTTGTATTAAGCAAATTTTCAGCTTCATGTTCCCTCACCTGATCCTAGTGAAATTCTGGTGCTTGCTAGATGATTTCACGCGACCAGCCGGCGAAAGTGAACGAGTTTGCTCACAGCTACCTTTACCGTGATCCAATTGTTGACATGCTTAGCCAGCCGCAATTTAATTAATTAAAAATATGGTACTTCTAACTTAAACAACTGCAGCTCGAGTGATAGCTTTCTGCAGCTACTTCCTACAACGCCCTTCTTCGTTGCACGAAAGACAGAAGACGCGGTCGAGCTGTTCATCACAATTGAGCGTCGAGCACAGCGAACAAAAGGAGTGACAACACGCGTCACATTCGCGGCTGCAGCAGTTGCCCATCTGCCGATCACAGTGTCTGCAATAAACCTTCATGCTAGGCTCAAACTGACACTTACCGCATTCACACACAGCGACGCAAACGCGAGATGCCTCGATTTTGCCAGCGAACAGGCGAGTGATGCTGCTGTGTTTCTTCATACGCGCATTAGTGACGGCGGCGGACATTAAGCAGCTCAATGCGTCTAATTATGACGTTCAAACAGTCAGTATATTGTAATTTGGTACTGCCTTGTCTTGCGTCACTCACCGATGGGAACAGAACGGTCTCGATAACGCTTAGTAGACGCATGCTGCGATTTACAAGGCGACATCGAGGCCCAGAGAGACGATGGGGGTGGTGTCATGCCCAAATCATCCATGTTGTTATTCTGGTTTGTAATGTCATCGCGCATGCGCTTCATTGCTCAGCGAAGGGGAGACCGCGCCTTTTGAGATGAAGCTGCTACTGCGGATGGCGGGAAGCTATGGCGTTCGTTAAAATACGAAATGGAATGCTTTATTGAGCTTACTTCAAACCCTTTCAAATAGAATAGCACAATTTCTAATTACTAGTGTTTCCAGCTGCTCAAGAGACAAAGTAAGGAATTATTCAAATATTGAGCTACAACTTTTACGTACATCTTGATGGTATGATCCTTGCTGCCTGATGCCACCATATCACCATTTGGACTCCAGTCTAGCGCATACACTTCGTCTGCGTGGCCCGATAATGTCGTTTTGGCATTCTTAGGGTCACGCATCTCCCACACTTTCACGGTCGAGTCTTTGCTGGCCGTCACGATCAAGCGCGAGTCGCTGGACCAGCATACTTGATACACTGCACCGACATGGCCTGTAAGAGTAGCAACAAATTTGCCTGTCTGACCGTTCCAAATCTTAACCTTTTTATCAAAACTGGCGCTTGCAAAGTATCGTCCATCTGGAGAAAAGCTCAAATGATTTACCGGCTGCTGATGGCCCGTGAGACGCGCCAGTGGCTTTTTGCTCTTTGAAGGCTCCCAAAAGAATAAGGTAAAGTCATCTGAGCCAGAAACCAGACGCTCTGGCTGACCCTTAAGGACCTCTTCGTATCGCTTCAGCGCGGCCTGCTGCATTTCTTTGCGCGACAAGAAACTTTGGAAGTCGTGACCAAACGAACCCGAACGGCAAACATAGTCCACATTTAGTGCCAGCGTGTTTATACGGTGACCATGCCCGACTAAAGTACGAACGAGCTTGCCCACATGTTCACCTTCTACAGCCCAAACTTTTATTGTACGATCTCGGGATGCACTGTAAAGCAAGCCTTGACCTCCCCATTTGATGCACTCTACTGAGTCCGTGTGGCCAGATAATGAAGCAACGCATCGTCCCGTGCGAGCGTTCCACACTTTTATTGATCCATCTTTCGAGGAACTTGCAAAGTGCTCACAAGCGGCATTTCTATGCATCGGCTCCCACGTCAAAGAGTTCACCCATTGTTTGTGCCCCTTTATAGACTGGCCAACCTGCTTACCCGTCAGCGGATCCCACAAACGAATTTCACCATTTCTGTCAGCAGATGCAAAGCGTAATCCATCTGGCGACCACGCCGTACTCAAGACGTGATTTCTGTGTCCACGACCCGTGTACTTGGGCATGCACGTGTTCGTATCCCAGAAACGTACAGTGGCATCGCCTCCACCACTTGCTAGTCTTTTTCCATCGGGACTAAAACTTACGTGCAAAATAGCTTCCGAATGTCCCTGCAATGTATCACTACAGCGGGTGACTGGACGCACACGAAACGGTGCCAGTGGCTGAAATGTAATGGTCAATGCCGTCTCCGTCGACAATCTCTACAATATACAATTTTATATTTTAAAAGCGTAAACTGTGACATCACGTAGTTATAGTCAGACTCACGCACCAGCTCTTCCACTGTGGCCTTGAGTGTGGTCGTTACCTCCGTCTCGCCAAGGAAGAGCGAGTAGGGCACACGGTCCTTGCCATTCTGCAGCAACATATTGACTAATTCTTCCATCTGGCGAATGGTGGAGTTCATGGGAATTTCTAGTTGCGGACCCACATTTGTACCCTGTTGACATGTATGAAAGTTAGTAGTAGTACGATTGTGCTGAGAAGCGTGATATTCAACGTGTTTTGTGTCTTACGTCTTCCCTCTGAAATTGAGCGATGGCAGAAGTCAAGTCTTTATCCTCCAGCTCTTCGTTTTCGTCACTATCGCTTGATTCCTGTGGATTGGCGGTTCTGTCACCGAAGGTGCTGTCGCCAATAATTTCGTGTTCCACCTTCATCTTCTTGACGACATGCACTACCATGTTACGTTTAAACTGTTGGCTATTGAGAATATACAGATTTTGACCAATCACAGATTGAAATTTAGATAACATTTAGCTCTTTACGGTCCTGCTTTGTAAATCATCACAGCTTTCTCGTTATAGTAGAAAAAAACAAAGTTTCGTGTCACATGGGTCACGAACGAGCCAAAGTTGCGACCGATACAAACAACCCAGTGCGGACCCCATGCCTCGTCGAGGTGAGCCTTGATGTCCTCACATACCTGGTAGTTCCATTAAAGAAAAACGTTATGTCACTCATTAGTTTCCCAGCTTCATATCACTTAAGCACCCTAATACACCCACTGCCAATCCGTTTTTCTCCCATTCTTCGGTATCAAACTTGGCCAACCGCATCGTGACATTCCTGATGACGTCTTCTAATATGTCGTCATCCATATCACAAGGCGTTTTAATCTTTGCACCCCACATGTGCTGCCAGTTCGGTGTATCTCCCATATTTTCGAACTGGTGTCTAGCGATAGATCGCGACTATTCAAAGGTTTCTTTATTCATTAAAAACCATAAAAACGAAACTACATTTTATTGTACCGCTGCGCAATGACGACGCGATTATTAAGTCGGTGTGGCAATAGCGCGGAAAAATCACAGGTGGCGCTACACCAGTGAGGTCCAAAGAGACATTTGTTGTATTTTAGTATGAGTGTTTTGTGACTTCGTAGTTAGGAAGAAAAAAAGCAAACAGGAGCATGTGCTAGTATATTGTCAATTCGCGACGAATATTCGAGATAAGATTGTTATGCCTTAAGTCATTTGCGGAGGTGACAAGGATGAGCACCTTTTGAAATGCGTATAGAGATGTACGTTTTCTATTTTCCAATTTTCTTTCAGAACTGTCGCTTGTGTTATGGTAGCATCTGCAAGCCGTGCTTCTAATCTGCGATCATCACGAGGTCAAGCCAATTACAAAGACCCATAAGCAGGAGTAAGCTGTGTTGAAGCGAATGCAGATGTCAAAACGTATCAAATTCATTACAAGAAAATTTTATCTTCCCTTGCTCGCTGTTGATTTCATCAGCCTTGGGTAAAAGGCTTTTTCTAAGCACTAGAGCGCAAGAGCTCAAAGATCTGACCATACTAATGAGACTTGCAAGACATAGCTCCGACAACGTCCTTACATTTATCGGTGGTTAATGTTATATGTGTTGGAACGGTACCGGTATGTAACAGGAAATGAGCCAGCTTTCATACGAGACTTCCATCCTACCGATCGCAATAGAGATGGATTCAACCACAGATAAAATTAATCTAGAAGAAATAGAATTCGTCACTAAAATGCGTCGATATTGAACCTAAGGCTAAATATTACTAACGAATTTTTACGAAT
>NW_020189964.1:1767883-1771640 GCF_900000015.1 Plasmopara halstedii | reverse complement strand
ATGGTATTTTTCTACGACTTGGTAACACACCAAGAATTTAAATTGGTGCGCCTTCTTCACTGAGTGAATCAAAAAAAGCTTGTAGATTCTTCTTCACTGAGTGAATCAAAAAAAGCTTGTAGATTCTGGTAATCTTTACTTTATTACGTAAGCAAATCGTTTTAGGAATGAACGTCAGTATCTTCGTCATTTGACGTGAGCGCATACTTAACTGCCTTGACAAATGGCTTTGTTTTCTAATGTGGTTTCGAGATGTGTTGCATTTGGTGCGATATTACCCCATGATTGATTTTACTCATTTAAATCTACTGATCACATCAACCACTCGGTATGTTCATGCCAAGCTTAATTCAAAACTGGTGAAATTAGTGCAATAGAGAAGCAAGGATCGAATGCTCAATATGTCGCGCAAAGAACGCAACGCTGCAATGGCTTACAAAATTAGAGCGAAGACGTTGCTAACACAAAAGGTGCCCCAGGAAAGACTTTAGGGTAGACTGTCTAAACTTGTACTTATTTGGCCTGTCCGCTCTCTCCTTGGAAGCGGAGAGTGCGCCAGACAACCAACCCAATGGTATCAAATATCATATCACACGTAGTTCCTCGGAGCTAAATATGCTCCTCGATTAACCGTCCTATGTAAAATGATGCTTTGACCGACCGCAATACCAACAGAGACTCGTACGATAACCAAATTTCAATTAGGACCTTAGAGAATATACAATAATTACTACATGTACTGAACGATCTTGAGCCTTTTCCCCGTGTTTTGAAAATTCAGTGCATATAATAGTGACTTTCTTAGGGAAAATAGTTGAGCGTCGGTGAAGTAAGTACTTTCAATCAAATTTAAAGGGAACCACCTAAATGTTTTAGGTGGTCAATTCTCGTCAATCACAATATACTTTTTCTATTTCAATCATCATGTCCGAAAAACGCTGCGCATTCCAGCAAAATATATAATATCGACTTCAATAAGGTGCATTGATGCCCAGGTGCATTGATGACCAAGTTTATACTTACGATAGTGCTTTACAGATCAATGCATGCGCACCATGGTAAGCATCTGCCACAAAATTATGCTGTGTGCGGAACTTCTGACTCTATCGCGCAACTTATGAGCTACTAACTTTAAAGTACTGATCGAATGTAAGAGCCGGCATCGTTATGACGATTAAAATACATTATACATGCGCTAGATACTTATTTCAATAGGATTGAGTTTAAGTTCATAGCATTGTTGATTTGATGGTAAAAACCGAAATTAAAATTTATTACGTTTCTATGTCTTGCTCGTCCTAACATTGTCATATTTATACCAAATTACTTTACCGTAATGATATACAATCTGTCCATTAAACCATGAGAGACGTAAATATCGGCCAGAAACCCTACGGTGATTCCTGGAAAACCGTGGAATTCATCTTGTTACTCTGGGGGAATTTAAATCCTCAATCACGAATGTGGAGCCACCAGGTATTAACCACCAGGCTAATCTGATTTCGTTTTCGAACGAACAAAATTCAATATTTATGCATCACAAAATAAACATATAGCCGCTTTAACAGTATTGAGCGGCGTAATCTCAACATATATATATGAAGTGTGAGATCGAAATTACGATCACTCGGAAAGTATGCGTTGACTGTGGCTTTGTGCATAACATACTCTAAAGATTGTGGAAACATGGTCAGTCTCATTATTGAGAAAATAGGAAAACGGGTTACATATTTGAAGGCGTAGTATTCTACACTTTTCGGGCATCAAAATCTCACCACTAAGAGATCCAAACGCCTCTTTCTGAATGTCAGTAAGGAAACGGGAGGTGTCTCGTTTATGGTGTACTTCGAGGTCGACAAAGAGGTCGAAGTCATTCCAGCTAAACGCAGTATCAATTTTGATCGTCAATTTCCCAGTTGTCTTCCATCAAGCTATTCATTGATGAGTTGAGCCTGCTTTTTGTGACATTTACGTGCAATCAGTGTCTAACTTGTTAAAATGACCGAGCTGTTACTATCTCGGTGTAGCCACTGACGTCGAAGAGAGAAATGATTGGATAAGTGTAAAAAAGCCTTTTTCAAATGCCGGCGCGTCTGTCCAAAGCAATGTACCAGAAGATGTACATGCTGACTACGACAGCCCAATTTTCGGGAATCATATATTGCCCGCAGGGTAGAGAAGTCAAAAGCTCCGGTAACTTGCACGAGAAGCACGAATCCGGTCACGAAAACGGGCCAGATGCAGACCAGATGGATGATCTTGTTGTGGTGGTCTGATAGGTAGAACATCACCTGTTTTACCAGGTCAAAGCGATCCAAGAAGAAGTTCAAGTGAGTGGGAGCAAGATGAACACAAAGTGGCCGTCTAAGTTTTTGACAACCTTTGCTTGTTCTTTGTTCTGTACTTGCCAACTTTTTAGTCATCGAAGAAGCCACCTTTATCAAAGCGCGCGTTGTATTCGATTATCGATATAAATAATATCGATATCATGTACACCACGTATTTAATTTCACTAACATCGTGACTTCTAAAACAAAAACCTTATAGATGCATATACCTTAGCATAAGTATTTTAAAAGAATTAAATCCGAGTCTGCTACATTTTACCGTAGGCATTTTATCAATTCTATGCACTCCTATGGTTTTCATACACTTAACACAATTGATACATTTCCCCATGCTTAAAATAAAACTCAGAACAATCCCCGTATTGAAATTTGGTGCAATCTGTGTGAGGGTGATATTTTTTCTTAAGGAACGTCCGTGGTACACGTTGAGCTGTCGGCCTCACGTCAAATAAGATTGATAGTTTTATGTAATTGGCTTTACTTAACTATTACATGAAGGTAAAGCTATACACCTTTTCTATGCGTTGTGAAAATTGATAAAATAGGGAATTAATGTATGGTGTTCCCACATGCATGTGTAAGAAGTCGCAAACGTTTTGTGTGGTACAGAATGCTGGTTCCTACTTCGGAAAGTTGTATTGATGACGAGACCTACGCGTCTCTGTCCTTAAAGTGGGTGGTCACTTCTACTAGATACTTTCCATGAAAATTGAATGTCAAGCCTTTCAAACTTCAAGCTCCTTACACTCAAGATCTTGTATAAATTCAAGCCCCAGTGCACACTTGATTGTATAAATAAGGTTCATTAAAGTCCAGGTTTATACTAGCCAAGCCTTTTGGAGATATTGGGTACGTTGCATGTAGCCGTAGGAATCATTAACTCATCTGCAAATTTGCCTCCTAGGCCTTGAGTCGTTCTTCTTCCCTCCAAGTCGGGACTGTCCTTCTCCCTTTGCGATGGAGATCGCGTCCCCGTCGAACAAGCGTGTGTGTTGTGTTTGGGGGAATGTTGTGTACAGTGCCCTTTTACTGTTTAGTTCTGGATATGATACATTTCGCAGCGGGGCTGCCGTAGCTTGGAAGCGCACTTTAGGTCACCGACCTTTCGTTCTTTACAGGAACCAAGTATGAGTTAGCGGATCGCAATCCGCTGCCTCCAAGAAAACTTAAAACGTTAACCAAGGCAAACGAACACTTCTGTTCAAAATCGAAAATGAATTTTATTTATCTATTTATTGTAATTTTTAAAGTTTAGATTTTCCTGAATATACTAAATATATATAGTAAAATTTAAATACATGCATAACTATTGGCTACCTAGCCCCGTACCGTATTCTTGTTTGGGTGTGGTCACACCATGCACATCTCGTGTGACACACACACCCGTTACCAGGGTACGTGTAACCCCG
>NW_020189964.1:1762224-1767873 GCF_900000015.1 Plasmopara halstedii | reverse complement strand
CGACGCAGGAATGGTGCGTGAGAGCAAGTCTCCCCATTCGACACCCACGTTTTGTGTCATGAAGCCGAACGGCAAGTGGCGTATCGTTCACGCTTACAATAAGCTCAACGCTGTCACCATTCCGGCACAGACATCAATTCCTAGGAAGGATGTTCTCCAGAACAATATGGTTGGCTGTACAATGTACAGTGCACTCGACTTGGTCGATGGGTATTACCAATATCTCATGAGAGCGAGTGATATTCCGCTGACAGCGATGAGTACTCCGAGCGAGATGCTCTAGGAGTGTCTGATGATGCAAGGGCTGTCAATGCACCAGCAACATTTGATCATTTCGTGACGTAGTGTTTAGGCCCTACCGGGCGTATGCACAAACATACTTCGACGACATCTTTGTCCACAGTCGTGCGGAGCACGGGAGGGCCGATGAGAAATCCACGTTGTCGATTTGAGAGCGGTGCTCGAGTGCATGCGCACGAAAAAGCTGTATGCTCATGCCGATAAGTGCATATTCGGCGCCGAAGAAATGTCCCTTTTTAGAGTGTTTCATTGGGAAGCATGGCCTTCGAGCGGACCCCGCTAAGGTCAATGCCACTGTGGACTGGCCGGTTCCAGAGAACCAAAAGGAATTGCGCAAGTGGCTTGGCCTCGCCAACTACTTGCACAAGTATAGCACGAATTACACAGAAATGGCACGGCCATTGTCGGATCTCCTTAGGAAGGATACGGAATGGTGTTGGGACACCGAGCATCGGGAGGCTTTTGACGGAGTCAAAGACAACCTCCTTCATGCACCACTACTGGCGATGCCAGATCTTGATCGTCCTGTCAGCGTCGTCTGTGACGCTTCAGACTTTGTTATCGGCTGTGCACTGCTGTAAGCAGACGCCGAGGGGCGAGATCGGGTGGCGTTCGAATCTCACCAGCTCAAGGCTGCGGAGAAGAACTACCCAGTCCACGACAAAGAATTGCTTGCGATGAAGTATGCACTTTTCAAGTTATGGGTGCAACTGCTCGGCTCCAAGCCGTTTGTGTTTAACATAGATCATGCGTCCTTACGCACTGCGACTCAGTCGCCTCATCTCTCGCAGAGGATGGCCAGGTGGCTCTCCTTTTTCGCAAAATATAAACTCGTGGTGAGGTATAAGCCAGGAAGGCAGAATGCTTTGGCTGATGCGTTGTCACGCAGACCAGAGCTGACACATGTCACGACAGTAATGTTGTCAGTGACGGATTTGATCCGCGCCGCATACGCGGGTGATGGTATGTGTGTAGCGCTGCTACAGGCTCTTGGAGACAAGTAGTTTGGAAATTCGGACAAGAAATTGTTGGCGCGATTGCGCGCACGGTTACACCGATACCCGTCGAATAACTAGTTGCTATATTATAGCACCGATTCGACGGACAAGCCACGAGTTGTGGATCCTCACGATGAGGATCAAAAATACCGTATTCTCTATGAGACCCACGACACCCCACTCGGTGGTCGTCTCGGTCGTGGGAAGACGTACTGCTCTGTGAGTTACCACTACTGCTGGTCCAGCTGTACAAATGGACGAGCACATATATGCGCACGTGTGAGACGTGTCAAAGAGTGAATACCTCTCCGAATACGGCGGCGCCGCTGGCCAGTTTACCAGTATTTTCCGGGTATTGGCAGTCCATGAGTATGGACTTTGTGTTTGGCCTGCCGAAGGACTCGGCGGGCAACATGGGTGTGGTGGTCTTTGTGGACCGTTTGAGTTAGATGGCTCATCTTGTGGCAGCACCGTACACCATCGACGGTGTGGATACAGCGACGCTAATCGTGGATCGTGTCTTTCAACAACATGGACCCCCGGAGTCAATTGTCTCTGACAGAGACCCACGATTCACCGGGAAGTTTTGGTCGGCAATCTTCAAGGTGCAGGACAACAAGTTGACCATGTCAACAGCGGACCATCCGCAGACCGATGGTCAAACTGAGCGCGGCAGTCCTGCCACGTAGTGGCTTGTTGTTACGGTGTAGCCACACCATTTTGTGATTACATTGACCACCATTGTACAGATACACAATCTTGTGTGACACACCCTTTCATACCAGGGTACGTGTAACCCCGTTACACTCTCCCCCATCAAGATTGTGAATACCCACAATTCACATCTAACTGTCGCCTAATGCAAGGATCGCTTGTCCGAGCACGTTCAACCATCTTAAAACATTCTCCGCTCAATGAGCCCTGTGTCTATGACATGAAAAACACCCAGCCTCGCTGGTTCTGAGGGCGCCCGCAAGCAGAGCCCTTCTCCGTCTTCTGCACGCGGTGCATCTCCGGATCGTCAGTCTGTGGCTTCACGGGAAGCGCATCCCAAGCCCTCGGCAATTGAGCACCACACACCGCGCTCGCCACGGACGACGAATTACCTCGTCGAGGATTCGGAGGAAGTCGGATACTCATTTTCCAGAATGAGAAGAAGAGGAGGGGGAGGTGCACCGACGGCGCGACGTGAGCCCGGACTGAACATTGCGGACACCGTGACCGTTTCCCGACCTCTTCTCGTTTGGGGAAGTGGTATTATTACCAATCGCCTCGACGAGGCACAGGAGCAGCAGCTATATGATGCCCACAGGGCGGCTTTTAAGCGCTCGTTTCCACGCTCGGTCATAGACCCTCGTGTGGAATACTGCTTCCGTTCGGCGGATCCCGCTACTAAAGCGAAAGACGCGATTACTCAATCGTGAGGCGTCTACGTAGTCGGTCCCCGGGCCTCTACACAAGCTGAGCTCGACCTACTAAAAGCTCTCCGAGCTCGCTTTTTGGTACCTCCAGGAATCCCGATAATTTGGTACCGCACTCGACTTCGCACTCAAAGAGGAAGCATTCCTGTACCTCTATGCGGACTATACCTGTGTTGCTCGCCCCTGGGGAAACCACTGCAGATGATGAAGAGCTCTTTGAGCGATGGGGATAGCGGTACCGGAAATTTTCCTTGCTGTCTACTTCGTAGACATGCGTGTAGAACGCCATATTCGATTTGAATTTGCCATACTCAAAGCGCAACGCAAACTTCCTGCATATTGTCGCCCTTTAACATAAGGAACAATCCATCACAATCCCGCGAGCTCTGTGGTTTCTTACACGGGTGAGCCTAAGACCACAGCAGCTCAGGGTCATAGCTTGAGCTCAGCTCATGGCCCGTCGGCTTCCCAGGCTACCGCCGAAAGCGCGGGACGCACGACGACGCGGAGCGACATGTTCCTTCTGATTATAAGCATCAACGACGTCTGGGAAGTCTTGCCGAAAAGGAAACTCAAACTCCCACGAGTTCTCGGAGGTTTTTCCGCCACTTCAGATGATATTGGGTCTGACTTTGTCGACGTCGTCGACCCACAAGGCATTCCGCGTGATAGTGGACGTCAAAATTTCATCGGGAAGAGTACGATGGCGACTTGGTCGATCGCCGTCCGGCGACTCGCGATGCCCTTCGAGCTTTCGAGGACGAAGTCCGTCGTCATCGGCACTCTACTAAGCATCTTGCCGAGGTCGCCTACTGCTGTGCGGAAGACCTCGAAGGCTTTCAGTATGTAGCTGACTTCCTTCGATTGTGGAGCGTCGAACATAAGTGCCCGACACCCCGGACTTGATCAGGAGCTTTGCCTTTTACGATCGCTTTCACGACCAGCTAGCCCGGTTTACATACATGCTCCGTGTTCAAGAGCACGGAGCTCTTCGAAGCTGGTCCCTGCTGCCCTCTTCCTCTTTGAGTTTCCCGCGGCAAACCAGACTGGTAAGAAGCGGGACGTCGGTTCGACGAGTCTTTATGCGCCTTGCGCAGGAGACAACCAGTCTGGAAGTGACAAGTGTCTTCTTAGACAAACCACCATCGGGTGTTTCAGCGCTGCCCGGTAGCACGGCGCTATTCCTTCTCTTTCTCAGCATAGCTGAGATCCATTGGCTCAGGCCCGCTCGACGAACTCTGATGGTGTGCATCCCAACCAAGTCGTGCCGTGCCGCCTTAAGTTGAATTCGGCATTCAACGCCACATTCACTGCTTCTTCAAAAGAAGACGAATGCACACGGAAGACTTCCATTCTCGTTACGTCAGTGCAGAGGCCCTACATAAAAACGGTCACTGTGATTGCCTCTAGGAGAGGGGGGTCGGCTGCCATCCTGGCAATATGAGTACACAACTCTTGGACAGAGTCCATCAACTTCTTCTCGCCCTCTCGGGCGATCGCATGCGATGGTTAGGCGGCGAGAACACTCGTAAACGCTGACGCTACAACCGAAGCACCGCACGTTAGTGCCCATTCTCGCGCTCGGCCCCTGAGCTGGGAAATAGCTAGCGCCACGCGCTGTTGCTCATTCTGGATTATGGCGGATGTCATTGCCATCTCGGCCTCTTACATCCAGAGCAGGAGATTCTCTCCACCCTCACCCTCGAAGTTCTGAACGGTAACCATGAGCGGCCTGGGTCTGGAGGAGTCATCCGTCATCGACGGTGGCGTCATTGACGCAGTCGATGCCGACATCATCTTTTCTAGGTGCTCCAGCAGAACATTTTCATAGTGCGAACACGCCTCTAGGTGCGCGCTTATCGCTTCGGGTCCTTTCAAAGCAAGGTGTTGCTCGCCCTCAGGGCCAAGCAGGGACATCAGTTTCTTAAGCCCGTCCTGCATGCCTTGGAGCAAATAGGAGAATTGCTCCAACCTCATAGAAGATCAGTCGTTATGATAATAATAATAATGGATCAGGCGTAGATTGACAACGAGTGCTACCAAGTGCAGCGGGGATGCTGTAGCTCCTTGCTTAGAGAAAGCGTTCTAAGGTCACAGTCCCACCACGTAGTGGCTTCTTGTCACGGTGTTGCCACACCATTGTGAGATTACACCGCCTTGTGTAATCCACACCTTTGTACGGTCACACCATCTTGTGTGGCCTACGTATAATCCGTTACGAAGCTGGCTCGCAGCTCAAGGGCTAGCACCATTGGCACATCGCTCACAGAATGGAGACCACCAAAATCTACCCAGGAAAATATTAATTAATATTTCTGGACAGCAAGACCGAAACCATGTCAAAGGGGGCGTTAAAGCTAGACGAATTGTTTAAACGTAAACAGTGTAAAGCACGTAGAGGTAAATTTGCACTGTTCAGCTCAAATGTAATTTTATAAAGTATGTCGCCTCGCTGCTCCGTAAAGTATCCCGAATTAATTAAGAACGGCCGTCTCACGATCACGCGCGTTTCGTCGTTCAGCGTGTACGCCAGGACCCGTTTGGCCACAACCTTAAACGGTCCGATAAACCGTGGACGAAGCTTCGTCCTGAAGATAGCATAGGCTGCATGCGTAGGCAGGTATTTTGAATTTAATAAAACCAGGTCCCGGACCTTAAAGCTTTCCACTTTGCCTCTTCCTTTTTTATCTGCATATTGTTTCTGCGGGTTTTGGCTTTCAGCCATCGCATCGCGAACGTGTCGTAGGACGCTCAGTCGGTAGCCAAGAAGTCATCGACTTCTTCACGGATGGTGAGGGGGCTGACATCAGCTAGCCTTCGGCTATTCCTCCCCCCACCAAGCCCTGAGCCATAGGATGGCGGCGTCAGCGGGATGCGAGGGTGAAAATAGACCGTTCACATAGAACGGCGAGTAGCCGGTAGACGCATTT
>NW_020189964.1:1761620-1762214 GCF_900000015.1 Plasmopara halstedii | reverse complement strand
CATACGTCGCAGGGCGACAATCCGAAGGAAGACGACGGCGTGCCTTGAGTTTGGCAAACTTAAATCGGAGGTGTCGCTCCACATGCACGTCTACTTTCTTGTCGTTCAACTGCAGGTTATGCAGTGAGGAAAGTTTTCGGTGCCATTGCACCCATCGCTCAAAGAGAGCTTCGTCATCTGTGACGCTCTCGCCAGGGGCGAACACTAAAGGTATTGTCCGCATCGCGGGTACACGAGAGCCACCTCGTTGCGCCCGTAGTCGAGTGCGATAAGCTTCCAACGGATACTTTTGTGGAACCAAGAAACGAGTTCGAAGAGCTTTTCGTTTGGCAAGCTCATCTTCCGTTCTGGCCGGTGGCCCGATGATGTGGACGCGTAACGATTGAGTTATCGCGTACCTCGGTTCCAAAGCGGGATCCGCCGGGCGGAACCCATATTCCACACGAGGGTCAACGACCGACCGTAGATGGGCGCGCTTTGGAGCCGTCTTATGGGCAGCTTCAAGCTGCCGCCTCTGAGCTCCGTCGAGATCATTGGTGATTACGCTACGTTCCTCGGTTGGCAAGAAGTCAGGGAACGGACATGGGGCCCGCA
>NW_020189964.1:1760543-1761610 GCF_900000015.1 Plasmopara halstedii | reverse complement strand
TTCCAAAGAACCAGAAGGACTTGCGTAAGTGGCTTGGTTTCGCCAACTACTTGCACAAGTATAGCGTAAATTACGCAAAAATGACCCGGCCATTATCCAATATTCTTAAAATGATGCGGAATGGTGTTGGAGCACCGAACATTAGGAGACTTTTGACGGGGTCAAAGACAGCCACCTGCATGCATCGATACTGGCGCTGCCAGACCCCGATCGTCCATTCAGCGTCGTCTGTGAAGCTTCGGACTTTGCCATCGGCTGTGCACTGCTGCGAGCATACGCCTAGGGGCGAGATCGGGTGATCGCGTTCGAATCTCGACAGCTCAAAGTTACAGAGAAGAACTACCCAGTTTACAACAAGGAGCTACTTGCGATGAAGTATGCACATGTCAAGTTTAAGTTTCACCTGCTCAGCTCCAAGCCGTTTGTGATCTATACAGATCATGCGTCACTACGCACTGCGAGTCAGTAGCCCCACCTCTCGCAGAGGATAAGTAGATGGCTATCTTTCTTTGCGGAATAAAACTTCGAGGTGAAGTATAAGCCGAGTGAGCAGAATGCTTTAGCTGATGCTATCACGCAGAACAGACTATGAGCTTGCTCATGTTACAACTGTAACGTCGTCTGTGACGGATTTGATCCGCCCCACGTATGCGGGTGATGGGATATGTGTAGCGTTGCTTCGGGCATTCGAGAGCAAGGAGTTTGGAGACTTGGACAAGAAATTGTCACCAAGACTGCGTGCACGATTGCACCGATATTCGTCAAATAACGGGTTGCTATATTATAGCACCGATTCAACGCATATACCACGAATTGTGGTTCCTCATGACGAGGATTTGGAATACTGCATCCGCTATAAGGCTCACGACACGCCACTCAGTGGTCATCTCGGTCGTGAGAAAACGTACAAACCTGTGAGTCACCACTATTGGTGACCCAAGTTGTACAAATGGACGAGCACTTATGTGCGCACGCGTGAGACGTGCCAACGAGTGAAACCCTCTCCAAATGCGGCTGAGCCGCTGGCCAGCTTATCGGTACCCACTGGGAGCTGTCATCCATGAGTC
>NW_020189964.1:1759507-1760533 GCF_900000015.1 Plasmopara halstedii | reverse complement strand
GACGTCCGCCTCGAGGCTATGCTTGCAGTAGATGCTCTTCTTGAGCTGGACAAGATGTTCCGTGAAGAGTTCGGCAGTGCCTTTGAGGCTGGCGATTTGGACGAAGTGGTCATCGTACGACCGGACGAGGAGCTAAAGTCGTCATCGCTTATGGATGAAGCTGTCTTGGAGGTCACCAAGAGAGTGCTGAACGCACGAAGTGAATCGTTGATCCTACGGAATCCCTTGGATCCGTACTATTTTTGGTAAAGGAATTTCAAGACGTCGTCTCCAAAGACTCGCCTTCGGTCCTACCTCCGGACCGAGGTGTGCGTCATGAGATCGACCTGGTTCCGGTAACCACATACTGCGTAACACGCCAATGGCCCCTGCTCAAGGAGCAGTGCAACGTCATTGACACATTTTTCCGTGCGCAGCACGACGCAGGGATGTTGCGTGAGAGCAAGCCTCCCCATTCGACACCCACGTTTTGTGTTTGGAAGCCGAACGGCAAGTGAAGTGTCGTTTATGCTTACAATAAGCTCAACGCTGCCGCCATTCCGGCACAGACGCCGATTCCTAGAAAGGATGTTCTTCAGAACAACATGGTGGGATGTACGAAGTATAGTGCACTCGACTTGGTCGATGGGTATTACCAATTGTTCATGAGAGCGAGTGATATTCCGCTAACAGTGGTGAGCACTTCGAGCGGCATGCTCTGGGGGTGGCTGGTGATACCCCAAGGGCTGTCCAATGCACTAGCAATATCGTCTCGTGGCGCAGTTGTTCAGGCCCCACAAGGCGTATGCACAGACACACTTTGACGACATTTTCGTTCATCGTCGTGCGGAACACGGGAGGACAGATGAGGAGAGTCACATCGTTCATTTAAGAGCGGTGCTTGAGTATATGCACACGAACAAATCGTACGCCAATGCAGACAAGTGCATCTTTGGCGCAGAAGAGAATACCTTTTTAGGGTGCTTCATTGGGAAGCGTGGCATTTGAGCCGATCCCGCTAAGGTCAAGGCCATTGTAGACTGTCCA
>NW_020189964.1:1759112-1759497 GCF_900000015.1 Plasmopara halstedii | reverse complement strand
GGACGAAGCTTCGTCCACGGTTTATCGGACCGTTTAAGGTTGTGGCCAAGCGGGGCCTAGCATATACGCTGAACCCCCCAAAACGGACGCGCACCCACCCGGTGTTTTCGTGGGCTTGCTCAAGCCGTACCGGGATCCAACGCAAGTTAACGTGGAAGCGTTGTCGCCGGAGCGGATACCGCGGGCCCTTGGCCACCCAGAAGCTGAATCAGCAACTGGTTTTAAGCACGGAGCGCAACAACCTTCATTTCTAATGGCGCCAAGCGCTCCACCGTCGCATGCAGCGACGTATTCGCTTGCTCCACGGCTAGGAGTCGCGCCGACAGAGCGGTAGTCCTCAAGGCGAGGCATCCGGCGCACGACGTGCTTTAAATCGTCAAGAACC
>NW_020189964.1:1759038-1759102 GCF_900000015.1 Plasmopara halstedii | reverse complement strand
TGCACTCGAGCACCGCTCTTAAATGGACGATGTGGTTCTCCTCATCCATCCTCCCGTGCTCCGC
>NW_020189964.1:1753790-1759028 GCF_900000015.1 Plasmopara halstedii | reverse complement strand
AATGTACACGCTCGGACTTTGACTAAACAGCGCTTTCGCTCTCTTTGTTCGTGATATGTAAACAATAATTCATAGCATTGGATCTCCAAGCGTTTGTCACATTCTTTATCATCAAATGAAAACTCTCTTTTACGTGTCATATCTTCCGTCTTTGTACGCCAACGTAGACCGATATCGGTCAGAGCATATTCACGAAACAGTTGTTGATTATAGCGCATCCTTCATGCAAATCTGCCAATCTTTTTCGCCTAATTCTACTCTACGTCAGTTTCGTCATCACGGATGAAGCGAAAGTTTTTTTTTGAGAATCTTTAAATCATGTTGAGATACATGCTGATCAGTATAAAGAAGACTTGAGTTCGCATTGCTACCGACGCTGTGGAAGCGGAGTATATATAGTCCAATCCAAGAATATATAAAAAATTGTGAGTGAAATAAACAGTAAGCGTCAAAAAAGTAGAATTAAATGCTGAATTGATAATAAGTCAGTAGGTATAGTCGGATTTTGAGACTTGTCAAAAAAAAAGTATTGGCTTTAAAGAATTTTTGGGCATTGAATTTCAACAAATAGTCTTACGTCATGGTTCGTATCAGTCACGTCATCATTGCGATTGGCCTGCTTGCAACTAGTCATACTTTTATGGCAAACGTGGGTGCTAATGAGCTTGAGATTTCTGCAAAATCGTCAGAACCGACACAACTGAAAAGCGTTTTCAAGTCCAAGGAAAAGCACAAAAGTGATCCTGAACAAAGCTTGTCCAAGATTGAAATTTCCTCTTCTGATCCATCGTCAGAAGAAAGATACAAATTCGTGGACAACTATTTTTATAAACGGGCAGCCCATTATATCGACAAGAACGGTTGGGCTCAGCAAAATTTTGAATCCTATGTAAGGAACACCCGATTTCCCCATATCAGAGCGTATAGGCGAGTGCTATCTAAGGCAGCTGCGGAGATACTCGAAAAAAGGAAAGGTTTGCCGCCTCAAAGCAGTGGGTCGTAGGTATAGCAAAGACGAATTTGTTTGTTAATGCAGATTGCAAGTTTACTAGGAGTTTTTATTGATCTTGTTCTTGATAAGACAAGATCTACAAATGATGTTGTTCATCCATACCATCAGAAATGCAAAGTGACCGACATAGTAGAGATTTAGAAATATAGTAGATTTGAGTAAATGAACGGCTAAGCATTTAATATTGTATTGAAAAATAGCAAGCATACGCTACGACTGCTTCAGCATCTACATCCATCCACCATTAAGATTCAAACACTTTTTGAAATTCACGGCCTCAATAGTCGCCATTCAATCTGAAAATATAGCCACATTATCCCTTATACTTTACAGGCTGAATCATTGCATAATCAGTCAGATACACCGTCATTTGCATCGACAGTTAGCAGGCGTTTTAGGTAATTACGAGCAGTACATGCTTAGCAGGAGATCAGGTCTCAAGCTCAACTTTCCTTGCTATAAAATCTAAAGTATTGTCTCAATTTCCTCGCTGCCCATTCGACATTATATTTTCTTGTTGTTCCACCACATTGCTCTGCTTCTTTGGCGTTGATCCCTTTTGGGAGCTTACTTGAACGTTGTCACCTTGTATTATCAAGATGTCAGTAAGTTGCTATCATTAATTATACATACAGAAACGCAATACCTGGTTTGCGTGGTGTCGTTGGATAGGAAGATTTGACCCGCCGACGCTGGGAGTTTTCAAGCGCCAATGTCATTCTATGAATGGTTTGTTCAGTGGCAATGACAGCATCTCGCTATGTTATAGACAAAAAAACAAAATCAACGATTACAAGCACAAGAGTTTATATGGATTACAGACCATATCATCGACTTCGGCTGCCATACTTTGATATTTTGCCTCAAGGTAATTGCACTTGGCTTGAGTTGAGCGCACTTCCTGTGTCAGCATATTTATTTGTAGCTCTCGATCGACCCGAAGTTTCTGATCACTATCAACTTGAGTTTTGAGCTTAAATCAAATCAAATTGATTAGACGTATAGAATCGTAATGTAAGACGAGAGATAACGTACTGAGTCTACCCTTCGAGCCAGCTCTAGACCAATTTCAAGCGATTTATAACAAATGTCTTCAAGCCGAGCATCCATATCTATCTCATCTCGTTCTTCCTCTGGCTCTGAACACCCATCAGAATGCTGTACTATCTCTTCCTCCTCTGTGGTTGTCTTAAGCGGCGTCCCAAATCTGGTACAACTCTCGGTCTCAGTCTCTAATTGCCACAACATCTTCTCTAGTACTTCCAGTTCTGTTTGCAATGTCATTTTATGCTTTGAATCCATCTTTGCCTCTTGAAAAGACACTGTATTGGCTCTTCCAGCTCGTCGCCGAGGCGTCGTCTCCTCTAGATCTGTCGAGACATCAAACTGTAGTCGTCGCTGAGTATTGAGCTCTCCCGTATCCTTTACCTCGTCTAAATGTGTAGCTCTATAAGTATCTTTCTCTCGTTTACGTGGTGTACTCCACGCTGAGCTATGAGCGTTCGCGGCTTTAAGTCGACGACGTGAAGTTGATGCGGCTGGACTACGACCCGAAAAGTGCGCTGTGCTTAGCTGCTGAAGAGCACGCTGAAGCTGTTGCTGCTGATTAAGCTTGTACTGTGCATCGTCAGTAAGATATGTATTCCATTCAGGCTTACGACGCGTATGTGTCGGGGTTGAGCTGTTATTCCACACACGTCGCTTCATGGTGAAGTAATGACATGGATTAAATTTGACATTTGAGGTATTTCACCCACGATAATAAACAATTATTCAAAATTATACATCATGACTTCGTACTCCCCACCAGAGTGGAGCATCTCGGGCTCCAATGTCTTTGGTATCTATATGGACGTGATCAAAGGTGGCGTCGTTGTAGAGTCACTTCAATTGCCTTGTACGAATGGACGGAGCTACGTGTTGGCGGGACGCATGGCGACTGTATGCGACTGGACACTGGCTCACCCATCTATCTCTCGCACTCACGCTGCGCTGCAATTTGATCAGCAAGGCGCACTCTTCCTCTATGACATTCGCAGTACGCACGGTTGTTTTGTAAACAAAAAGCGCATACCGGTCGAAGAATTTGTAAGGCTTCATATTGGGGATGTATTGGGATTCGGCGAATCAACGCGACTCTATGCAGTCTGTGGCCCTCCAGAGCTACTGCCAGCAGAATATGAATCACTAAATCTCGAAAAGTTTCGTGAAAGATTAAAGAGAAAAGATGATCAGCGAGAAGTTTCGTGGGGCTTTAAAGATGACGCAGAAGAAGAAGAAGGAGAAAGTGAAGAAGAGACGCAGAAGCGCAACGATGACCTACCAGATTATCTTCGAAATGTAAGAAGAATACAATTGAATGGCTAAAATCTAGACTAATGATCAATGCATGATAGTTAAAAGAAGACGATCGGCCGTATACGTCGAGTGTAAGTCAGTCGGACGTGAACGAGAAAGATCGGCGATTATATCGTCAGCTCACGACACGAATTCGAAAAATGGAAAATCTTAAGTTGGAGAAATCACGAATTTTAGCTAAGCAAAACCGACTAGATGGATTGTCAGAGGGGCAGCAACTTACGCTGGAACGGAATGAACAACGAATCGAAACGCTGCATAAAGAAATTGATGATTTGGAAGCTAAAATTCAAGCCAAGAATGACGAACGGGCAAAGACAAAAAGCACCGGTGAGTTAAGATCAAGAAAAAGAACAAATGTAAATGAGGAACTGTACGGATATAGCAGCGATGAAGATGATTTTTACGATCGAACTGAAGCCAATCAACTGAAAATCGCTGCACGAAAGCAGAAGGTGACTGGATGCGCTATCTCTGTTGCCACTGCTGGTCCGACCACTGATGTGAAGGCTCAAAAGAAAGAGGTGCTCACTGTCGACTCGATTCAAAGTAATATCAAACGATTAGAGGAGGAGCTGACACGACTGCAAGATGATGTGACTGCCGCGTCGACTAAAGCTGACCCGAAGCAGAATAACTCGAAGCAAGAAAAGGAAGACTCACTAGACCTTTTCATGTCAGCTACAACGACTCAGTTGCATTTGGGGGAGATTGACTTGTTGATGAAACGAAAAGCCGATATCAAAACCGAGTTGCAGCGTCAGCACCACCTTTTAGCTGTAGCCACTCCAGCATTAGCTTCTCTGCCGGTTCGAACTCCAGTGAAAGACGCAGTAGATGATTCTGTGATCACCACTTCAAACGTCTCATCGTTTGCTATAAACTCATCCGACCAAGCTGAAAAAAATGATATGATTCCACATTGTAGTGAACTCGTCAATGTCGATGTTCTAGCGAAGAAAAGTGTATCGCCTTTACAAAATAAGTCGATTGTAAAGGAGAAATTGGAGAATCATCGAGTAAAAAACGCAGCTCCACTCAAGCGTGAACAAATTTCGGGCAAAATGGTTACAGTCTCGAAAAAAATAAAAGTGGATGGTGAGAAGCAATGTGGAGGTGCCAGTATTTTAGAAGGAGGTGACCATGCGTGGGTCCCTCCAACAAACCAGACGGGTGATGGTCGTACACAACTAAATGACAAGTTTGGCTACTAAGCTGCTTGCTTGGTGAAGCGATTCATAAAGTTTATTGTCATATTAATATTTTTTGTCGAACAAAAAACAATTAACAAAAAACCAATAGGATAATATGCCTATCAACATATAATAAATTCAGCATTTAAATTCAAAAGTAATATAATGAAGCGTACCAACCGCGAAAGCTCGGAGCGTTTGTTCCAGCGGTAATGCTCTCGCTACTTTCTTAACATATTCTCTTCTCGACTAATACATATCTCTACCGTTTTTTTCCACTAAAATTCACAAGTCATCAAGAACTTCTTGGACTATACTCCGCTTCTCGTCGTAGCCACAGTGTCGGTAGCAATGCGAGCTCTATCGTTCCTCATACTGATCAGCATGTATCTCAACATGATTTAAAGATTCTCAAAAAAAACTTTCGATTCATACGTGATGACGAAGTTGACGCAGAATTGGGCGAAAAAGATTGGCAGATTCGTATGAGTGTCCGCTATTATCAACAGCTATTTCGCGAGTACGCACTGGCTGATTTATCTCGATATCAAGAGGGTAAAATTGGTCTTCGTTGGCGTACTGAGATGGAAGTGGTGACAGGTAAAGGACAATTTTCATGTGGTAATAAAGAATGTGACGAACGCTTGGAGCTCCGAAGCTATGAATTATTGTTTG
>NW_020189964.1:1753439-1753780 GCF_900000015.1 Plasmopara halstedii | reverse complement strand
GTCGAGATGCTTCAGTTACCGACCTCAGTACACTCTGAACTGACAGAGTACAGAACTCTTACACTGGATGCACAAGAAGATCGATTGGTATTTCAACCACAAGTGAAACGTTCAAGGCGTACACGTAAACCAATGTTGTTGTTGGAGAACGGATCAGATGCCGATGAAAGTTTGGATGAAAGCGAAGGACCACCATCTTCAAAGCGTGCAAGGATTGATGAAGACGGCCTGATAGCTGAAGCTGTTTTCGCTTACGCTGTGAGTGTTGGTGAAGAATCGGACTTGCCTGCCACGTATGCGCAGGCAATGTCTAGTGACGAAGCAGATCAGTGGCGACAAGT
>NW_020189964.1:1753348-1753429 GCF_900000015.1 Plasmopara halstedii | reverse complement strand
TGTTCGAAAGCCAAACGGCAAGTGGCGTATCGTTCATGCTTACAATAAGCTCAACGCTGACACCATTCCGGCTCAGACGCC
>NW_020189964.1:1753218-1753338 GCF_900000015.1 Plasmopara halstedii | reverse complement strand
CAGTGAAGTATCCAGCAAAGAGGCTATCCACAAGCGCATAGAAGATACATGAATCCAGCAAAGAATCCAGTTGAATTTGGTAGAATATTCTATATAGGCTTAGAGGTAGCACTGCGAACG
>NW_020189964.1:1751275-1752136 GCF_900000015.1 Plasmopara halstedii | reverse complement strand
CAGAACAACATGGTGGGATGTACGAAGTACAGTGCACTCGACTTGGTCAATGGGTATTTCCAATTGCTCTTGAAAGCGAGTAATATTTCGCTAACAGCGGTGAGCACTTCGATCGGCATGCTCTGGGAGTGGCAGGTGACGCCCCAAGGGCTGTCAAATGGACCAGCAACATTTAATCGTCTTGTGACGCAGTTGTTCAGGACCCACAGGCGTATGCAAAGACACACTTTGACAACATTTTCGTTCATAGTCGTGCGGAGCACGGGAAAACAGATAAGGAGAACCACATTGTTCATTTGAGTGTGGTGCTCAAGTGCATGCGCACGAACAACCTGTACGCCCATGCATCATTGGCGCAGAAGAGATATTCTTTTTAGGGTGCTTCATTGGGAAGGGCGGCCTTCGAGCGGATCCCACTAAGGTCAAGGCCATTGTAGACTGGCCTATTTCAACAAAGCAGAAGGACTTGTGTAAGTGGCTTGGTCTCGCCAATCACTTGCACTAGTATAACGTAAATTACGCAGAAATGGCCCGGCGATTATCCAATCTCCTTAAAAGAGATGCGGAATGGTGTTGGAACACCGAACATCAGGAGGCTTTTGACGAGGTCATAGACAGCCTTCTGCATGCACCAATACTAGCGCTGCCAGACCCTGATCGTCCTTTTAGCGTCGTCTGTGACGCTTTGGACTTTGCCATCGGCTGTGCAACTGCTGCAAGCAGACGCCGAGGGGCGAGATCGAGTGATCGCGTTCGAATCTCGACAGCTCAAAGCTGCAGGGAGGAACTACCTAGTTCATGACAAGGAGCTACTTGCGATGAAGCATGCACTTATCAAGTTCAGGGTCCACCTGCACGGCA
>NW_020189964.1:1750574-1750753 GCF_900000015.1 Plasmopara halstedii | reverse complement strand
ACTGGAAATATACACTTCCGTATAGCAAACCTAATAGGATCACCATGACCGATCGACCAATTAAAAATGCCGTATTACGCTTAGTCAAAGTGATCTGACGTCGCACTACGCCAATAGTGCTCTTCCAAAAGTTAAGGTGAAATTCGGGGATCGGATCAATGTGTTTGACCTTGTCTTCA
>NW_020189964.1:1750250-1750564 GCF_900000015.1 Plasmopara halstedii | reverse complement strand
AGCACCTATGTGCACACGTGTGAGACGTGTCAACGGGTGAAACCCTCTCCAAATGCGGTTGCGCCGCTGGCCGGCTTACCGGTACCCACTGGGTGCTGGCAGTCCATGGGTTTGGACTTTGTGTTTAGCCTGCCGAATCTTTCGGCAGGCAACACGGGTGTCGTGGTATTTGTCGACCGGTTGAGCAAGATGGCTCATTTGGCGGCGGTGCCAGACGCCATCGACGGAGTCGATACAGCAACGCTGTTCATGGATCGTGTTTTCCGACAACACGGACTCCCAGAGTCGATTGTCTCTGATGGAGACCCCTGTTC
>NW_020189964.1:1750119-1750240 GCF_900000015.1 Plasmopara halstedii | reverse complement strand
GCCTGTTAGAATGAACTCGAAGATCTTGCCCACTAACAAGACCTGCATGCGACGCCCAGAACGAAATTTTCTAGACACAACACTGGTCATGGTAAAAGTAGATATATTACGGCGTTACATG
>NW_020189964.1:1749989-1750109 GCF_900000015.1 Plasmopara halstedii | reverse complement strand
TACTTCGACGTCACTCTTTCGTCTGTGGTACCCAGAACGCAGTTTCACTGGTTGCGCTTCTGTATCGAGAAGCGACGCATATTGCGAATAGGCTTGGAGCCTGTGAGATCTCGCCGACGA
>NW_020189964.1:1705165-1740910 GCF_900000015.1 Plasmopara halstedii | reverse complement strand
ACATTTGCAGCACTTTTGCGCAGGGGTAGCGTATCGGGCTACCTATTTTGTTCAACAAGGAAAACTGATTGCGCCTCAGGTGTTTACATGCCCTGTATTCTAGATTCAAAATTAACAACAGCAGAAGTAAAACTGTGTTACTGTATATTAAGTTACGAAAATCATTTCATCTCCCGCCTCAATCATATCGAAACCTAAATACTCGTGATGCCATTCTCTTAAACGAGGTAAGCTACGTCAACACTTATAAGTCCACATCCAACATAGCATAAAGATGGTACTCTATTAATCACAAAGGACTTATTTGATTGGCTTAAATCATCGATAAAGAAGTCAGCAGTTATCATACAAAATAAATATGAGTAGTGTCGACAGCCGTAGCACTGAATTGCTCTTCTTTAATTTTAATCAAGAAGCCTCGTACGTGTGCACGGTTTGTACTTAGCTTTGTACACCTGAAGAATCCCGTCTCCATTTACGAATCGATATTTGTATCAGATGCATCAGCGTGGGCACGCGTCAAAGTTTTGCTATCTACAACTGTGAACCATTTGGTAAATGTTTTCAAGAAGATATTGGAGGCATTGGTATCGCTGAGATGCTATACTGTACAAGTTTAGTGGCCTTAGTGGGTGCAGGGGAGCAGGTTCATGCTTCATTACATAACGGACAAAAAGTTCCAGCTAAATTTTTGCTGCTTGTGCTTTAATGTCTGCTTAGCCTGCATTCTCCCCGCGTCGGCTGCGTGTGTGGAATACCAAAACAAGGGCTGCCATTTGTGATCTTAATTTTATCACAGCCGTATTGGCCGTACGCATGAATCGACAAAGGTAATGGCTTTGAAATCACAGAGATGCCGAACCTGACATTGTGTTCGTATTGTAAAATTTACAGATTGGTGACGGTGTTGGAGCGCAAGATTTACATATTTGACATAAGCACCATGAAAGTATTAGAGACTCTTGATACATCACCGAATCCAAAAGCACTTTGTGTGCTCTCTCCACACGATAATGGTCATCTTGCCTTTCCTTCGGGTGCTTCACCTGGGGAAATTGTACTATATGATGCCAATAACTTGAGTGTGTTAAATGCTTTTCAAGCTCATCGTACAGCGCCGGTGGCCATGTCATTCAATTCTTCGGGCACATTACTCGCAACTGCCTCTGAATCGGTGCGATAAGATTTCGACTAATTTATTCATGCTCAATTTGTGCTGACTGGTGAGATCGATACAGGGTACATTGATTCGTGTATTTGATATTCCAAGCGGTAAAAAGATCGCTGCATTTCGACGTGGTTCTTATGGTGCCCAGATTTACTGCTTAGCCTTTAACGAGAACTCCACTATCTTGTGTGCATCAAGTGAAACTGGTACCATTCATTTCTTCTCGCTAACTGGAGCTGAGAGCTCTGCAACAGGAAGTTTTGGTCATTTCACACCCATTACATCAACCCTTGCAGTTGCTGGAAACACTTTTGGCTCTACTGTTTTTGGAAGTGGCACCACACCACCAAGTCCATTTGCCTTCACAACGCTGGGGTCGGCACCTGATAAAGTCACTGCATCGAATATTCCTAGCTCAGTGAAAAGCTCCGCGGGCAACAACTTGGATGATGTAGCTGGTGCTGTGAGCGCCTATTTACCAAGTTCTTTGTCAGGTATTGCTGAAGGAACTCGTGACTTTGCTTATGTACGATCATTTTTTTCTATGCAAATTTCTTGAAATCAATCGAGCAATATTCACCATTTTGTACAGGCTCGGCTTCGCTCAACTGGAGTGCCAAACAAATGTGCCATTCATGGCCCACGAGATGCCACCAAGCCAATTGTGCAGCTTTATGTGGCAACCACAGACGGTTTTTTCTATGAATATTCGCTTGACCTTGCAGTAGGAGGAAAGTGCAAGCTACAACGGGTACATGACCAGTCATTCATGGATTTTTGCATACATTGAGATTGTTGAGTAACATAGTTATCCTCATGTTTAGGAAAATGTACTTCGTGACAGCACATCGGAAGAAATTGAAGCGATTTACATTTCATAATGTTTCCACTTAATGTACTGAGTTTGCCTGATTATGTTTACAAGGAAAAGAAAGGTAATGTACAAATGTCAGTCAACTCACGTTCGTTGTTGCTAGTCGGTGCTTTCTAGATAATTCTGAGTTTAAATTGTGAGACGTAACTATTGCTGAGCCGAAACTTTAATATAATCACAGCAGACGTATTCATGCACCCGAAGAATATCTCGAGCTTAAATCAGCCTCTCAAATTCGATACCCTGGACAGTGAATCCTCGTAAAGACCTGTGCACAGCCGCAGCAAATTGTTTCGGATCGTTGCGAAATAGTTCTGCAGCTTCTACTCTCGTAATAATCAGAATTATCATCATACAAGTCATACAACTTTTCTCATTCGACAGGAAACTGTAGTGCCACGAACCTTTATTGAGTGGGTCGTCCGGATTAGGCTCGTAAAACAAATAAATTAGGCCGTAGATGACCGAATTGATGTCTAAAACAGGTTTCCAATCTTCGCGTAATATATTTAGGCAAACATTACCGTCAAGGTCAATGTTCGGGTGATAAATCTACAAGGCATATAATTAGCGTATAGCACAGTGTACCAAAACATATACGAGCCAAGTTCAAGCATACCTTTGTCAAGCATCGCACTTTCGGTGGATCATGAGGATACATCTGGAAATGTAGACGGAATAAGTGCATCAAAACTTTATATGCAGCTACATATCTGGCTGACTAACCTACCGGAGGAATTTTAAAGCTGAAATCATAGGACGCGCCTTTCCAAAGTCCCGTATCCACTGCAATCTACTCATAAAGCTTAGCTATCATTTAGCATAAACTTTAGCAGAGCTCTCTCGCACCTTCACATTAAACATCGTGAGGTCATTCACTTCTGGAAAAGCGACGGTCGCTGCTTTTCCACCATCCAGCTCTGCAATGTCTTTAATAAAGAAGAAAATGTCACTATCACTGAGCTAACGCTTTGCCCACTGTCACTTTAGTTCTATCAAATCACCTTTTTGAATGCGAATCTCGCCGGGGGTACGCTTCTTCTCCTTACTCGTACCGCCGCGTTTACCGCGACCAACGCCAAGTATTTTTGTCTTTGGTTTACTGAAAGGAACACTTTCACGTGGCTCGGAAGCAGCTGCGGCTTCCTCCTCCTCAGCCTTCTTTTCTGCTTGCTTAGCTTTAAGGCGGATCATTGAATATTGTAATGATTATACAGATAACCCTACGTAAGTGCACCACATAATTGGGTTTATTATTTCAGTCTGATGAACAAAGCCTCGTTAACTAACGTCATAGCTTAGCATTCAAAATCTGCTGTAGCTGTGGTGTGACTTTATCGTCATCAGGATCCGTGGCATGACTGAAGTCCGTAATTGAGGAAAATTTAGCTTGCACAGCCTCGGGTGTAATCTCCTTCTCCAAGTCGAAAAACACACCAGCACTGCGCACATACTTGACCTGTGCGACAAATCCACCACCGCTTTCGAAAATTTTGCCCGAGCATGGGACTGACTCATGGCACAAAAACGCGACCGTTGGGGCTACATACTCGGGTTTCCATTTGGCAACAAGTTCTGCGGGCAAGATAGACTCGGTCATCTTCGACCCAGCACCTGGGGCCACGATATTCACCTTGATGTTTGACCGTGCACCTTCCTTGGCAAGTGCTTTGCCAAACCCAGTCATTGCAGCCTTCATGGAACAGTAATTGACCTGGCCAAACTGACCATACAGACCATTTACCGACGTGATTACAATAATGCGACCATATTTTTGTTTACGCATGTAAGGCCACGCCGCATGAGTCACGGCAAACGCTGCATGATGATCATGCATAATTGTTAACATTTCACCAGCTGACAAAAAGAAACTTACTTCCTTGAAGATGCACGTCGAGCACTTGATTCCAGTGAGCCTTAGTCATCTTAGCAAAAGAAACATCACGAAGGATACCAGCATTGTTCACGAGTATGTCCACGCGGCCAAAATTATCGATAGCAGTCGCTACAACTTTATCACCATCCATCACCGAATTGTAGTCTGCGACCGCTGCACCACCTGATTGCACAAAAAATAGCAGCCAAGCATTACTTGTTCAAGATGGCCAAATACTTTACTTTCTTGAATATTATGCTTACGAACCCTTGGCCTTGATCTCGATGATGACTGAGTCTGCTGCTTCCCGATTACAATCATTTACCACACTATCTTGCATCACGGGAAAGTGTTGAATGAACAGGGGCATGTGATTAGTGTAAACAAATAAAGCGTACACTTTAGCACCGCGCTCAGCAAAAAGAAGAGCATAGCATCGACCTATGCCGGCGCCGGAGCCTGTGACAATGGCGACCTGGCTATCAAAGCGCAGCATGTTGAGGAAAAGAAGATTATCATCAAATTTACATTAGTATTATAACAACGAGTCTCAAATTATTGTGGGTTTGGAGTAAAAAATTCTTAACAGTCAAAATATTCATCTGATGTATGTGTACCATAATTCTTCTAAGTCTTCTTGAAATAGTTGGAAAATCGGACTACATTCGGTAATCGGGCTTTTATTCACCAGGATTGATAGTTATTTCATCGAGGCAGTCGTCGAGCTCCTCCATGTTGAACGGGTTGGTCTCACTTTCGGTCTTTTTAGTCTCCCGAGCCGCGAGAAATATCTCTTCGTAGACATCGTGGCGGGCAATATGCCAGTTGTGGGCATTGTCGAGGAAGCCTGCAGCAGCGATGAATGTAAACGGTTGCTGAACCCTCCTTGCGCCACGCACGATAGCCCTGTCACTAAAACAATGACCTCAGAAGGACGAGGATTATCAAGCTTTGGGTACGAGACTCGATCGCTTACCTTCCACGCGTTGTTTTCAGCTCTTTGAGCTTTCTGTAAATAGCAACAACACCGGCCTGTAGTTGGGTTGCTAGTCCGCAAGGAACAACACACATTCCAAACTTACGCGTCCGACACTTGTCCTTGACCTCCGTGTAGATGTCGGTTCACACCGAGTCCAATACGAGATAGCCTCTCCTACTGGTGTCAAGCAGAGAGAGCTGAAGAATTATCCATCGCTTTATCGCTGCGCTGTCTACCCATGCTTGCGGGGATTTGTGACCTAGACACCGTTGATGTCATCTCTCGATTCATGATGCTTTGCCTTCTTGAGAGCTCTTGACATAAACGCTTTGGTCCGCGCCGTAGCTCTTGAAACCATTCGCCACAGAGACACGATGTATTGTTTTGTTCCAAGCCTTTGCTGCGTGCCTCAATCCGTAAATAGCCTTGATCAGCTGACACACGTAATCTTGAGCGTTGTCGACACCAAGGGGGACTTCCATAAAAACGTTGTCCGTCAACACGCTGTTGAGAAAAGCCGAGTCGACATCCAGCTGTTCCATTTGATAGTCGCATTCCGCGCATAAGTGAAATTTCCGGATCGAATCCATGCTGGCAACCGAGGAATAAGTCTCAAAAATATCGACGCCATACTTCTGCTTGAAGCCTTTTGCGACAAGCCCCTCCTTGTACCGCACGATAACGCCATTCTGATTACGTTTCTTCGCAAAACCTCATCGTGTACCGATTGTGCGACTGATCTTTTCTCGTGGGATGAATATCCACGTTCGATTTTCTTCATGAGAGCAAAGTTCAGTGTTTATCCACTATCCTGCATCGTCGCTTGCCATTGCTTGAGCATACGTAGTCGGTAAGGCGGTTTCGTCGTTAATGCTCACGGCGTGGGCAAGAGCAGCTTCTATAATGAGTCCATCTTCAACAATTCGAGCACGCTTTAAAGCATCACTGCCTTCTTAGCTCTTCATCATCTGAACCGTTCATCAACATCAGCACCGGCTCAAGTCTTCCTTTTGTTCTCTCTACCTTGGGTTGAAGCACAAAACGATTTCCTTGATTCACTTGAGATGGGACGCGATGGCATTGAAAATGCCAACTACGGATTCGAATCATGCGACTTACAACGCGAATCATGATGAAATAACACTTGCTTTAATGAAGCCTGCAGTGAAATTTGTAAAATATATCTATGTTGTACGTTGTCTCGTCCTAGGTCCGTATCCAAGATACGTACTCTTCTAAGGTGAGGTTTATTTTAAGCACCATGAGCAATGGATCGAATTCAAGCTGAGTGCATTCATTGCCACGCACTTTCTCCTACAATATTTCAATAGTTTATAAGTTTAGCTCTTGGGGAAACAAAATCGCTCTTGGTGTAGAGGTTAAGCTGCAATAGCCTCGTTGAAGGACATATGAGTGTCTAAAAGTCTAGCAAAGATATCTTTCAGCGCCTTGAGCTACAGGGTTAATATGTGAATCGTATATATAAAAACGGCTTGAGAGACAGAAGCGGCAATTTGCCTCAAGGTGAGCGGAACACATGATGATATATCGTGGACTCCGAGGATAATATCTAACGAGAGTCACCAGATTATATCTCTGAGAAAACATCAAAAGAAGACCCAAAACGTTTTCTGGTTTGATGGAAATACCATTATGCTTATTGGTCATGATCAAGATGTGTGCCATAGCAGTGACCTGGCTTCAAAGACGGTCACATGTTAGCCCTTCTTACCAGACAAAATATGAGACGCCATACATGCATTTTTCTATCTGGTGTAAAGTGATTCATCCGGCATAAAGTGATTCCGGCGAAAATTTGTAAATCTCTACTCGGCACCGACATTTTTTTGTTAAAAAAGCTAACGCCAAGTGACAAATTGTCAATGATTTTAGTCAAGCTAAATGCAGCCAAAAATAAGTCCCCAACACCGATCCTTAGAACAGACGTGCTGCTGAAAAACTCGATCGGCTGCATACGTTCAGATCCCCTATTGAGTTGGTAATATTTATCAAGTTCATTCAAATGACTGTAACAGTTCTTTCAGTGCGGTGGGTACTTTGCGCGGTGTGGATCAAGATATTCTTATAGTTTTCAACGCACCAGTTATGACCAACGTAGAGGACGTCAGATGATGGGATGCAGCAAACGATACTTCTTTCGAGGATGCGAACAATGTGCTCCGTTATCGGTCATTTCAAACCGAGTTATTTATTTTTGTTGTTTATGATGCTTCAGCCATTTTTATAGGCTGTGCTGTATTCTTCATTAATGCCGATGGGCGTGAAGGCGTTGTTGCTATCAGGTCTCGCCAGCTTAAGGCGATGGAGTATGCACTTGTCATGATAGTGGCCCATTTTCTTGACTCAAATCCGTTTGGAATTTCATGGTTTCCGATTCGCACATCAATGTCGTCACCACATCTCGCAAACAATGCCAGAATTTTTACGTATACATCAACGGTGGAATATATAAGCCGAGTCAGACCAATGTGGTAGCGGGCTGCCTGTGCGTCCTCGTGTCTATGAAATGTCGTATACCACAAATTGATGAGGAAATGTGCAACGGGGGTTACACGTACCCCGGTAACAGTGGTATGTGTCACACGAGATAGACATGGTGTGACCACATCCAAACAGGAATTCGGTATGGGGCTAGGTAGCCAGTAGTTATGCATGTATTTGGATTTTACTATATATATTTAGGAAAATTTAAACATTTAAAATTAGGCGGCTTTGCCACAGATAAAATAAAATAAATTAAAGTCAGCTTTAAATTAAAATCGATGAGTTTAGCCTTGGTTAAGGTACTAACTACTCTTGGAGGAAGCGGATTGCGATCCACTACACTCGTATTGATTCTTGTAAAGAACGAACGGTCGGTGACCTACATTACGCTTCCTCAAGCGCTAAGCTACGGAAGCCCCGCTACTCAATGCGCACGCCCAACGGGTCAGAAGCAATTGTTCGCTTCGCTGTAAACTAAAATAGATTTAAGGTTTTTATTCAGCTACCATGTTTCAAAAGTGTTTGCATATACATTTGCACGTCTACTTTACTCAGGGCTCGCTGTTTTTCAGTATTGCCCCCACGTCTAATGGAAAGGCATAGTGAGGAAATCCAAATTTTAATACATTTTTTAAAGCACGTGTTTACGTAATCTTGGTTGAGAAATAAGAAGCTGTTCGTACAGTGCTTTTTTCTGGTGACCTAGTATGTAACCAACGCGAGGAGTGGAAAAATGAATTCGCTGACGCCTGCTTTCAGTCCGCTGATTTCGGATAAGTGTTGACGATATAAGCTTATATTTCTGTATGCTGAGAGATGCATCAGAAAACGGCGGTGTAGATGTTATGGAGCGTCGAAAAGGCTCATCTCGCAATTGTCGACGGCACTAACACCGTTAAAAATACAGCCAAGAATTCTCCGACAGATTTTTCAATGGCAAATGCTTTATATCGACATCTGCGCTCTACAGCATTACCCGGAACATGCTTTCTACATCTTGATATACACGCTTGCTGAAACTCTCGACGAAAGCTGACGTGCATTTATAGTCAGATAGTTCACAAGAGCTAGCCGTGGGAAGGTCAGTCTCGAGTCGATGAGCGAGGGATGGCGAACATCCACGTCGAGCGGATAGTGGACTGCCGGGTACACCAGGGCTGTTTCCAGGGTCTAAACGTCCATGTAAGGGTACCCGTGCGGTAAGAGCGCGTCGGTGATATATTCTCATCCTGGGCTCAAATGAGGGGTATGTAAGGAATGAGAACTGTATCAACTCTTGGATTGAAGCATATGTATCCGATCTCTGTCTTTGAGTCAAAGCTTGATCTTCGCAATGGACACGGTATTTCTTTCGCTGTAAGTGTTTTAGTCTTTTAAATACACGTTTGGGGTGCGTCGTCATAGGCAGCTCATACAATGAATCGACTTGTCATAAATCAGATATAAATATATTGTAGGAGGATGAGCTTCTTACAAGATTCTACTGTGATCTGTTATGTCATTTGTTTGATGTTTGATAAGGTATTTGTAGTACCTTTTATTTTCAATAGTGTTGAATAATGTCGAGGTAATTTGAATAGTGTAAAAATATGTCAAGGAATAGTCCATATATGCAACATTTAAATAGTAGCAGATTCTGACGGGAGTCAAAATTACGCACACATCGTGCTATTGTTGAATCTGTAGTTGTAGTGCTCATTTGAACAGGAAGTATTGTTGACGACATCATCGAAATTGGATGACTCGCCCTTTGATGAATTAACAAGTCATTGTCCTTAGTGAAGCTCATGTGTTAAATCGGGGATCAAATAGAACAAAATAAGCTCAGCCGCTTGACGGGGACATCAAAAATGGTTTCGTATCGCCGTTTGTCAGAGTTTTGGTACACAGTATTTTTCTGGAGATACTGCGACGTAAGTCGCGTTCGAAAGTTATGAGATAGATTCGGTGTGTTGTAAACTGAACCGGACTGAGAGGCCTTCTCCTCTCGACCGTTACCTTTGTGAGGTGCATCGTGTACCCACATCAACACCTCGATGACCATAAGTACAGGGCTTGCCATCCAACAGTTATTGACGCTTAGGCTGGAAGAGGGTCGTTTCAATTATCGATTCTTACTAGAGGAAGCGAGCAACATGGCGAGCCAAGCGACGATTTCAGACAATGAGGAGGTCAAGACGAGAAGTGCGAGGAGACAGAAGCCACGCAGTCTGAAACTCAATGTTAAAATGAGCTGATGAAAGATTCTTGAAGATGGTACTATTTTATGAAAAGAAGAAATATTTAATCAAATAAAGAAATATTTAATCAAAACAAAAGAAATAAAACTGAAAGATCAAAAATGCTCTAAAGTTATCACTATGACTTCTTTATGAAATTTGGTCCAAGAAACTATTGATTTAGTTTGGTGGTTGTGCAGATACTTGGTGGTGCGATGGCTGCAAATTCATCGGTAGATCCAAGTTTCTTTTTTTGATTAAAATTTGACCCCCATATAATTGTCGATACAAATCGACATAGTGATCGTACTGGCGATAAAGAACCTCAGGAAGCCGTTGCAAGAGTTTCACAGCCTTTTGTTCATCTTTTGTCCGTCCCACCATATCCGCAGTGTGAGGCGACAACAACTTGTACAGTCTCGTCACTATCCTATTAATGGTGTTGGAAGCATTATCCAATACTTCGAGGTACATGTAGGGATGGACCTTTGCATTTAACATATTTCCATAACCATTAGGTCCCGCTGCAAGTTTTCTGCACATCCCGCAGTTTATCAGGATTCAGTGATTCTACGGGACGTACAATCACAACGTTTGCAGTAATAGGTCGGATTCGTTCTTCATTAGCTGATTGAGTACGGTCCTGAATCATAGGCGTTCTCTCGCTTAACGAAGCCGCCAATGCTGGCGAGTGTATTCGCTGGTTATCCACGTTCATATCACGACAAGGACCTGAATAGGCCATCGTGATATTAGTGAGACAGTTGGCCGCCTGGAAGATGCACGCGTTGACGTAAGTTTTGTTATCGAAACCGCACACAGGAGCGTCATCTTCATTGCAGAGTGCGTCAGTGCACGGCAAAGCATTGGGATGAGAAACGATAGCGTTTTCGTGATGATTATCGACAACAGAGGCAGTAGCACATGATGACGTGACAGTCACAGCAACTAATCCAAACGTGACAGAAAGCTTCATGGTCAACTTTGTTGGAGGTGAGAAATTTTAGGAATGAAGGCCTTAGACGGGAAAATGTCAAATGGAATCAGCCATCCATGTTAAACTGCGAAACTTTGTTGCTCAGTTTACAGATTCTTAAGGATCGGTTTGGAACATCATCTGAGATAAGCACCTTGCAATGAGCAGTACTCTTGAAAGAGGCAGATAATCAAATTAGCACACTCGTGTTCATAAGTTGTACCCGTAAGGATGATCAAAGCACATCCATCGCCTGTGTATATCACGGAACGTTTAAACTTTGCACTTCGATGCCAATTTTGAACGCACGCTGCAAAACTTTACTGCCATATAAGCTGCTTTCAGTGCTACAATGAGAACAGACGTTTATTCTTGTCGTCTCTAACATTTACATGTAATTTGCCTCGTGCCGTTATAACACATACTAATTTTTAAAGAGAGCCAGAGGAAAAGATAGTGCGCAAGGATTCTTGGGATGTGAATCTTCTGGTCCGGTTCGAAACTATCAGATACAGCAAGAAAAGTAACACTGAGATATCTTTAAGCACAATAAATGGTAAGTTCTCGATGCTCTTTGTCTGTTGGTACGAGTAATGGCGATTTTTTATTCATGTCAGCTTCGACGCGCTACGTCGCAAGCCCACGCCAGTTAAAAAAGTATAGAATAACGAGGATCTAGAAGAGATCAAAGAGGCTTTCCGGCTCTTTGATACAGTTCCTTCTAGTACCATCGACATACGGGAACCTGAAGCTGCTATGCGGGCGCTCGGATGTCAAGTCAATTCGTCAGAAGGTTATTGACATTGGCAAGGATGAGTCAAAGACAATCATTTAAATGGATGATAAGCTGCGGATACAGCTAACGCCCAAACGTTCGTCACGCTACCGATTGAAGCTTTGACAGCGCAGTGCGATATCACGGCGGCACTCGAATCATCGACGGGTAAAATAGTACGTTTAAAAAGAAAGAGTCTGCTTGACGAAGCTAAACTTGTCTTTGAACGGAAAACACGATCTTCCAGCTTTTTAACGATGATAACACGGGCAAGTTTGTTAAAGCGTGTGTGTGTGCAGAACTAGGCGAAACTTTGACGTATGAAGAAATGCATGATAAAATTGATGAAGCAGATCGCGATGAAGACGTACTGATTTACGAAGAGGAGTTCTGTCGCGTAATGAAAAAGCGTAGTGGAATCCACTGAACGATCTTAGCGATGTCGATAGCTGTTGTAAGAATACATTTTACAGCAGAATGTAATCGATTAAGATACTATTTTGTAGACAGAATAGTAATGATCTCAGTGCCCGTAATTTACGTTATAGTTTCTCTCACATCGCTGACTGCAATCCTTGCTATACCACCTGTTACTTGGATCAGATTAAGCAAAATGCTTGTGATGTGTGTGGATGGAATCCCGTGTGGATTATCCACAAATCGCGTGAATCTTTTTTCTCGTGTGGATCATCCCCAGATCGTGTGAATCATTTCCTCCGCTATCTCTCTCTCTTCATCCCTAAATCGTGTGTTTCATCCCCCCTTGGTGGATCATATCCCTGTGAGTGCCACACACACACACAGGTGTGGATGGTGTTCGGTGTAGATCATCCTTTTTGCTGCAAAACGTAACTTCTTGCACATTGCCGCAGCATTTCAACAAACCACCTTAATGAATTCTCATCTTCGGCCTCTTCATCCCACAGAGGTTACCCTGAACCATTATGCTCTGTGGTGAAGACCAAAATTAGCCAAAATTGCCATATAATGTCCGAACTGAGTAAAAACGATGCACCCATTTTGTGGCATAGATCACGCTTGTGTAAGCAGTCAAGTAGAAATTAGTTCTGGTAGTAACACCGAACGATAAGGATGCAGCGCGTTGCCACCTCTCCAATCCCGCACTCACCCTGTTGATCCATGGACTTTAGATCATGGAATGTAAAGTGCAGCTCATGTCAATATCCATACCAACATCAACCAAAATTGATTTTTCAGCTCTGCAGCGCTTCAAGGCTTTACGCTAGCACTTGGAATGTAAAAGAGACCTGTAATTTCTATTTAATTATTGTATAATGATTTGAGCAGCGGCACTTTAAAAATGTTGCAGATTGACCACAGCACAGGACGAACGGGGTGGGATGACCTAGATGGGGGATGATGCACAATGGGAGATGATCCACAATGGAAAGATCTTCCACACTCATGGTGTGTGTGCCATAGGATTTGGGGATGACACACATGAGGGTACAACGCGTATGTCAGTTGAACAGATTTATATTTCTATAATTTTGCTCAACTTTATGTCCTCTACGACTACATTGTTGATTTCACCTTTTTTGCACTGTAAAAGGTAAATTTTCAATTGATCGCTGATTGCCATATCACGATCTAAATTTTCGACCTATTTTTGCAGCTTGATTTTACTGTGCATACCCAATTTCTTCATGTGCCAGGTATTGTAAGAAAACAAACTCAAGTGATGCTTTAGATACACTACCAGGCTAGCATAGCCGTCGTCTTGTCCAAAAATCCATAGCTGTTAGTTATTCAACTCTTACAGATTATAATTGAATTGGCTAGAAGTGATTTAAAATAGCATATTACTGACTGCTGTAGTTGCAACAGCAATGTTGTCGAGTGCCATTACGAGAATTTTCAACGAGAAAGTGCAGCACGATGTTAAGAGAATTGCCCGTCCGTGTATTAAGGAAGGATTGAGTCGACAGACACGCTTAACCGCGTGTTGCTTGCTTCCAGCGGGCCGTTGACTAAAGTAAAGAGGAAGTTAGGTGAAATGATTTTTATTAATAGTCAATAGGCTTTATAACCTTTTGTTCTGATACAACAAAGCTGAATGGGAAATACAATAATACAGGGTGTATATAGACAAAGTATGCAGTCCACACAAATATGTAATAGGACCTAGCCCATTGCACCACTCCCTACTCAAAAGTGGATTTGCAAAAATTCTTTAAATTTTCTTCAGAATTTTTTCAAATGCTTCTTTCGCTCTTCGTCACACTCTGTCAAACTCTTCCCATAATTGAAACCCGCACGCTTGCTTCAAATGAGATCTTTGTTACCATTGAACTTGGATACTGTTCCAATACCAGTCATTCAGCGCATTTGCACTATTGTGAACTTGATCGTCAGAATCACTTTCACGATAGACGAGGTGGTTTCACCCTACAGTATGACGAACTCTTTAGTCGAATGGATGCCCAACGGAGGATTCGAGTCGCATATTCGCACCATCAGACCGATTACTCCTGATGGAGGTGAACCATGAAGACTCGAATATGTTATACGTCCAGCGATCCAATATCGCGCAGAAAAGCATCATCATGTTTCCTCTCCACACAATCGACACTCGATATTGGGCATGAGTTTGGGAGGCCGCAATTTGCCGAGCCCCCCCCACTCAGATCAGAGACACAACCCATCGCACAACGCGGTACTTGCGGGTTTCACAAGCCAACCATAAAAATTGCGTAAATCCATGGATGAATGAATTGAATTGTTCATTGCCAGCTCTACTAATGGTAACAACGAGCTATAATTTGCGGTATTTTTCGCACAGAAGCGTCTCAAGACATCGCCGACCACGTTCAGTTTGCCCACTTAAAGTGACTGGTTACGCCCCAGGGGGGGTCATTCAACTGTCCGATGACGTGTATGTCAAGGCCGCATAAGCATACTTATATACTTATATCGATTATCTATTTGCATACAACCTTGATAAGTAATCAGACTGGATATGGGACTCCCCATCGACCAATTCTAAGCAGTGTTCGAGCGTATGCGCTCTCGTAGACAAATGAGGAGCGATGCAAGCCATTTTGCTGAGTATGTCAACAATGGAGAAGGCCCATTTTGACCATCAGCAGTTTCAGAAAAGCTGAAAACAAAGTTGAAACCTACTGACTTCCAACAATCAGTAGGAACTGGACGTTTCCTCAGTGGTACTACCGTGTGACGTGTGTTCTTCACTCGCTGACAGAAATCACATGTCTCCACGTAAAGTGTCACCTTCTTGTACATGTGGAGCCACCAAAATTTGTCACTGAAAGACTAGTAGGGTTTCTCACAGTCAAAGGGACCGGTCATCGGCGTACCATGCGCCTCGTACACTATCTTGTACCTCAAATCATCGTTGAGGGGAACCTCTATCCGTGGCTCGTAGTCATGTGCAAATTCATAGTCAAGAAGACTATCCTTTCATGCACATTAATGTAATGTTGAAACTAAACGACCATGTCGCTTGTCATAGAATCAGACATCATTCGATGTTAGTACTCTGATGATCAGATCACACTGGTCACCCTCAACATACGCTCGACGTATCATATCGAATACATCGCTTTCGATATAGCTGATACGAGCTAGCTTATAATCAGGACGACGTGACAATGCGTCTGCCAGCATGTTCAGTTTTCCTGGCTTGTACGCAACCGTGAAGTTGTATTCTGCGAGGAATGACAATCAGCGAGCCATAAGCTGTGACAAGTGAAACGACTGAACTGCATAACGTAAGCATGCAAGATCGATGTATTCGATAAGCGGACTTGAACCCAAGAGGTGAACAGGATACTTCACGAGAGCATAATTCATTGCCAAAGCTTCTTGTCGTGGACAATGTACTTCGTTTGTGCCGGCTGGCTTCAGCTGTCGCGATGGCAACGGCAAGACACGATTGTGTCCTTCTGAGTGCTATAAAAATATGCACAACCGATTGCAAACTCAGAAGCATCACACACCACACTATATGACTTCGTATTATCAGGTAAAGCAAGGAATGGTGCTTTCATCAAGTTATTTTTTATTTGAGTGAATATTTCATCACAAGCGGACGACCACTCCCATGGTATGTCTTTCTTAAGCAAGTTTGATAGTGAGCGTGCCATTTCCGCGTAGTTACGCGGGAAGCGATGCAGGTAGTTGAACAAACTGATTTATTCCCTTAAATCCTTTTGACTCGTGGCGCCAGCCACTCCACGATTGCTTTGAGCTTCTCTGGGTCTACACGAACACCGTTATCACCGACGTAACAACCGAGGACCGGTACTTCGTTAGCAGCAAAAACACACTTTGCAAGATTTGGTTGCATTGAATATTCTCGCATAAAATGCAGCACAACACGGAGGTGCTCAAAGTGCGTTTCTTCTGCCGTCGAATGAGCAAAAATATCGTTAAAGTATGTTTGGGCAAACCGACGTAGTGCTTAAAATAGATATGAGACCAATCGATTGAATATTGCTGGGGCATTGGGTAGTTCTTGTGGCATCACAAGCCAATCTTATAACATACCAGACGGTGTATTAATAGCAGTCAAAGAGACCTCTTCCGTCCTCATCAGAATTTGGTAATATCCATCGACCAGATCAAGTTCACTATATTGTGCACAGCCGGACATCCGGTGCATGACGACATGTTTACGCGAAATCGGCGTTTGCGCACAAGCCACCTGCGCATTCAACTTGTTGTAGGCATGAACGGTACGCTATATATCATTTGGTTTGCACGCACAAAAAGTCGGTGCCTTGTGGGGATTGGCCTTCTCTCGCGAAACCAGCAGCTTCCTTATGAGTATAGAACTCATCGATATATGACTTTATTTTCACGACAGTGGTCACTGTCGAAGTACTGCATCTTTTGAGCAAGTCGAGTTCAATTTCGCTTCAAACTGTACGTTCGGGTGAAAGACCAACGGGTGGGTTTGCACTGAAGACGTCATCCTTGTATTGCATAACAAGTGAAGTATAGGGATCAGCTAGATTCTTCAAAATAGCCAACCCTCTGCGTGACTCCATACGCTGTCTAATTTGCTCGAGAACAAAGTTATCCATAAGTAAGAATGATCATAATCCCGCTGAGTCAACCATCGACTGTTGATCACGACCTCAAGTGCGATGACATTGCGGAGGTCGTGAAGGAAGTCGTCGTTAATGACTTTTTTTTAGCTCCGCTAGCTCTTCCGTCATCGGCAACGGTGCCAAAAACTCATCTGTTCTGGCTACTTCATAGCTTGTTATTGCATCCACAACAATATCCGCATGCTATATTTCCATATTTGGGAGTAGTACGCTGGACTAATTTACCCTCGTAATCAAACGCATCCAGAGCGGGAGAATCACTACCTCGATCAGCAAGTTTCGTTGACATCTTCACATGTGTGCTCAACAATGCAACAGGTGAGTGCATCAACTTTGTGGTCATCTGTACCACCGACCAACAATCCGACTCAACTGCTGTATAATTGGGATTATTGGCATATCCAGCCACATTCGCTTCCTACGATTTTCCATTACACACGTGTTGATAACATTCGGCTACCTTAAAGAGGGCAACCATCGTCATCTCTATCTCATATTTTTTCCGTTGAGCAATCGCTATGCCTGACAACGATACATTCGGTTTTTAGCGACTAATTCCGGGCAATACTCGGTCTATCGACACACTTTCTGAGTGACCGCTTCATACAACTCTATTTGTCCCCTAACCTGAGGAAATGTCATTCACATGATAAATACCAATGAAGTGTGGATCATTTCCAGCAGCATAACTGCCGAGCGCTGCTTCTGGTGCATATTGAATGTGGGTTCATTTCTCCCAAGAGATGCACCTACGTCAGGCGAGCTGCTCCCAATCGTTTCCGATCGCCAATCAATTCACGGCTTATGCTTCTCAAGCCATGATATGCCTAAAATTAGGTATACCGTTTGTCCAACTCGAGGACTGGTTCTTCCTTCGACATGAAGTCTTCAAACTTCAGTTCAAGGTCGACCATATTTTTTTTCGCGGTGACCACCGCACCAGTGGCCAACTTATATGGGGTAAAGCTATTGCTTCATTTTAGTGCATCCAGAAGCACTGGATCATTTCCAGAAATACCTCGCTACTGCGCGTAGTGATTCGATGCGCCGGACTTTGAACGGACGACCGTAACCCTTAACATTCGCTGTGACCACGAGAAGACCACTCCGATTTGTGTCGTTAAGGACGAACAACGACTCTCTGAGGGCTGAACCATTATGAGTGGCTCTACCACCACACTCACAAAAGCTTATAATTGCTCCAGTAGACTGCCCTGCATCTATTGGGTCCCGACGTTCCCAGATATTGGTACCATGTGACTTGGAAACATTCCGTCTCTCACGTAGACAATCACGATGGATGTGATCGAATTGCTGACATATGCAAAAGCAAACTTGCTGCCCGCGGACAGTCGCCGCGCTAAGGTCCATTGATTTGTTATTTCCGATAAAAGCAGTCACAGCTTTCATCGGATTGACCGATTAGTTACATGCTTCACGCTGACAGCAGTTCTTACGCAATGCAATTATTACTGCATCTTCCAGAGTTGTTCGGCACTAGTTGAAATATTTAGTCTCAGGGGAGTCATAAGTAAGTCACTTCCTAAACATGGAGTTCATCACTGCCTCTGACAGTGGTTCAGTTGCCATACTGGCACGAAGCTCACAGAGCTTCTGTACATAGTCGTACAATGTGCCTTTGTCTTGACGGCATCATGACCGTTGTCAAAATGCCACATTCGGTTAAAAACACCGATTTCATGACATTCTTCAACTCTTGCCATGTGGATGATTAGCCAAGACAGTAAAACTCCCACGTTATTACCCAATCCTCCGCACGGCCATCCGAATGCGACATAGCAAAGGTCACTTGACTATTGTCATCACGAATTTGGACCATCGTGCAATGACGATAAAATCTTGCTTTTAACAGGTCCTCCCGTGAGTACCAACGTTGTCACCAGCGCTTGTGGGGAGGTGACGAGACTGGCTCGGTATGTACTGTGATAGAAATTCTAATGGTCCTTGCTCATATGGAGCGAAATATGCTAAGCATTGCTTTATCGCCTCATGATTCAATTGGAGTATACCGGAGACCGAGTGATCTACGATTAAAGCGCAGCTTCACTACACTAACCCATTGCGAGTGTCCTAGGAACGAATATTCCTCCATGTTGATACTAGGACGACCGCCGCCTGTATTGTCCGCATTATCCATCGGTAAATTTATCCAAGTAGTCGGGGTTGAATGACAACTTGTGCTACCAAGTGTAATGGAATTTGCCCGTCCGTGTATACACACTTGATGACAAAAGCTTAAGTCAGCTGCCCGCCCCACAACGTGTTGCTCGCCTCGAGCGGGTCATTGACATACGTAAAGATGAGAAAAGGTGAAGTGACATTTATTACTATGCCAATATGCTTTACCATCCCTAACATGAGAAGTACCTTAAGGTCTGATACAACATAGCTGAAAGGGATATACAACAATACAGGGTATTCAGTTAATGTGAGACACAGAGTATGTGGTCCACACCCCTCGTGTAATGGGACCTGGCCCATTACACAAGCAAGTTCAACTCATACTTTACATATATTAAATCCGACGCTTGAGTAGTGCAAGCATTGGACCCTTGATCAGCAATCCACAGTACGTTTTGCCTTCTAAGAAATACTGGGAATTGTGGAATGGGTCATAGTGGTCCACATTTTTGTTATATTGATTGGAGCGGGCAATTAACGTCACGTCTCCGATCAGCGCATAAACCTACAAAGATAGGATTGGATCTTCGCGGCCCTTGTACAGAGGTTACGAAGACAGATGCGTTACTGAATGAAATAAATAGCTTTTGTTATGTAGCAAGAGAAGACAATAAACAAAATTCATAGTGTGTATGAGGAAAAAACTTATACATGTCGTACTCCCTGTTCATACTGCCGATGACAAGTATGTCTGGTTTGTTAGATAAATCGTACGCGGATGGATAAAGTGCGTCTCGTATGGAGTTTGATACTTGGGGTCCTTTCCATGAAGCTCCACCACAAGTTAAATGAAGCACTATTGTACAAAAAGCTCAAGGGTAAGGAATTGTGACCCGCACAGCCGACCATTTTGATAGCGCGGCATCTGAGCTCAAATGTTATCACTAGTTTTCAGCAACGCTTCAACACGCTTTATGTACATGCACGTATCACCATATCAATGCGCGACGTCATCATCGTGACATGCACCAATTTATTGCCAGACCAATGCCAAAGTGTGTCCATCACCATATTTAGCTGGTCTGGCTCTATAATTTGCGCCTGAGGAGAATTCTAGCCATCCTACCGTGCCCTGTGAAAAACGTGACAACGACGTCGCTGTGCGCAACGGTGCAATACCTATAATAATTATAAATGTTTAAGCGCCAATACGATGTACTCTGGACCCGGCATGAGCATGAAGCTACAATAAATTCAGTACAGGAAACGGATATGAATGAAATAATATGTTGCCCTCAAACGTAGAGTGTAAGTTACAAGACCATAAACAAATACCGGGCCGATTTAGCGAGTTCCGCGAAAAGATACGCACACTTTGTTCAATTAGAAATAAAGATGCCTTAGGCAAAGCGTCATTATTCAGGACTCACACCCAAGAATTACAATATTCCGGCAATTAACAGGAACAGAAATTAAACGTAGACGCGTTGAATGCTCGCTTTTGCAGTTTCCACGGTGTTTATATATATGGCTGCCGCCATGCATCATTCATGAATCTGTTTGTTTGCGGCAGAGCCGCCATTTTTTAAAAAAATCTAACCAATGAGTAAATCCTGAACAATATACATGACTACCGGCGTAGTGACTTCTTGTTAAGGAGTAGACACACCATTGTGTGACTACACCTGCTTGTGCAATCCACACCTTTGTACGGTCGCACCATCTTGTGTGGCCCGCCCTTTCAAACCAGGGTACGTGTAACCCCGTTACATCTACAATATATATAGTCTTCATTTTGATCAGAGATCCACACACTTTTGTCGTTTAAGGGACGCGTACGACAGCCGTGCAAGAAGAGTAACCCTCCACGTAAAGCTACCTAAGCGCAAGATGGCGTGTAACCAGCTGTTCTGTCACATCTGATAGCTCTTCGTGGTCAATTCACCGCCGATATGGAAGGTGTCTGATCACAGCTACTAGACTTACGTCACAGTCTAGCGGTTACCGTTAGACCGCTTCAACTATTCGTATTATCCGAAAGGGGAACTAGTTTGTGAAACCACCATCAAATTGTTACTTCACGACTAAGATGTGATCAAGGAGCACGTCCACTTCTTAATGGCTTATAAAGCCGATCTTGTTGAACGAGTCAGAAAAAAATTCACAAGTTCTCTTACGTTGGAGCCTCTCATCATGGAATACATGGTGCATCGTGTTGCCCAGTCGCTCCCAACTCCACCGACCACGTGAAGACTTCATCATTCCCACGTGGCGTAGCTGTGCTGGTTTACAATTAAAGCAAAAGGTCGCCTTTGCGTTTTCGCATATGCAAGATGCTGCAATGAATTGGCTTTCACGTGGAAAGAACATCTTTGCCATCGATTCTCCAAGAATCGAGGCAAAGATGCTTCTTCCAATGAATGCGGCGCTTAAACATCGTCCGACGTTTTTGAAGTGTCGCCAGGGCAAACGCTCGATCCACCGCTTCGTAAAAGTACTTCGCAAATTGCGTGCGTTATTGATTCCGAAAGACGTGTTGGAGGGACTCGGGATCGGACCTCCAAAGACTGAGTATTTTGTCGACCACCAACCAAGCTTGAAAATTCAATCTTCGTTGCCCCTTACAATGATCAGCATCAGCGACGATCGCGTGGTTTATCCACTCGTCCCACCGACATGCACCCGCCGTCAAGTGGCGGTCCTGAACCCATGGCCCAGTCTGCATTTTATCGTCTACAGGTGTTGTGGCCGAGTAGGCCACTTCGAACGGGACTGCCTCATGAAGATTAATGGGTACAAACCCACTGGTGTATTACCGGATTACTCTATTCGTAGTTGAGGGGGATAGCGGGATGCCAGTCGCCTGGTGGCCGTTGCCGTTCAGCCGATATCCGCAGCGATCGAGGAGGCCCATCGCTCAACATCGTCAATTTTGGTACACAGACATAGTAGGCGCGGGGCGGGCTACTGGCGTAGAACCGACGACATTTTACTGCACTACTTTTGTGCATGGGAAGCCGTTGGCATTGACAAAATTCTGACTTCCCACGAATATGGAGAGGAGGGATGCCTTTTCGTTGTTTTGGCAAAGATGAAGGGGGTTGGAAGACCCATCAGAGTTGTTATTGACGTTGGAGCGTCAACTTATTACGCTCGGACAAGAAGTATTGCGGAATATTCACGTCTCTTCGATGACTTATGTGCGAAGAATAATGGTAACATACATGTCCATTTTGCGACGGGTGCGATTATTTCACAACAGAAGATTAAACTCGATCTACGAGTCAAATCCTCGAACTTTGACTTCAAATTGACGTTTACCCTCATCAACACGGAAGATCATTATGATCTTATACAAGGTATGAGTGGTTCAACGACCATGAATAATGGATTGACTGGAGAACCAGGCAGATTTCGAGTAGCTCGCTGGTTGGAAATCACAAATGCCCGTCTGTAGGTATATAGTTGTGAATCCACAAGTCTCCAAGAAGGTGCGGTTAGTAATTAATGCTCCTGTGATCCGAGGATTGAATCCGTCGTGGAAGCTGATTACGCTCCAGTAGCAAAGAGAAAGCTCTTGCTCCGATTGTAAAGTCTATCGTTGAAGCCCGCTATACTCCAGTAGAATCATCTACCGTGAAAGCCAGTGCTCCGGTTGATGATGTTACCATGGAAGCGCATTATGCTCCAGTAAGTGAATCTGCTGTAAAAGCAACAGCCCAATAGCTAAAGCTATCGTGGAAGTACCGTACCGTATACTCCGGTAGAGAGCACTACTGAGGAGAGTAAGACAATAGAAGGTTACGCTACTGTGCGAGCAGTCATGCTCCGACAGTACGAACTTTCAGCAAAAGCTCCAGTAGATAAATTACTGTGTATACTAACCACTATACTAACGAGAACCGTCACGCACATAAGCACCAAATATTGTACATACATCACGCATCGTACTTACAGATCTTCACACACACTTAGGAATACATCTCTGCTGCTACACAATTATTTGCGGTTAATATTTTGCATGTTTTACTGACAAAAACTTGCACACGAAACGATATCAGTCAATGTTAGCAGTTTTCGTAGATAATCTACGAAGTTCACATTTGGGAAAGTGCAGATGCTAACTGATTTATCACAGTAACGCGCTGGACGATGAAGCGAGATCGATCTCTATTAGGAGCCCACAAGTCAAATTACAACGCTCTGGTAGGCGTTCTGACGAGAAAACTATCGCTTTCGCAACCGAATTTTCGGTGAATTCTATTGCACGGAAGCACAAATTTAGGTTGTGAACGCATTGACAGAAAACCCGTTTAGGCTTCTACGGTCGTACTGCCAGAAATATCTGCACTTACGAGCCTGGAAGAACACCCCGTTCCCTAGGTTTCTTGAAGACCTCAAGAATGGTGCGCTCGCCGACGTCGTTATGATTCGTCGTACAACCGCAGCATCAGAAGAGATTAATACGTCCTTTGGCTCGGAACCAAGTGTCGTTGAAGTTTTTTTGACAGCGGTTTAAACCGCGACGCGGATGAACTTTTCCCAAGAATCCGCGTCATTCTTATATTACCCTTTTGTCCAAGTACACGTCAGCATTTTTAAGTCCGAATCCCATTCGGCCGCCATATCGTGGTATATTAGATGAGATCGAGATGAAGCAAGGTGCAGGATATCTGCTATGGCGTCAGTGGCCCTTGCCAGTCCAAGTTTATAGACTCGTTCTTTGCTGCTAAACAACAACAGGAGTGGGTGAGAGGGAGTAAATCCCCCCACAGTACCCCAACGTGTTGCATTCGCAAACCCAATGACAAACGGGCGGATTGCATACGCATACAAAAGTTGAGCGCCAAAACTGTGCCAGCACGAACCTTTGTTTCATGCGATGCCATTATCATCAAGATGACTGGCTCAACACTCTTTAGCGTATTTGATCTAGTAGATGGATACTCAAGTTTGAATATATCCTTTATCGATTTCGTATACGGCAGAGAGCATTGCTATGGCAGTGGCTTGTGATACCGCAAAGTTTATTCAATGCGCCAGCGACGTTTAACCGTCCCGTCACGCATTTTTTCCATTCACTGAGATTGTTCCGTCGACGTATTTCGACGACATTTTTGTTTATTCGAAACCTAATCTATCGATCAAGTTTTCTTCGAACACCTGGAACAGGTATTGGCGTGTATGACAGAACATTAGCTATTTTTCAGCATTGACAAATGTATATTTGGCGCAGAAGAAGCACCAGTTCTTTTTTTTCCTCCTCGGTGTCGAAAGTGATCAGCCAGTCTCAGCGAAGATCACAGCGATCTGGTGACACCAACGGACTAGAAGGATGTGAGGAAATGATTGTGTTTGGCCAAGTATCGCCATCGGTATACCAAGTATTATGCCTACATGGCACGCCCGTTATCGGACTTGTTGAAGAAGGATCAAGAGTGGTCATAGACAAATTAGTGTGCTGTCGCTTTCGACGATGTCAAGCACAGCTTGCAGGCAGTGCACATTTTGGCATTACCAAACGACAATTTACCGACAGTGTCGTGTGCGACGTCTCCAACTCCGCGATTGGAATTATAATGTCACAGCATGATGTTAATGGACAGAAACGTGTCATCTCGTATCAGTCGAGGTAGCTAAGCGAAATCACCCAGTTCACAGCAAAGAATTATTAGCAATGGACAATGCTGTGAAGACAGATTATTGTAGTACCAAGTATATGGAAGAGATGACTATTGGGTTGTTGTACTAGAAAACGAAGACTTGAAGCACTCATTCGTGCATGAAGTACACGATCTACCCATCACAGGTTATCTTAGTCGAAAAAGACTAATGCAGAGATTGCATACCACTTTTGGTGACCCAATGTAGACGCTTGGGTTGAGAAGTATCTTTGTCCGCGTGACGTATGTCAGCGTGTGAAGCCTTCCCCATCTCGTCAGGCTCCATTGCAGAGTCTGCTAGTACCAGCAGATTGCCGGCGGTGCGTCAGTTTGGACTCTTACGCATATTGGCGTTTTGGCCTTTGTAGACTGTTCGAGTAAGATGTCGTACCCCGCACCAACGGTTGGTTATCTTACTGGGAACGAAGCGCGCGATGATATATCGATCATGTCTTTCGACATCATGGATTACCAAAGTCAATTACTGCGCGCTTTACAGCAGACTTTTGGTCAAGCTTATTTCGTATATTCGGCACTCGCTTAAAAATGGCCGTCAAGGACCATCTAGAGACCGATGATTAAATGAGCGCGCGGATTGCGTTGTAGAAGCCACTCTACGCAGCATTGTTTATCGTCGCTGACGACATGAAGTGCTATGCTCCCAATGGTCGAGTTTGCCATCAACAATGCGGTCCATGCATTAACCAGCTTTACTTTATTTTACAATAGTGGCCTTTGCCGTCCAGCGCTGCCTCTTGTATGTTTGAAGGACACGAAACCTTCTGGTGAGGGAGGGGCTAGGCAAGCGTTTGCTTCCCAACTCACTTCGATTGACAAGCTTCGAATTCGTCTATTCATTGACAAGTTCATGACCAAAAGAGCAAATGCTGTATCACGACCGTGGTAAAAGCGCAAATTTTAGAGAAACCAATGCTGATACGCATGGACGTGGAATTTCACATGTATTCAAACAGGGTGATTATATTGTAGTAAGTACGAAGAACATAGCTAACGCTGCCGTCTCTAGTATATGATCTTCCAAGCTCTATCTCCGATTCACCGGTCGCTTCAAGGTCTTGAAAAGCGCCAGAAATAAAAAATATTCGACTTACCAGGCTGAATCCGTATCGATCCAACGTTTTCCTTAGCTTGCTCAAGCGATACCTTTGTGATTCTTCTTATCGTACGGATTGGACGACCGAGGTTGATCATATTCCGGTGACCGAGATCTTGAACGAAGGTGAACGCGACGTTGAAGCCCAAGAGTCGAATCACTTTGAGCCATAACACTCTGATGTTGATGAATTTCGTCACGAAGACGTTGATTCACTGCCTGGAGCCTAGCGGATTCCGTCCACAGTGCAGACATTGCTGCGTGAACGCTCACCTCCACATGGCAAACTTCAGCCCACAGTGATTCCGTCGCCTTCGATATTTGATGGCCCATCTCGCTATTGCGTTCGCACTTGCATCCGAAGCTGCTTCAACTTCGTCCAGAGGCGTTGTTTCGTCCCTCATCTGCAGGTGTAGCACCGACGGAAATGTCCTCAACGACACCGCGGTCGATTGTTCAACCACTGATGATTCTTTTGTCGGTGGTAGACCGAGACGGGGTTACCCACTTTCATGTAAAAGATTGTGTCGGCACGCCGATTCCGTGGGGAGATACAGCTCATGTGATAATGTTAGCGAGTTCATGAGCCCAAAAGCTAAAAAACTCTCGCATATCCGAATTCCAATAGCTCGTGTGAGCCACATTCGCATCTCCTTGCTAATTGCTGTGACGCAGTCCGTAAGTAGGAAGGAGCCAAAACGAAAGAAAAACTTTGTCTCATCGATGGGATCCATCCATCGGAGTCGACGACGACAAATACAGCGACGATGCAGATGGTGAATACTTTACCGAGTCTGCACGACATTCTGCTTCTACCTGTCCCTCGCATACGAGTTTCGCATATCGAAAACGTATATCGCGCACCTTGACGATCGCCTAATAACGACAAAGGATTTGTCCGTCGGGTTTGCGTAATTATTCGATCGCAATCGACTTGGTGTTGAGCACCAACTTCCAGAATTCTCTGGCGATATCGTTGGGCGACTACGCTGGTCGTATTTGCTCCCATGGTACTCCACGTACATTTTAGTACGGATTGCGCGCGACGTGATGAAGTGACAGCCATCATCTCCAGAGTTGGATGGTGCAAATAAAAGGCTTAACAGACTCATTCGGATTCACAGACTTTCATGGACAACCTTGTGCGGGGGGGGTCGACCCTTTGTATTTCTCGGCCGAACTAGACGAAACGCAAAGTACATATGCTTCGTACTACTACAAATAAATGAATTGCGGCGAGTGCGGGGTCAGAAGATATTATTCTTTCCTTAGCCCAGCTAGTGTCCGACACTTCTTCTGCGCTTGTAATGCTACTAGTTTATGTTCGGCTTATATATTAACAAAATCTAAATACATACATAACTACTGGCTACCTTACCACATACGGTATTCTTGTTTGGGTGCAGTCACACCATGCCCATCTCGTGTGACACACACTCCTGTACCCCAGGGTACGTGAAACCCCATTACAAAAAATCTACACACAATTCTTTGAGGTATTACATAACTAGCGCACGTCTCACGAACCTCTTCATAATGATGTTAAGTCATCCTCGTTTGGAGCAGTCCTTAGATTAGATGAGCTTTAATTCAGGTCCGATAAGAATAGTGTAATTTGCGTGTACTCCGCAACGGCATGACTTGTGCATGTACAGCGCACACATTTGGTACAGGTGCAATAAATACAATACTGTACTATCCTCTGAGCTTACGACACTCGAAGTAGAAAAAGTCCTTAATACACGTGACTGCGAGTCGCACGAAAAGCCATAGACAATATTACTGTGCAAGATAATCATATTTTGTATTTGTCGACTCGTCACGGTAAAAGATCCTTGGTAGGAGCGTATAAACCAAAACTTTGAGTGTTTGTTAACGCGAATCGTGAGTGGCTACCCTGCTGTGTACACAATAAAAGTTTACATGTTTAAAAACGCGTTGGTTAGTTTAGTGACATACATATGATCAGTGTAGTGGATCGCAATCCGCTACTTCTAAATATTAATATTAAAGCCTTGATCAAGGCTACCAACACTTCTGAAAAAAAACGAAATGTTTTTGATTGTTTTAGTGGCTGCAGAGCCGCCAATATCTAAAACACAGGTTTTCTTGATGAATATAGTTATACCTAATTGATAACACCACTGTGTTGTTACATCAACTGTGTAATACACACCTATGTACGGTCGCACAAAATTGTGCGACCCGTCCTTTCTAATAAGGGCGCGTGAAACCCCGCACAGTAACTGTGAGGTCTTATTGTTACCGCTCGTTTCTGAATCATTAGCTGTTGAATTTATTCTTTCGTAAGACGTCTCCCGCGGAGCTGAACGTCCCAGTATTGCCTATTACGATGATACCTCTGCCACAATATAATACATAATAAACATACGAATTACTAACTCTATCGATTGGAATCAACCCATATAGACTAGGCATGTAGATAGATGTCTCTTACCCAGCATCAGTATTTTTTCAACGGGCTCACAAAGTTTAGTACAAAGTTCGTTATTTTTAGACGTGCATGACATGCAAGTACACTCAAGTATGGAGATCTTCACCACGGCGAAGCGAAGTACGACAATCTCATATTCAAATATGATTTAATCTCTTTATGGTTTGACAATAAACGGTCCGAATCGAGAAATAGCTTCGGTAATTTTGCGCAGAGTACATTTTGTTTACGCCGTATCATACATGTATATAAACCTTTACAACCAGCAAGGACGCATCTATGTAATACCCGTCTACAGCCGAGTATACGCTGTAGATGTTGCTATAAATATCAATTATTTAATGATTAGATGAGCATGGCGAACTAAGGACCTTCAATATATATACTTTGCATTTTGCCATCTAGTGCTTAAGTGCCTTTTTATCTGTACGAGTTCAGTTTATACTTTTAGTGATTTGTCGGTTACGTAATAACTACGCGATGAACAGTTAAGAGTAGGCGTCGGCTATAATGCCATTCAAACAGCAAGGAAACATCTTTCTACACGCAGCATAATATTGCCTTGGATGTCCCTTCTTTATCTCCGACAATAAGTCTAGCCGAACTAGAGGAAATATTTATATAAGATTAGTTGGATAGTTTTTTTCTGTCGCTTCCAACACCTGACACCCAAAGGCATTAACGCGTCAGTAGAATGGTCGTTTCAAGTTCGAAAGAGCCGAACTTGAGGTGGCTGATAGCTTATAGCACAGCCTTAAAGGCCTACTTTCTTACCGCACCCCAGCACTATGTGAAACTTTTTCACGATGATCGTGCCATGTTGGCGTTATTCGTACTATACTTGTGTGAGAAAGTGGCTAATCCAAACCTGCTCCTCTATTCTCATTGAAACACAACGACTCTGGCATATTTACGATGTCCTTAATTTACGCGGGATCGCCTTAAGCGATGTTCACAATGAAGCGTCCCATACGTGAGGATTCGTTCGAATTTATTTCTGCTAGCAAACAACTTGTTAAAACGCAAACATTGGGGCACGTCCCTCAGATGCTTAATGATGGCGCTCACTTCCGACTCGTTTTGACCTACAAGACTATGGACATGTACATCGACGAATTAGATATGTATCGGTAAATTGTGACCTAAACAGCTGCAATAGGAGACGGTGAAACGTGTCTTGCGCGTTAAATAAATCTATGCTATTCTGATTCGGCTCTCTGTCATCAGACCCTAAGATCGTAAAATTCGGTCGCCCTTATTCGTTCAACCAAATCAAGTGCATGATTTCCATGCCATAACGTCGCTAGTATTCCGTCTTTTAGCTAAGGTATACTGTGGTGACAGCAAGTAAAGAGCTCTACTTCTCCTCTCTTCATGAAGCTCACCTAGCTTAAAGCACTTAGCAGTATCATTGCTACGATTTCATGTCTTGCAGCGAAGCAATTGCAGCTTTATACCTGCGTCAAAAGTACTCAGACTTTTAGCAGTGTAAACTTTATGACTAACCAAAGCTTTACCAGGAACGAAGTAGGTGGTTACTTAAATTTCGACTTTTGCTCGAACTATGTCGCATTGTAGGATAAAATTGTATCTCAAATCAAGGACTTCGACCATACAGCGTTTTACGCTGCCAAAATCTTCAGAATGTACAGAAGGGTGATCTTTTTGACTTGATCAGGTACGAGGAATCGTATCAGTAGGCGGCGTTATCAATGTCTTCACATATTTTTATTTCTTGACAGTCGCGCAGTGTACGTGATTTCACAACACCTTGGAGTCCATCAGAGCAGAAAATGGCTCAACAATGTCCAGGAGATTGATGCTGACTGTTTACTACCCCTGGATGTGAGCCCCGCCAATTATAAACGAGTCGCCTCTCTGAAAGATGAGATTTTTGCCTCGACCTCCGCGACGTAAAATAGATCCCTATACCTTCCCCATAGACTCAGAATATTTTGCTTGGCCTAGGATTCCCCGTGAGAGATGGACCTCCATTCATCTCAACCAAGATAAGGGGGCGCAGAGGGCGCAATGGTAGGATTTACCACCTGTAAGTACCACAAAGCTGCTCGGCAGATGAGAGGCCATCACTTTCATTCTTTACAGATTGGGTAAGGTCCATCGCTGCTTATTTGGTCGTAGAGCTTCTATCTCCGTACTACAATAAGCCCTTCAACAACAAAATCTAAGCTCAGTATCTAGTGCGATAAATACATCTTTCATAAAAAAGGGTGTTTGGGCTCGACAGGGCTCAGTTCAAGCCCCAATTGTCCAAAGACCTTCCATGAAACTGGCTATTGCTACTGCCCCGGAGATGATCTGGCACCATCGCAATTCTCAACAGCTGCACATAATTCACAAATTTTTGCCACTCTTGCCGGGTGAGCAAGAATTAGATTACCCTGGGAGGGCGGTGCAATCTCTTGCAATATTGTCGCTGCATTACTATTAATGGCGAGAACGCCATTTCCACCAAAGTACTGCACATTAATGCTTATTCTCGCGCGCGATATCTATGCCTGTAGCCCACAAATGCGACTGGCTAATGCGCTGTTTCAAGCATCGCCAATTTCGATTTTACATCTACATCATTAGTATTGAAATATACAAATTTTACATCCCGGGTCAGCAACAGCGGCCTTACGTTGATGGCTATTTACGCCATGATGAGGCGTTTTAAAAGCGCGCGTCATAACATTTAAGCTGCTAATATATATGAGGCGAGCGATTACCGCTTCTGACCACTGAATTGCTCACTGCGCTCTCTCTTCGAGATAAACTAATGACAGAAACGAATCTCCTAATGAGATCAGATTTTTTAAAAAAGCCCCGTTATTAATTACAATTTAACACAGTCTAAATTCTCAAATTGACGACAACTCCAAAAAGGTTGCTGTGCACCTCTCACCAAAGTGGCTTTGACCTAAATAATTGCATGAGCAAGCTACAGAAAATGAATTTGTTCACTTCACCCAGTAGCGAACTCGAGATCCTGAGGCTGTTAAGTTCAATGTTAAGTATGTATATCTTAATACACATGCCGTTCAAAAGAGCATAGAAATGCGCAGCCTTACTCCCGCAGTTGCAGGATGTGCCTTGGATTGATCACGTGGATTGGCACATTGGCTATGTCTTTGACAACAATCTCTTAGCAAGAACTGTCGAGGGGGTCACAGGAGCTAGTACGTCTGATTTAAATTAGTTTGTGATAGAAGTCATGTTGTATTCAAAACATTGTATGACAATCTCAACCGTAGGCTTATTTGGCGACAACGAGTTCATTAAGAGATGTGCGGTCATGCAACGATCGTGGCTGCAAAAAGCTGTAGTAGAGCGCTTTGTGTGTGTCTTGGATTCTCGCGTGGGCTCATAGTATTCGTCTTGGCTGCCGCTATAATGCTACTATTACGGCAAAGAGAGAGCTGATGCTGCCATAAAGGAATGGTCAGAGCTCCAATGATTTAAATTAATCGCAAAAGATCTGACTTACCGCATGCTTGAAGTTTTCCTGACACCGGCGTCGCGCTACGTCAGGCTTTATCTACGGATGGTGACGAACGAAAAAGGTACAAGAATTTCCGCTGCAAGTAGTCGGAGCGCCAATGTATGTGATCTTGGCGCGATGTCATCGTTCAAAGTTTTTGCCATAATTGGCGATTGGATTGCAAGCCGCGTTTCATGTTAGTGCTGGTGCAAAGGCTGCAATGCTCAGTGTAATCGGTCCGATGCACGAACGAGCATTGGATACGATAAGTATGCTGATTCATTTCATCTTCACGATAAACTTTGATAGAAAACACATGTTCGTGAAGAGGCAGGATGTTATGGAAACCGATTTGATGCATCGAATCAACTTATCGCAGAGTGACTCGTTGTAGGATCTGAAAGTCGTGCTCCACCTGGGGCATATACCTACCTCATTAGGTGGTATTTCTACACAATTTTACCCTATTCGCAGTGGCAATATCAGGATCGCAAAGTTGAGTCTTGTGAGTAATGTTTTTGATAATATGGATTAGATCGTCAGCATTGGCTATTTCAAGGTACGAAACCATATCACGGCTTCGTGACTGTGCTCACTCGATCTTGGTAAGATCAATCTGGAAAAAGGATCTCCTGCGTTCAAGTTGTTTCTTACGTTTTTACTGCTCATGATTAGATCATGAACACAATACTTTAGTCAAAAAGAGAGCGTGAAGCCCAGTCATCGCTAATTTATGCTCCGGATTGCCAATACTGTGCGAGTTTAGTCAATCAGCCCTTCCGGTGAAGACAATAAAAAGTAGTTGCGTATGCTTTTGGTATGTTCGTCTTTATGAGGCCACTTTCCTTGCAGGAATGTTTTGGAATTCATTTTAAGCATTTGAAGACTATTGCATTGAGTCAAGTTTTTCTCCCGCAACTTTTTCAAGCTGAATAGCTGCATATATACACATCACTAAACTTGTCGTCGCAAAATCAGTCAACGCGTTGCTTGACATGTAACTTAGATTATGGTGTATGCGGTGAAGTTGCTATACACGAGTCCATGTTAATAAACGCACGAAGGTATGGTTAGCACGCTCAGCGCTTTTGATCACGCTTCGTAGCTGCGAGAAATCTTTGGCAGCCATGAGAAACATGGGTTCTGGATGTATTGATGCACTCCATTCTTCGTTAGCTGAATGATTACGGTTGCGAAATAAAGGCGTTGTCCCGTTTGATGAAGTAGCCGATGCTGACGAGTGTAACCGCTCATTATTCACAAAACTAACACGACAAGGCCTTGATTAAGCCATCGTGACATTAGCGTGACAGTTAGTCGCCTGAAAGATGCACGCGTTGAGGTAAGTCTTGTTGTCGAATCCGCACACAGGGGCGTAGTCATCATCGCATAGTGCGACAGTACCCGATACATCATTGTGATGAAAAACGATAGCGTTTTCGTGATGATTATCAACCACAGAGACAGTATCTCAAGATGACGTGACAGTCACAGCAGCAAACGTCAAAGTGACAGAAATCTTCATGCTCAGGTTTGTCGGAGGAAATGGAGTTGGGGGGAAGACCTCAGGAGAAGATCATGTCAATCTGCGACTTTTTGTGCTTTAAGATGCTTAGAGATATAAGCACCTTGTGATATTTAGATGTTGCAGCCTATCACTTTGGTAAGGAGTTGAAATGCTGCGAGTATGTACGCTCTTTGTATGCTGGAAAGAGGCAGTCAAGACACTCGTGTTCGTTTTTAAGCCCGTAATGCCAGTAAGGCGCATGCAGCCTCTGTGGCTATCATGGAATGATAAAACTTTGACGTTTGAAATTGTACGCTGCAAGATTTTGCTACCACAAAATGAGTTGCCATGACTGCAATGAGAATAGACGGTAATTTCTGTCATACGTCTTTAACGTTTACATAGTAATCTACCCTATGTAATCAAAATTTTGAGACACAAAGCCGTCTTTGAAGATAGCCAGAAAGAGAGAGGTAGTGTGCAAGATATTTTGCCTCTTCTAATTCAAGTAATAAGCATCCACGTTTTGGACTTTTTTCTATCATCGTATTGGAAAAGTGACATTAAGATTCAAGTTCGAAAAATTTTAAGTTGAGAAAATTAATCTATCTATCAGCTGAAAGGTCGACGATAGCAGCACAATAGATGGTAAAGTCTCCATGCTCTTTGCATGTTAGTACAGATAATGATTCTTTTATTGCAGTCAAATGCCATGTCCGCTTCAACTTTTGCACGATCTCGGGCTGCGCTTCGTCGCAAGCCAAAGCCAGTTAAGAAAATATTGGATAACGAGGATCTAGAAGAGGTCAAGGAGGCTTTCCGTCTCTTTGATACAACTTCTAGCGGTACCATCGACATGCGAGAGCTCAAAGCTGCTATGCGGGCGCTTGGATTTCAAGTAAAGAAAGCGGAAATCCATCAGATGATTATTGATATTGGTAAGGACGAGTCGGAGACGATCAATTTGAATGAATTTATTGAACTGATGACGGGTAAAATGGTACGTACACAAAGCATCTACTTTATGAAACTCAACTCATCTAAAGACGTTATTTCCTGTCTATTTAGAACTCACGAGATCCACGTGAAGAAATTATGAAGATATTTCAGCTTTTTGACGATGATAACACAGGCAAGATTTCGTTTCGAAACTTAAAGCGTGTGTGTACTGAACTAGGCGAAACATTGACGGATGAAGAAATGCATGAGATGATTGATGAAGCAGATCGCGATGGAGACGGACTGATTAACGAGGAAGAGTTTTTTCGCGTTATGAAAAAGCGTAGTGGGAATCCACTGGACGACCTCAGCGACGACGATTGAGCACTTTGATAGCCTTATAATTACCTTAAAAGAACACAATCCACAGCAGAATGTAGTCGATCAAAATACTTTTCCGTAGATGCATCAGTAAAAAGCTGTGATCTCAAGGCCGCTTATTTATAAATATCGGTGAAAGTTGTCAATTGCTTGTTCGCTTCGCTGCCTACAAGCGATCGCTACATAGATCAGCATTAGGAAATCAATCATATATTAATTGTGATCTAAGTGTCTTGGGCTTGCGACGCAGCGCAGATTGAGACCGTGCAAAAGCTGAAGCAGAAATGGCATTGACTGCAATGATTATCTGTACCATCCGACAAAGAGCAAGGATACTTTACAATTTATTGTGCTCTTTTATCGTCGACCTTTCAGGAACAATTTCCTTACACTAATAGTTTGGGGTGTCTCAATGTTACCTTTTCCAATTCATCTTGCTGATTCTGATAGAAAAAAACAAAGGTGGGATATTATTTTGTGTATACGAACAGAAGGATCACATCCGAAATATCTTGCACATTATCTTTTTCTCTGTCTTTGTTCAAGACAGCTTTGTGTTCTGATGGCGTTAAGCGGATCAACGAAAACGTCAAAGATATATGACAACAAAAAACGTCTTTTACCAAAGCGTTAAGCTGCATCAGCTTGATACTACAGGGTGTTTATCCCAGGTGGTATTCCAGCAGGATCTCTAAAGATCTTATAGCTGAGCTACAAAAGTCGCAGATTGACATGGTCTTCGTCTGAGGTTTTTATTTTTATACTTCCTTACATCCAACAAAACTGAGCATGAAGTTTTCTGTCACTTTCACATTTGTTGCTGTGATTGTCACGTCATCTTGTGTTACTTCCTCTGGGGTCGATAGTCATCACGATAAAGCTATTGTTTTCGTCACGATACATTGCTGTGTACTGACGCACTATGCGATGATAAATACGCTCCTGTGTGCGGTTTTGATAACAAAACTTAACCCAAAGTGCAAAAAATCCTTGGACTGATCGATCATCTTTCGTCAACACTATTGGCTCTTTCACTGGTTCATCCGCATTGATTCGTATTAGGATCCTCATCCTCTTCGATGAAAACTTTAAGATCCATGAAGCTTCCAATTCCAGGAGGTGAAATAGTCATAGGTAGACGTAGGGCTATTTATTATCAGGTCATCAATACTATCAATAGAAGTAATAAATTTATCCGCTCTTCGCACTTAAAGGCACGTTTGGCGATTAGCGGTGTTGCTTCAGCTGGATGAATAAATGAACCCCGTTCTTTGTTATATGGTCGCGAATCGAAGGCATTTTTTCGTTCAAAGAAGTAGCCAATGTTGACGTGTGTACCCACTGGTTATCCACAAACCTAACACACCAAGGCCCTAAAAGAGCCATCGTGATATTAGTGTGGCAATTAGTCACCTGAAAGCTTCCAACTGATTATCAGAGTGGTTATGTATATTATGGCAACAAGTATTACAAAAGGTACTTTTTCTATACTTAGAACAAGAACGAGTGTAGCGGATCGCAATCCACTTACTCCGAGTAACGACAACCTTAATCCACGTCTAATTATTTCTTCCGTTTAAAACTTTGCGATC
>NW_020189964.1:1704946-1705155 GCF_900000015.1 Plasmopara halstedii | reverse complement strand
CATTAGCAATAGCTCATGAGTCGGTTATAGTGGAGTCTAGCACGTGTTTGCAGTTCACCGGTAAGAAGTTTTGTACGCATCCAAGTTACACATGCATCCTTGCAGCTATCAAATGGCAGTGATATGTTACGTACATGCCTAGAAAAATCAGGTCAAGCGCAAACTTGACTGATTGACGCACTTGTTCGTGTTCTCTAGATTCACGACGG
>NW_020189964.1:1703660-1704386 GCF_900000015.1 Plasmopara halstedii | reverse complement strand
TGTACACATCGCCAACAAAGCGATCTACATCAAATGAAATGATGCCCATTAGCAATAGTATTACGGATTTCAGGTATACTGTGGTGTGTGTTTGTTCTCCTCGTCTATCCAATACGAACGTATATAAGTACTATACGATCCTAGTATGTTACTGGTACGATACTGGTATGAAACTGGTACAATACTGGTATGGTCGCCTGTGTTTTTCACTGATTGGCTTAGAGGTAGCAACTAGTTTGTGAACTAAGTACCAAAAATAGATTTACTATTTTCTCTTCGGTCAGCTCTTCCCCTACAACTCCCTTCGCTCTACACTTCTATCAGGTTATGAGCCCAACGACCGTAATGACCTCCGCGCACGACGTATCAGCCAAGGTGGCCATTGATAAGTTCAACGGCGACAACTACGGCACGAGGAGCCATTACATGCGTGACGTGTTCCTCACCAAGGCAGTATGGCATGACGTGAACCGTGAAGGTTCCCCTACGTTTGCGGATGCTCGTGCATCGGACGAATACGCGAGAACAAGTAACATCGCGTTTGGATTGATGCTTCTGCACGTTGACGCAAACTATCACCATGTTGTTGACGACTGTGAAGAAGCCTGGGTTTCATGGACGCGTATCGAGACGCTATACGGCGGGTCACAGAAGGCTGGTCGAATCTACCTGAAGCGACAACTCTTTAGCATGGAAATGGCCGAAGGAGGGAACGTTCTGCATCAA
>NW_020189964.1:1698148-1703650 GCF_900000015.1 Plasmopara halstedii | reverse complement strand
GCAAGCCTCGTTGAGGCAATAATCGATTGGAACTGTAAATGTTCTCAATCTTAATGTGAGAGAGTGTAATGGGGTTACATGTACCCTGTTAACAGGGGTGTGTATCACACGAGATAGACAAGGTGTGACTGCAACCAAATAAGTATACGGTATGTGGCTGGGTAGCCAGTAGTTATGCATAAATTGAGATTTTACTATATATATTTAGGTAGATCTATACATTTAAAACTAGGCGGTATAGCCGCAGATAAAAATAAATAAATAAAGGATGTCAAACGGAAGAGTAATTAGCCCTGGGTTAAGGCAATAAATACTCTTGGAGTAAGCGAGTTGCGATCTGCTAATTCGGACTTATTTTAAGTATAGAACGAAAGGTCAGTGACCTAAATTACGCTTCCTATAAGCGCAACCCTACGGCAGCCCCGCTTCAACGCACGCCCCTCCACGATGTAAATTTGTGAAATCAAAGACACTATCATCGACGCAAATTCAGCATGAATGCTGGCTCTGATGCCGTTTCATCGTGTAAGTAGAATACTCTCGCTCAATACTAAAAAATCTGGACGACGGAGTGCGATGCTGGCAATTTGCTTGGTAGACGGCTGGTGTTTCAGTAAATGAAGCATGTGTAGAGGCCTCACTAAGATAACGTTTTTTAGGTGCGAAAGATGCAATACTACACGTCATGCACCGCACTTTTTATTTGAAGTCCAACGTGCCCCAACTGACGCCTTGCGATTGGCGTGTGGAGAGCAGGCAGCTGTTGATTTATTTGTTATATCAACTACTAAATCGACTATATTATTGATTGCTTCAATTGTGCAAATACTTGCCTCAATAGCACTCCCAGCAGCTCTTGTGGACTTCCTAATATTCTTTCTCCCACGCAAGCGTACAAGAAAAGGCCACCCAGCCGACTACGTACAAGCTCAGGTTGTCCGTCTTCTTCCGCCTCTGTCTTTTGCTTCGGTTGCCTTGAACCCGTTCGTCGCACCTACCTTCGAAGACTCCTCAAGATCTCGCATCACAACAGCTTTAGCTTCGCGGTAACTGCTGCCACCGACTTGTGCCTCGCGCCCCCTGTAGCCGTCCTGCCTACTCCACCCTAGCCTACCACGCCTTTCTACAGACTTTACATTCGTTTCCTGATTTCTTGTGCGGAATGTATTTGATTGAGAAGACGTAAGAACCACCTCACAAGAGGTTTGCAAGTGTAAAGCTCGTCGTTAAGAACTGCAGTTGCAATACGCCGTGTACTTAGGTAACTTTGTCGAATTTACGGTTAAAACTCTCGTGACTTTGTGCGGATCAGCCCTCAAAGCTCACGTTTGCACTTAAACTGCAGTCAGTCATCCGCGTAGTCTCAACAGAGCTAGGCATTTGTATACGTGTTAGTCCGACTAGTTCCCTCTAACCAGCCAAGGCAGCCAAATACTGCGGTGCCTTCTCTTCACTGGCCGCATTAAGACTGTGTTTGCCTTTCGGCCCATTTAAAAGGAGTGTGTAATTCTCACTCCCACCACAGACCATCTGCCTAGCTGCACCTACCCTTGATTCTGACAGTAGGCTCAGGCCATCATTTTACAATGGCAAATGCTTCAACCGAGTCGCCGCCGCGACCACCGTCACGCCAGCGCCAAGCTCGGCGACGCCAATTGCGGCTAACGGGACGTCAACAACCAACTGATAGGCAACCTGCGCTACGCTGGGTGCCTGACGACACCTAATTCGAGAAAAGCCTTGAACGATTTTCGGACGACTATTTAACGAATCAAGATCGTCAATTTGCTGCACCTGTTGCGGTCCCTACGCCAGTGACTGCGTAAATTTTTACGAACGTATGGAGTCTGGCTGCTCGTCTCACCACCGAGCATAGGCAGGACGCAAACCCAAGTACTCTTGCTTCTGTAAGTTTGCCTGCGGTATGGCTAGAGTGTCTCGTCCATCTCCGTGACTTTCAAGCGTATGAGCGTCGTGGCATTTCGTTCGTCTGCACGCCGGATGATGCCTTGACGAGGCTGAACAACTTGCAGCTTACGGTATGTGGCATCAGTGTCACGACCCGTAAGTGTTCAAAGTACGACAAGCTGTATTTTGTGGATTGACCCGTCTACAAAAAGACGTCACAGATCAAGCGATCTACGACTGGTTTGTGCAAAGAAAAGCCAGACCTGTTCTGATTACTCCTACGCACTTGCATCGTCAAGAGAAGTCCAGGGGACGCACTGTAGTGTGGGTTGTCCTGCCGGGCTCTTTGAATCGACTAGAGAACCTCTTCGGGTTCTACTTCGACTCGGAAGAAAAGCCGTGCTGTGCAGCACAGGCCACGCAAATTAAATCGGGTAAAGCCGCCATCCTTCCGGCCTCATCCTTGTCGATCGTCTGACACTTCCGATGCTAGCATGAATGGAAGAGAGGAGGTCGCCGCCGAGCACGAGGTTATAACTCATGACCCCAGCGGGCCACAAGTTAGGACAAGGGTTGCAATAGACCTAGACGAGCTATCTGCTCATGCTATGCTCACAGGTCGTGCCTCTGCTCGTACTAGGACAAGGTGAAGCGCATGATCGTTCATGTCGTTCCAAAAGGCGCACCGGAGTGGAAACTCGTACAGCATTCGCAATTCGGGATCATCAATCGCGACGGCGGCACTTACATCGAGTCAATCGGCCTCATTCCCTGCATGTTAGAATGTGAAGTTGAGGACCCCTATTTGCTGGTGTACTATTTTCCTGTATCGCCAAATTGCTATGAGATTTTACGGAATGAGGGATTTGACTCGACCCTCCCACCTGATAATGATTTGGAAGCGTGTGAGCGAAACGGGGATGACGATGGAATGATCACCTCAATATCTGGCTTTTCTGCTTTGTCTGACCTATTACTGTATGAAGAGGAGGCTCGTACACTGAAAAGCGCTCGTACCCTCGCCCTTAAAGTAGAACAAGTTTCGTTAGAAGAGCTTTAACATGTCATCGACGAGTTCATCGAACAAGATGCTCTCAAAATGTCATCTCACGAAGACGTCCTGGCAGCTATCCAAGCGCAACCTGCTTAATTTCGACGCATCTTTCAGCTTCCTTCAAACCATTGAGACCAACTGTTTGAGCGCACGCGGTGTATCGTGCAATCAGTGCGGAACGTGTCGCGGACAATGGATCTTTGGATTCCCAAGATTGTTTGAAAGAATGCTATGGCATTGACTTAGTTAATGCTGCCACCTTCTTCGAGACTATGTTTCCAAATAGGGAAGTTTAATCCGCTGCGATACACAGTACCATCAGCGACTGATGCTGTTTGCGCCAAGTATATATATCGATCCAGTGAGATTCCAAACGTCTTCGTCACTCCCCGTTTCTGCTCTGGAGTAACCTCAAACTTCTCTGTTTGGCTCAAGCTGATGCGGCGAAGATCTTTTTTACGACAATCGTACGCCCAAGTACGTACTTGAGGCACTTAACGGTTTAGCATGCCTAAAACGATGGCTTAAATGCACTCTAGATTGATGAACCCTTACCTCTTTAGAGGCTTAAAAATTTGATGGAATCTCGCTGAATGCGATTGGGTTATATACAGCCACACTCGACACGTATCAGCGACTTCTCTTGGAACATCAACTGGTCGCGTTCCAAGAGACAAAGTTCAACAAATAAGACTCGCTGCGGACCAGCAAACATTATATCCACGCTTCTGGCTCAAGCGCGCTGCTTTTGGTCCGACACCACGTCTCCTGTCTTCAACGAGAGGCATGGCGTAGGCCTGCTATTGTCATCGGCCTCACCGTTTGGCGAAGTTGAAGACCTCACTAATCAAGTCTACAAGGACAAATTACGAAATCAATATTTATTACTCACGTACACGCTTGGTACTCAGACGGTGTATATACATGTTGTTTACGCACCTGATGAGCCCCCACGACGTGGCGATTTTTTTCGTGCACTTTTCACTCACTTCATTTTCAACGACTCGGATGAAGACGGCCAAGCGACACACATTGTCATGGCTGACTTCAACGTCACAATGGACTCTTTTCTGAATCAAGCTTCACCTTCCTAGTTGCACTTGGGCACTGGTAGAGAGGAACTGTCCAGGCAATTGATTAATACCTAGCAATCGAAACAATTATGTGTGATTGGCTTGACGCGTTGGGCTTGATCGACGCATGGCGCTTTGTGCATCAGGATACAAAGAGCTACACAAGCCCAACACGCAAAAAGTGACTGGATTTCTATTTCTTAACAGTGGATCTAGGACAGGATCATCTAGCTGCGACCAAGCATATAAGGGATCGAAAGTGGCATAACGAGGACCACATACCAGTTGGGTTTCGACTACAAGCGAAGTTTTTCCCAACAATAAGGCGCGCGCCGTGGCGATGCCCCACATGGCTTCCATGAGATCCTGATGTCATCACATACCTTACCTCGCCGGCGGAGCGACTGGCGGCTCGTATTCGTAATTTGAAGGCGCTAAGCCAGGGTGTCTTCTGGATGAACACAAGCGTTCCGATTGCATTTATCTTCGCAGTCGATGTGTTGAACTTTGACAAGCTGATGCGCTGGAAATGACCAGAAGAGTCGCCGCGGTGAACGATGCCATCGACCTCTTCAATCTGGCTCCGATCGACTGCAGCAAGCAAGCACTACCACAAGCACAAGCCCATCTGAGTGCATACAAGAAAGAAACGCAATGAGAAAATCTGCAGGCGACTTACAGCTTAGTGAGCGAGCAACACAGCACTTTTTTGCCACCAAAACAGGACTTTCTCAGATCTCCCACCACCGAAATTCAACGTGGCGATGGGTCGAGGAGCGACGGCATAATTGAAATCGAGGCGGAACACCGCCGGTTTTGGGGGCAACTATTCCAATCGACTTCGCCGGTTTTTTGTCATCAACGGGATACTTCAAATCAGCCACTTTGCTTAGCGCGAATGCTACATCAAACGATAGCAAAACTTACGCCAGCACGCCAGCATCTGCTCGATGCGCCCATCACGGCAAACAACTCATACTAGGCAATCATGAAATCCTGCAATGGAAATGCGCCGGGCCCCGACGGACCACCGATTAAGTACTATAAGATTTTGCCAAGCCCGTGGGCTCGCATATACGAGGTTATACACAACCATCAGTTATCAAAGCGAAAGATGACTAAGTTTCAACAACGGACGCACCTTTCGCTGCTATACAAGGCTGGAGATAGATCGCAGCCTGCGCACTACCGTCCATTGACGCTGCTGAACCATCATGCTAAGCTTGGTCTCAAGATCCTGGCGCGGAGGCTGGGACTGACCCTTCCTTTGCTGATACATGAAAATCAAAGTGGTTCTGTACCGAATATATCTATCCGTCACTATCTTGTTCGCTTCCAAGACATGTAAGAATTACGAACCCACACTTACCCGGACGCTTGTGCTGTTCTTATCGATTTTACCAAGGCCTTCGATAGTGTACTATGGCCAGCGTTGGACATGGTACTGCATCACTTCTGATATGGTAC
>NW_020189964.1:1692141-1692353 GCF_900000015.1 Plasmopara halstedii | reverse complement strand
ATGTTGATGCAACAAACCTGGATTTTGGCTTACTTGAGATTGAAGACGACGACTATCTATCTGTACACAACAAATTTCAAGCAAACAGGTAAACGCAAGCTGCGAACGCAAGAACGCAATCACACAAGTGAAGGACCGAGGTCCAAATATTGTCAAACAGGCCTAGAAGAAGTAAGTGCCCCGGAAGAAATGAACTCACGTCGAGTCAAACG
>NW_020189964.1:1691875-1692131 GCF_900000015.1 Plasmopara halstedii | reverse complement strand
GTCACTATGGACAGGAGTGACTTTCCCCATTTGAACGACTCTCAGTTTGAGTCCGTTCAGAAGATGGCAGACATCTTCGGGGCTGAGGCCTTGCAAAGCCTGGTGGCGTCCACCGTAGAGTCTCTCCGTTTTCATTGACTGTTCAGCGTCAGTCGCTCTCGACTATACCTGCCGAGCAGGTCGTACGTGTAAATGCGTTCGACGTTTACGAGCAGGAGTTAATCGCTCATGTGCGGGGTAACCTGCAGGCTGCACA
>NW_020189964.1:1690993-1691865 GCF_900000015.1 Plasmopara halstedii | reverse complement strand
CCGCTGTCGACATATCCAACTCGGTGCCGAGCACCTTGAAGGTAGTCGACCAAAATTTTCCCGTAAAATGGGGGTCTCTATCAGAGACAATCAACTCTGGGAGTCCGTGCTGACTGAAAACACGAACGAATCACAACAGCGTAGCTGTACCGATCCCGTCGATGGTGTCCGGCACCGCCGCCAAATGAGCCATCTCGCTCAACCAGTCGACGAATAACACGACACCCGTGTTCCCCGCCTAATCTTTCGGCAGGCCAAACACAAAGTCCAAACTCATGAACTGCCAGCACCCAGTGAGTACCGGTAAGCTGACCAGCGGCGCAGCCGCATTTGGAGCGGGTTTTACCCGTTGACACGTCTCCCACGTGCGCACATAGGTGCTCTTCCATTTGTACAGCTTTGGGCCACTAATAGTGGTGACTTACAGAGTTGAACGTTTTCTCACGACCGAGATGACCACTGAGTGGCGTGTCATGAGCCTCATAAAGAATGCGTTATTTCAAATCCTTATCATGAGGAACCACAATTTGTGGTGTATCCGTTAGATCGGTGATCTAATAATGCAAGCCGTTGTTCAACGATTATCGGTGCAATCGTGCACGCAGTCTTGGTGACAATTTCTTGTCCGAGTCTCCAAACTCCTTACTTTCGAGAGCCTGTAGCAGCGCTTCACATATCGCATTACCCGCATACGCGGTGCGGATCAAATCTGTCACAGACAACGTTACAGTTGTCACATAAGCAAGTTCATAGTCTGGTCTGCGCGACAATGCATCAGCCAAAGCATTCTGCTTTCCCGGTTTATACATCACCTCGAAGTTATATTCCGCAAAGAAGGGTAGCCATTTAGCCATCCTCTGCGAATGGTGGGA
>NW_020189964.1:1689794-1690983 GCF_900000015.1 Plasmopara halstedii | reverse complement strand
GTAGACGCACCCTGGATCAGGGTCGACGCCCGGCGTCTTGCAGCCAGCATACGGCGTCACCGACGCCTTTGTACAGAGGTTCTATGTCTCGGTGAGACCAGAATGAACACGCACTCCGTGTCGTCCGGTGTCACCCTCACTTTCCGCTCCTCTTGAGCTCCGATGTTATATTCAACATCCGATGAAGAACCGCTAACCCCCCAGTCTTCGTCCAGTGGAAACCGTGCCACTCCACACGCATCTGGAGGACCGAGTCCAAGATTCCTCGGACTCTGTCCGACCACGCCATCAATGGCATGCAGCTACTGCTTTGCAACGAGTGCAGTGCTCAGTGGTTTTTGTGCCACTCCACGCGCATCACGAGGGCCTCGCCCTCGATGCCTCTGCACTTGGCCGACCATGTCACGCATGACACGCAGCGACTGTTTTAATACTCGAGAAGCGCTCAGTGGTTTACGTGTCACTTCATGTGCATCACGAGGGCCTCGCCTTCGATGCCTCGGCCCTCGGCCGACCATGTCACGCATTACATGCAGCGACGGCTTTGAGACTTGAGCAGCGCTCAGTGGTTTACGCGCCACTTCACGTGCATTTCATGGGCCTCGCCCTCGATGCCTTGGCCCTCGGCCGACCATATCACGCATGACATGCAGCGACTGCTCCAACACGTGAGCATCGCTCAGTGGGTTACGTGCTACTCCACGATCAGCCCGCGAGCCACGCTCGGGACTTCTGTTCGATACACCGTTGGTGTCTACCAACTCGGACATTCCAATGTCTAGCACGTTGACCGTCTCGGTCCAGTGCTATCGACAATAGCGCCTTTGGCTCCTAGCAGAGGTGGGTCATGATTCGCCAAAGCTCCACCAGGAGACGTGCGCGTAGCGCCCAAGGTCTATGACCCCCAATTAATCCATGGTTCATGGTGTTCCAACCATGCCATTCCTAGGATAAGGACATACCTTGCATCCAAGTCCGAGACAAGACAGCGTTCCACGTTATCAAAGTCAAGGAACTTGACTCCGAGGTCCACAGGGACCTTCGGGACCGAGACACGTGTCCCTGTCGCTAGGCGAACAGTGACGATGTCACCCAACCGCGCGTTCAGCGCCTCAGCATACAGCTGATTTCCCTCCATCGTTTAGCGTCGAGCATAATTACCCGACGCCCCAGAATCGATGAGGATCTC
>NW_020189964.1:1689383-1689784 GCF_900000015.1 Plasmopara halstedii | reverse complement strand
AGAAGTCAGGAAACGGACATGGGGTCCGCAAGGCGCGAGCAGGGCTCGTCTCACGCCGATGGTGCGGCTCGCCTTCCTCGTCGTCGACCACCTCCACATCCCCAACGAAGCCACTCGTCACCGTTAGAGTGCACGATGCGCGACGCTCGGGCTCATCGAGCCTAGGATTTACAACCCTCAATGCTGCGGAGACACGGTCCGACATGGCACCTTGTGCGGAAGATGAAGCTGGGCTCAGCCCGTGAGCGCTGTCGGAACCAGCGAGACTTGGAGGCTTCGGTGTCATTGACACAGGGCTCATTGAGCACGGAAGTCGTTTCGTTCCGACGCAGTGTCTAACGGACACGCAAGCCTCGTTGACGCAATAATCGATTGGAGCTTTAAATGCTCTCAATCTTAAT
>NW_020189964.1:1689231-1689373 GCF_900000015.1 Plasmopara halstedii | reverse complement strand
TTGCCGGAGTGGATACCCATTTTACGCTCCCATTCGGTTCGGTCGTTTTCAGATTCGTACCCAAATTTGGATATTAGCATATTATAGGCTGAGGATTTGGAAATCGGATTTCTAGTTTCCCATTGTTATACCACGTGGGCAA
>NW_020189964.1:1689116-1689221 GCF_900000015.1 Plasmopara halstedii | reverse complement strand
CTGTACAGCCCTTTTTGTCATCCTCGCCTCTGTTGGATCCGACTCGGTTAACGTTTGTCGGGGCGATTAAATGTGAGTCTTTGGGATAAAATTGCAAAAACATTG
>NW_020189964.1:1688951-1689106 GCF_900000015.1 Plasmopara halstedii | reverse complement strand
CGAAACATAACGTTTTTTGAACGCTTGTTTGATAGGTTTGTTGGCGATCAAGTCGCATTGTTGTATCAGACTGGTGCAACCGGAAGGGATTGCGCCCGACGTAGTATTCAATTCCTTCGCATTTTCCACAACTGCATCACAAAAATGGCTCGTGA
>NW_020189964.1:1659029-1688532 GCF_900000015.1 Plasmopara halstedii | reverse complement strand
CAGTAAATGACTGCACATAATGGTACCATTTCTCGGAATACTGTTTCTGTCGAATCCATTTCTCGAAGGTATTAATGTTAACACCGAAGATTGAAGAGGTATGTTCAGCATCTGGATTGCCGAGAGAGGAATGAAGGTAGAAAAAGACGGCTTTTGACTATTTCTCCCGCGTCATAGTGCGGTACATCTCTGATGTCACCTTGCCCAAATTCCTTTTGTATTCATTGTATCCAATAGCTCCTTCATCAAGCGGCGATGCAGCTGACGCTGTCGTGCCTCAATTATAATTTCACTAGGTATTTGGCTGTTGGTAGAGTTCGGCTGGACATGTGGCTGTAGAGACTGCAAATGCAACTTCGGGAACATTTCTCGACGAATTAGGCGAGCGACAGATTCAACGTGGTCTCGCCCGCGCTTCCTGCGTTCTTGGGCGTCCACCCACTTCTGATTCGCAGGATTTGATAGCAGAAATCTCTTCATGATGCCAAACTAGAGTGCGGACTCCGTGGTGATTTTTTTGTTTGGTCATTACCCATGTGGTTGTTTTTTTTGTTAAACAAAAATCACCTTAATGTTAAGAGGTGAACGAAAATCAGAAAAAGGTGATCTTTTTGAGTGGCTTTTATTTTGTGAAGTACGTTATATGTTTTCCTGATAAAATAGTAAAGCCTACTTTAAAGCTATACTACTGGCTATTCAGCAACGTACTGACTTGCTGTACAAGTGAAGCCACACTCTTATGTGGTCACACTATCTTGTGTGACCCAAACCCTTCCTACTATCGCACGTGTAACCCCTTCTCGCATGGGACATAACGTTGATATTCACGACACCAGTATGTTGGGTTGAAACTAGTTAACGTACTTTTTTTACCGGAAGTCGCTACATCATCCCGATACTTGAATATGCTCTGATGGCCCGTTTCGATGTTCAAGATCAATTTATTTTGGCAATACCCATTTCCTGCACAGAATCTATCATATTTCACGCTCGCACCAAATCCAGAGTCCATCGACTTGGCTTGAATACATTTGTGATCTATCTCGGTATTGCTCCGTCGCGCACAGCAACGTCGTTACCACCTTGCCCTCAATCTTTTTCGATTATATCTTAGAAGCAAAGTATAGAATGAATGTGGTGTTTGGAGTTGCCCCGGCTATAAACCAAACCGGAATCTGGTGATGAACATGATACGGTGGTGACGTCGCGCATTGATGAAGAGAGATGTACAAATCCGCAACATATATTGCTGCGTTGCCGAAAGCTTTAAAGAAAGTTTGAGCTCAGATGTCGCGGTTGCAAATGCACCGCTATTCCATTTCTGTGACTTTTCTGTATATTAGTTCAACACTCAACAAGTAGTGGAACCTTATTGGGGGACCTCAAGTATTGAAGAATGTATAAGGCGCATCGTACCCCTTTTCTTAGGATCCTGCGTCTTTGAGCCGGAATTTTGCACTCAATAAATATAGTGTAGAAACAAAAGAAATAGATAGAAGAGCTAAAAATCAACATATATGCTGATCTAAGTACCAGGTGGTGTTGCGAAGCTTGCAGGCAGCGAAAAGCGAACAAGCAATTGCCTACTTACACTGACTTATATAGACAGGCAACACCAAGATACATTTTTACTGATGCATCTACCTACTAGAAACCGTTTTCATCGGCTAGATTTTGCTGTGAATTGTTTCTATTAACTGTGCTTGCTGAAGTCTTCCCATTACGCCTTTTCAAAACGCGAAAAAACTCTTCCTCGTTATACAGTCCGTCTCCATCGCGATCTGCTTCATCAATCATATCAAAGCATTTTTCCATCTGTCAAAGTTTCGCCCAGTTCGGTACACACACGCTTTGATTACGAAATCTTGTCCGTGTTATAATCGTCAAAAAGCTGAAATATCTACTTATTCACGTGGATCTCGTGATTTCAAAATAGATAGAAATAACCGTTTTTTTATGAGATCAGTTTCACAAAGTAGATGATTTGTGAGCTGACCATTTTACCCATTATCAATTCAATAAATATCTCAACATTGATCGTCTCTGAGAAGCCCTAATCAATGTCAATAATCATCTGATGGATCTCCGAACTTGAAACCCGATCGCCCACATTGCAGCTTAAGGTTCCCGCATGTCGACCGTGCCGCCAAAAGCTGTAGTAAAGAGACGGAAAGCTTTTTTGACCTGTTCTAGATCGTCGTCATCTAAATTTTCTCTCTTCTGGCTTAGGCTTGCGACGAAGCGCAGCCCGAGACCGTGAATAAGTTGATACGGACGTGCAATAAAAGCATCGTTATCTTTTTCAACGGAAAAAGTGCATGGAGAATTTACTATTATTTGTGCTCAAACGAGATCTGCATGTTCCGACTAATAATCTCTCGACTGAATATCTGGCACTTATGGTCAGGGATATCTCAATGTTACGTTTTTAATAATCCAGACGTGGTATGTTTTCTACTTGAACTAGACGAGAGGGATCAAATCCCAAGACATCTTGCACACTATCTCTCTGGCTATCATCAAAGACAGGTTTGCCCCCATGCCAAGAGATTGTGGAATCACTTGATCAGAGAATGGGAAGGCTTCGGTGTCAGCTTTCGAGGCAAGCCTCTAGCAGCAATTTTCGCACTTCGACTACCATCTTCTCCAGCTCGATTGGCGCTTGCAATGGACCAATAGCTCAGTGATCTTTCTTTGGAGGAAGCAACGACCTTGATGTACCCAATGACCAACATGGTATGGCAATATATGTGCGTGATGTGTGTGGCGGCTGTCTTGCACAACCGAATCCAGGTCATGAGCGGTAACCCCTTCGTACGCGACAAACCGGAGACGCTTTTAAGAATAACAATGGCTCGCCTATCGACAGGACTCTTGGACCTCTGCATTCTCTTCGACACGCTATGCCCTAAGACGACGGACTTAACAGTCGGAGTACTCAAGGCGATCGTTGCTATGATCACGAACAAAGCGAATCTCCCAGCAATCCCTCTACCCAGCATGGCTCGACATACCTCCTCTTGTTCAATGGAGGGTCAAGAGGCAACCTTGGTCCAGGCCGTTCGGGTTCGGTACTGGTGCGTATAACACGCGAGGTCTCGACCCTACGATGTTCTAGTTCGCGTCTATGACTTATGGTCATCCAACTACCACGAACAACAAAGCAGAATATGGAGGCCTGTATCATGGACTTCGCTACGCAGTGTCACACGGATTCTCGCCTCTCTACGTGATCGGAGACAGCTGAATGATCATCGGACAGATGCGAGAACATCGGCCTCCAAAAACGCACCCCCTTTTGGCATAGTTATGCTCAGTGCCAGCTCGAGATTGGCAATCTGCACGTCGTCGGCTCTTGCCATCACCCAAGGGCATACAACAAAATGGCAGATCGCACAGCAAACATCGCAACAATGCGAAGCAAGCACTGCTCACCCAAACCGGGAGGCCATTGCGGAACACCTCAACCAAGACCTACAATACTGGCTCCCAGCGTTCGGTTGCAGGTCTCAGCTGTCTTGGATGGAGCGCCGTTCTAGAGAAGCTAGTACTCGGGACTTCTTCCGAAACCCAGCCGGCGAACCGCCTTTGGCGGCAGACGCCAGCTCCCTCCTAGTCGAAACGCGTAATAACGTAGTCTAGCTAGGAGAGAGGATATCGTCGTTCATCTACATGTAACACAATATACTTGACCTTCATCATCATCAAGACAGGTATATTTTTAAAAAATTTCAATCGCATGAAACAGATTAAATAATAAATAATGACGTTTAGTCATACGACAAGAAGAACTGTAGTTTTTCATTGTGCAATGGCAACAGCTTTTGTAGCAGCAAAATCTTGCAGCGTGCATTTTAAAAGTGCAATGTTTTACCATTCCGTTATAGCCACAGGGGCTGCATGCACCTTGATTGAATTTACGGACACAAATAATGAACATGAGTGTGCTGACTGCGTTTTTCCGGAGTACAAAGATTATTTTGACGCGTTGATACTCGCAACTGCTCACTTATTTCTACTCCTTTCCAAAGCAGTTGGCTGCATCAGCTGAATATTACAGAGTGCTTATCTCAGGTGGTTTTCTAACACAATCTCTATGTGTATTAAAATTGAACAATAAACTGTTGCAGATTGACATGATCTTCGCTTGAGTTATTCCTTTCTAAACTCCCCAATTCCATTGCCCCTGACAAAGCGGAGCATGAAGCTTTTTATCAATTTCACATTTGTTGCCGCGACCGTCACGTTCTACTGCCTCTGTGGTCGATAATTATCCTGAAAACGCTATCGTTTTCCATCGCAATGCTTTACCGTGTTTTGAACACTCTTGTGTGCGCTTCGACAGCAAAACTTACCCGAACGCGTGCATTTGTCAGGTGACTAACTGCCGCACTAGGGTCACGATGGCTTATTTATGGCCTTGTCGTGATAAAGTTGAAGATAACTAGCAGGTACATACGTCAGCATCGGCTACTTCATTGAGCGAAAGCGAAAACGTCTTCGACTTGCGGCCGTGCTCATTTAGCTACCGAAGAACGGGGACCATCTATTCAAACTCAGCTAGAAATCTCGATAGTTCCTGGAACCTGTTAAAACTGAACAAAATGAAGGAGTCGCTAACCAAATGGTATGCCTTTGATCAACGCTTGGAACACAACATACATCCCTACGCCTATCTCACGGAGTTGCATGACGATTTTAGCACCTGGGATAAGAGGTTGATAAAATTTATAAAGTCGCTGTAGGGGAGAGGAAAGACACGGCTACTTTACAGTGTGAGTGAATCAGCAAAAGAGCCGAAAGTGTTGTGAGAAGATGAACAAAAAACTAAAACTATCATTGCACGGCTTTCCATTGTTTATTGGGCACAGTTTAAAGCATACGCCGATCTGTATAATCCACGTCCTAATGTCAATCTAATAAAAGATTTAGCCTCGTAACTTCGTGTCAAAGACGGATCTTGATATCGTAGCACTAATTTACTCAGCTGGTGTATGTGCTTCATTCAAACTAGATCAATCGTTTTTTACCTTGCTCTTCTGATGATATAGATTCGTTTTAAGCCCAACGAGGAGAACTGCTGTTTACTAAATTTTACAAGCCTCAGCCATACAATTTCATTAAATATCTCAGAGCACATTCCCTACTTTCAGACAGCGTGACTGATGCTTCCACGTCAATATAGCATTATTTCGAAGCAGTTGGCAAGCAAATTGGAGTCAAATAGATTTTTATATCACCCCTGGTATCATCCATGAGGGTAAGCTGGTCTTGTCGTTTTCAAATTAAAAATTAGTACTTTCTAATTTGAGATAATTTGTGTAATACATGAAATTTACGCCAAGATATTATTTCGTATATTAAAATTAGTCGAAATAGTCATAAAGCACATATGTCAGCTGTCCACGTTTTCAATGTACGATAAGAGTGAGCACCGTTTACTCATCATCGGTGTCGACGGATTCGTTGGCGACAATATTGTGCAGTGTGCCCGCTCCAAAGCTCAAAAAGGTAGCGCGCAGCCTTAAACCATCGGGAAAGCCGCAGTGACAGGATTTGCCTTGGATTGATCACATAGATTAGCATATGGACAACTTCTTTAATGACAACAAGTTAGCAAAAGCTGTCGATCTCGTCACAGGAATGAGTACGTCTAATTCATCAACAGTTTGGGATATTAAATCACGTTATAATGTAAACATTGTATGATTAGGCGCATCTGGAGACGGCGAGTTCATCGAAATTATGCACTGACGCCACGGATGTGGCTGCTTAAAAGCTGAAGTAGAGCGCTTTTTGTTCGTCTTGAATTCTCGCGTGGGCTCATTATATTCGCCTTGGCAGCCGATATGCGGCTACTATCACGGCAAAGAGAGAGCTGAAGCTGTCGTACGGAAAAGGTAAGGGCGATTGGATCAAAATAAATATTAAAGAATCCAAGTTACCGCATGCTTGTAGATTTCCTGGCACAGGCATCGCGCTGCTTCCGGGTTTTATTTACGGATGGCGACGCACGAAAAGATGACAAGTTATCTCGCAGTAACTAGTCGGAGCACCAACTTCAATACTAGGAGGTGATGTTGGCGTGGTGTCTTCAATTAAAGTTTATGCCATTCCTTGGCGATTGGATTTAAAGACGTGATCCATGTTAGTGATTGCTGTTGCAAAGGCTGCAGTACTCAGAGCAATCGGTCTGGTGCACGAACGAACATCAAATTCGATGAGTATGCTGAAACGTGCTGATTTATGTCATCTTCATGAATAAGTTTAACCGTACAGAAAGCACATGTTTGTTCAAACGCAAGATGTAATGGAAACGTACACGACCGGATTTGATGCATCCAATCAGCTTATCGCAGCGTGATTAGTCGTAGAACCTGAAAGTCGAGCTCTACCTGGGGCATATACCCTACTCATCAGGTGGTATTTCTATACAAATCTAGACTGTTTGCAGTGGCAATGTCTGGATGGCAAAATTGAGTCTTGTGAATAAAGTTTTTTGTATAAGTGTGGTGCATAGTTGCTGCCGTAGCTCTTTCGTTTAGTGGAAGCTAAGCTAAGGTCGGTGATCTTTCGTTCTATACTTAGACCAGCACGAGGGTGGCGTATCGCAATTTGCTTACTCCAGGACAAACTCCAAATTAAACTCAAGGCAAATAAACTCATCCGTTTAAAGCTGCATTTTCTGCGTTTTATTTTCGGCAAAGCCGCCTATATCCAAATCAGAAGGGCTACCTAATTAAATAGTCGGACCTTATCAAATGCAAGAATACTGGCAGTCCAGCCATGTACTGACTTCTTGTTAAGGTGTAGCCACAGCATTGTATGATCACAACATCTTGTGACCCACCCCTGCATGTGTGACCCCGCTACATATGGAAACATCGTCAGGATCGGCTTTTTCAAGGTAAGAATATCTTGGTTTCGTGACTGTGCTCATTTGAATGCAACTGACAAAGAGCGAGAGCTAAATATTGGTTCTTATCTATCTGAAAAATTAGAACTATAGCGTTCGAGTTGTTTTTTACGGAACATACTGCTTGTAATTATTTTATGCTCACATGATATAAGTCCTGGCATCGCTAATTAATGCTCTGGGTTGCGAATACGGTGCAAGTTTAGTTGAGTTTGCCCTTCTGGTTGAGACAATAAATGTAGCTGCGTCAGCGTTTGGTATCTTCGTCTACATGAGGTCACTTCCCTTACAGGAATGTCTTTGAATTTATTCTAAGCTTATAACGACTCGCATTGAGTCAGAAGTTTCTGCCACATCTTTAAGATAAACAGCTACACAACTATACGTCACTCACTTGTCGTCGCGAAAATAGAACCAACGCGTCTCTTGGCATGTAACTTAAATTATGGTCTACGCAGCGGAATTACTATGCACGAGACCGCGTTAACAGACGCACGAAGGTTTGCTTAGCACGCTCCTACCAGGAGCAAAACCAAGAGCCTCTACCGTGCTTTGGTGTCTAGCTAGACTCTGCTCTTCTAAGAATATTTCGACTAAAACTACATGTGAATATCTCGCATAGAAAAACTGTATGTGGCTTAACACTCGGCAGATTTAAATAATAAGACTTTGGTACTTGTAAAAATCAGAAGTGCTATCTGAATCTCGTTAAAAATACTGTTTTGTACAAATATGTGAAAAGCAGTATTTTACAGTCTTACAAGATCTACAATACTGCACTTTATTGTGCAATCCGTACTGTACAACGATGATTCTCGTAAAGTTATTGTGCAATTTCTACAATACTGTACATTTATACAAGATTTAAACAAATGTACAATACAGACGCCGTTGCACGTACACACAAGTTTAGCTATTGTCCATCAACTCGTTTCACCTTGGTACTTGAATGAGGTAGCGAAGAGGTTTGGAGGTTGGGTTTTTCACCCAACGCTACGTAACCCGTAAGTGTAAGATCTTGAGAATCGGCATTTGTGCCACTAACGTGTATTTAATATTAGTTGATATTTAACTTAAGCATAAATTAACGTCACCAATGAACTTTTACTTTGCAGGCAATCGCTTTCGCTCGTGGATGAAGCGAACACATTCATCCTCTGTGTTTGATCAGAGGTTATTTGAGTCAGAGTTACTTAGGTGAGAGATACACGGCAACCCTTTTGAACTTGGTAGCACTGATCGTAAATTCGAGGACCGAGTCCAAAAAATAGACTGTACCAAATGGTATTTGAAAAAGTGGAATGTTCAAGTAGCTGTCTTTATACAATAGAAAACACTTGCTCAGATTCTGTTTCTGTCATTTTGATTCTCTCGAAGGGATAACGTAGTTAGCACTTCAGTGGTTGGAAGCGGTTATCGCTTGCCTTGAAGATTTGACAGCTTAAAATGCCTGGATGATCCCCACCAGAACGCCCCATCGAGGCGTCGTTGGTAAAAGAAAGGGCCATAATCAAAAGCCCACATTTTCATGCATCAAGCCTTTTGTGGAAAAGGATGTAAAACCTTTATATTTTTTGACTTTGCTTCAAACAGCGCATTAGCCAGTCAAATTTGCTCCTACAAGCTAGGAGGTCTCGCGCGAGAATAGGTAGTACTTCGGTGGAAATTGCATCTCTCTATGAATATTAATGAAGCGATAATGTTGCTTATGATTGCACAGCCTATCCGGGCGTATCATCTGCAATCTAATACTTGGTCAGCCGTCAAGAGGAGCAAAAATTGGTAAATCATGCACAGATTTTAAGAATATACATTGCTGGGATGTTGGTAGATCATCTCTCGGGGTGATAGTAGCCAACTTCTGGAAGGTTTTTGAACGAGTGGGGCTTGCACCGAGCTCTGTCCGGCCTACTCAATCATTTTTAAAAAGGGTTATGAATCGCACTAAATGGTGAAGACGAATTTTGTGCTGGAAGGGCTTGTAAGAGTGCGAGAGATAGTAGCCCTACGATCACACAAGGGGCGATAGGCCTCATTCAAGCTGTAAAGAAAGTATATGGCCTCATATATACCGAGGATTTTTGTGGTATTTACATATGCTATATTTGTTGTAACACCTACCATTTGCGCCCTCTGTGCCCCCTTTTCTTAGTCGAGATGGTTGAGGGCCGATCTCACACCGACAGATCTCTTGCGGGTAATTCTGAGGCCAAACAAACTATCTTGTGCATATGGGGAAATTGTTGTCGAGGTCGAGGCAAAATGTCTCATTTCAAAAAAATAGCGACTTGTTTTAAATATGGCGGGGCTCACAGCTCACGATTATTAACAGTTAGCATCGATGTCCTGGATGTTGTGGAGCCATGTACTGCAATGACGGACTAAGAAGTGTTGTGAAAATGTGTACACTGCGCGACTGTCAAAAAATAAATATGTGAAGACATTTATAACACCGAAAACTGGAACGATGGCTCAAACCTGAACATTTGAAAGTTCTTATGCACAGTCTGAAGATTTTGGCAGCGTAAGGCGTTGTCCGGTCTTAAGACCTTGATTAAATTTCAAAAGTCCGAAACATTAAGTACCACGTGCTTCTTTTCTGGTAAAGACGCGATAAATACTACTTTGTTAGAAGCATTTTTAACGCAGGTACATAGCTGCAATTGCGCCGGTGCAAGACATAAAAACGTCTAAAGTGCATAGCAATGGTATTGCTAAGTGTTTTCAGCTAGGTTAGCTTCATAAAGAGAGGAGAAATAGTGATCATTATTAAATATCCCCGGATTTTTTTGCTACTAAGAGACGACATACTAGCGACATTATTGCATAAAAATCATGGATTTGTTTCGGTCGAACATATTAGGGCAAGTGCATGTTAAGATATGATTATTTGATTGTAAGGAGCCAAATCAGAACGACATTGTTCCACAGATTTAATGAACGCGCCAGACACGTTTCACCGTTTTGTATTGTAGCTGTTTATGTCACATTGTGCCGATGCACATTTCTATTTCATCGATGTCAACGTTCATAGTCTTGTAAAGCACGAGGAGTCGGATGTGAGCGCCAACATTAACCATCCCCAATATACGCGCTAGAAGAAGTTGCCTGCAAGCAGAGATAAGTTTTGCTTTATGCCAGCGAATCCTCACGTCTAGGATGCATCTTTGGTATCATCAATCACTGACATCCTGCGTAAAGTAAGGTCATTGTAAATATGCCAGAGTCGCTGTGTTTCATTGACATCAGAGGAGTAGGCTTGGCTTAATCAACTTCCCACACACGTATAGTGCGAATAACGCCAACATGACATGTTTACACAATATTCCTTATGCAAAAGTGTTACAGGGTGCTATTGTGCGGTAACCAAGTAGGCATTAGAAGCTGTGCTTTAGATTCTTTACACACCTCAAGCTGCCCGCGCTAATAGCGCTTCTGCTTTCTAGCAAAGGTGGGTTCATGACTCACCAATACTTTACTAGTAGACGTGCGCGTAGCACCCAAAGTTTTCGACCTCAAACGAATTCATGGCTCATGGTATTCCAACCATGCCATACCAAAGCCAAGGTCATACCTTGATACCAAATCTGAGACTATGCACCCGGCAGCTCGGAAATCTGCCTCCTCTTTTTCATTATAGCTGATATCCACTGGCTCAGGCCCGCTCGACTACCTGCTATGGTGTGCATTACAACCAAGCCGTGCCGATTTGAAGTTGAACTCAGCATTCAACGCCATATTCACCGCTTCATAAAAAAAGATGAAAGCGCATGGAAGACTTCCATTTTGGCCAGGCCAGTGCGGGGACCCTTCATGACGACGGTCGACGCAACCGCCTCGAAAAGAGGATCCACTGCCATCCGGCAACGAGAGCTCTCAACTCTTCGTCAAAGCCTACCAATTTCGCGATAGCACGCGATATAGCTCGTACTGCTGTGATAACACTCGCAAAAGCGGACATATCTGCTCCTTCCAGGAGGGGAACGCCGCTTTAACCGAAGTAACGCACGTTAGACCCCATTCTCGCACTCGACCCCCGAGCTTGATGATAGCTAAAGCCACTCGCTGTTGCTCAGTCAGAAGAATGGCGAACGCCACAGCCATCGCGGCCTCTCTCACTCATAGCAGGAGATTCTTCCCACCCTGACCCTCCCGATCTAAACGCTCGCCATGATGGGGCCTGGTTTGGGATGAGTCATCCGACGTCAGCGGTGGTGTCATGGAAGCAGTCGATGCCGACATCATCTGCTGTAGGTGGTCTAGCTGAGAAGTTTTATAGCTTGAAAACGCCTCTAAGCGCGCCCTTATCGCTTTGGGTCCTTGCGAATCAAGATATTTCACCGCCTCAGGGTCAACCAGAGACATCAGCTTTCTAAGCACGTTCTACATCCCCGGGGGGAATAGGAGAACTGCATCCATCCTCACAGAGGATTAGTCTTATCAACGTGTAAATTGACTATAAGTGCTACCATGCACAGCGGGTGCTACTGTAGCTCTTTCGCTGAGAGGATGCTTTGTTATGGCCAATGACCTTCGTTTCATACTTATAACAAGTATTAGTGTAGCGGATCACAATCCACTTACTCCAAGACAAACTACACACTTAATTCAAGGTTAATTGTTTCTCCCGTTATGGACGCAAACTGTATTTTACGGTTTTATTTGCGGCAAATCCGCCTATATCAAAATCAATATATATATTCCTTAAAATAGTAAAACCTAATCAAATGTATAATTATTGGCTGTTCCAACTACATACTGACTTGTTTATTTTAAAGAATGTATTACACTACACGCTTCCATCGTGATATGCAACACGGGTAGACTCGAGAACGCACTCATCATCACATTAAGCCGACCTCACCTATACTCTAATTCGTACTGTGTTATGATCATAATGCTTGAGTCCTCGTTGGCAATGAAGCACGACATGTCACCGTATCAATAATGGAATGGCACATGTTGCAGAATAAGAAAAAAATAATATTTGTGTTGGGAATTTCATACAAAGTACTTGTCATGCAAACTGTCAATGTTTAAATCAGACACGCATGTCACTTTCACAGCTGAAAATTACGACAGGACGGATTCTTGAGTAGTGTCGTCCAAGAAACCAATGTTCCACCTACAATTTGGCTGAGAAAATTAAAAATTAATTTCGAAACAATTGTAGCCCACTGGTATCTTGGAGCTTTATATTTCAAAGACGCACCGATTTAACAAACCGAAGTATTGATCACAAGCCGGGCAAGCCAAATGTAGCTGAGTGAGTTCGACTGCTGGCACGTCACACCGCGTCCCAAGTCGCTTCCACGCTAAATCGGACTTGGCAGAAACAACTTATATTTTTTACCACTGGTGGCAGATTATGGTAACACTCACGTTTTGCGACGAAACTCATAGAGTTACACAAAAAATCCGGTTCATTTTAGCCTTGGCCGCACGCATTGCACTTGGTTTAATTATGAATGTTACAGCTGATTATCAAATACGTCGCTGTTGAACAATTTTTTTGAACATCGTTTGCGGAGCTACGCATGTTTATGCTGTCTAATACAATAATGCTATCGCTACAACATAACACACGAATAACAAGCTCTTTTGATTGGTATCAACTCAGTTTAAGATATGATTGATGTCTCTCACCCAGCATCAGTATTTTCAACCGGCTCACAATGTTTGACACAGATTCTTCTATATTAAGACATGCATGAGGTGATTTTTAGACGAGCATACGCTGTCTTCACAACTGCAAAAAGAAAATCTCACATTCAAAATATAATTCACTCTCTTTTTGGTTTGACAATAAATGGTCCAAATGGTCCACGCAGAACACATGATGTTAAAACCGTTTCATAAATGTTTAAAATAGCATTTAAAAGCTTAATAACCAGCAAGAACGCAGCTATGCAATGATCAATCAATGGCGAGTTTACGTTGTTAATGTACGAGTTCACTATATTCGTGGATTGATCTGTCGGTTACGTAATCACAACATCATGATTTGGTCAAGAGTCGGCGTCGGTCACAACGCTGTTCGAACCACAAAAAACGTCATTTTACATGCTGAATAAAATTGCGATGTGGCTGTCTCTTCTTTATTAACATCAATAGGTCTAAATGAAGTAAAAGATTTATTTGTAAGAAAGTAATCGGGATAGTTAATCCTTGTCCCTTCAGCGTCTAACACCTAAAACGTACTAACGCGTCAGTAAAATGGTCTATCCGGGATTCAAAGAGCACTGGACTGGGACGTCAATGTATTGGATATCGTAGTATCCGAGCTGTCAAATTCCAAAGGTGTTTTGGACGGGTGTCCCGAGTGGTCTGAGGGTTGGACATGGAGTGGCTCGTTACCCACTGAGCGCTGCTCAGGTATTGGAACAGTCGTGGCATGCAAAGAACTGCATGATCGGCGCCAAAGGCCAATGCATCAAGGGCGAAAGCTTTGTAAAGCACGTGTTCGACACGTAACCCACTGAGCATTGCTCACGGTACGATGCAGTTGCTGCATGCTAAGAGTGGCATGGTCGGACGTGGTCCGAGTCATCAAAGGCAAGGCCTCTGTGATGCGCGTTGAGAGGCACTTTGTTCACTGAGCACTGCTCACGTTACGCCAAGAGTGGCGTGGTCGGACGAGGTCCGGGGCATCAAGGGCGAGGACCTTCTGATGCGCGTGGAGTGGCACAATATCCACTGGACGAAGCATGTAAGAATAGCAGCTTTTCGTCAAATTTTGTTAATAACATCAAGGGTCAGGTGGATCAGGGAGTGGGGACACTGGACGGCGCTGAGTGCGAGTATCCAGTGGTCTTGCCGAGCCTTAAAACATCTGTGGAGAGGCAACGACGACGTTGTATATATTCTGCAAGATGCCGGGTGTCGGCCCGGATCCAGGGGTGTCTACCGTAGATAATATCACACAGCTATACACTCTCGTCAAGGGTATGACGGATGAAAAAGACGGCAACGTTGCCCTTTCGGCTATTCCCACGGTGGATGCTCTTCTTGAGCAGGACAAGATGTCCTTGAAGATTTTGACGGTGCCTTGAATGCAGGTGACATAGCCGAAGTGGTCATTATAGGACCAAAATAAGAAATTAAATCGTCGTGGCTGCTGACTGAAGCTATTTTGAAGGGCATCAAGAGGGAGCTGAACGCACGCAGATAGTCTTCGATCATAAAGAATTCCACGCATCCGTACTATACTTTATCCTTCGTCGTCTTCAAAGAATCGCCGCCGGTCCTACCTCCGAACAGAAATTGATTGACCTGGTTCCGGGAACCAAATACCACATGACGCGCCAATGAGGACTTCCCGAGGAGCGGCGTGACGTCATTAACGTGTTAACCGTGCTAAGCACGACGCAGGAATGGTGTCATACAACACTCACGATTTTGTGGTCGGAAGTCGAACGGCAAGTGGCATATCGTTCACGCTTACAAAAAGGTAAACGCTTTTAACATTCTGGTTTAGAGGCCGGCTCCTACTATACCAGGTACGATATGGTTGGCTGTACAAAGTACAGTGCTCTCGACTTGGTTGATATATATAACGAATCGCTCATGAGAGCGAAAAATATTCTGCTGACGGCGGTGAGTACTCCGAGCGGGATGCTCTGAAAGTGGCTGGTGATGCACCAAGGGCTGTCAAACTCACCAGCAACAATTAATCGTCTTGTGACGCAATTGTTTCTGTCTCCAAAGGGCGTATGCCCAGAGATACTTTGACGACTTTTTGGCACGGGAGGACAAATGAAAAAAACCACATGGTCAATTTTGAGAGCGGTGCTCGAGTGCACGCGGACGAATAAGCTGTATGCTAATACCAATTATTGCACCTTCGGCGCGAAAATATCTCCTTTTAAGGGTGCTATATTGGGAAGCGTGGCCTCCGAAAGGATCCCGCCAAGGTCAAGGCCAATGTGGACTGGCCAGTTCCAAAGAACCAACAGGACTTGCGCAAGTGGCTTGGCCTTGCCAAGTATAACACAAATTATGCGGAAATGGAACGGCCATCGTCCAATCTCGTTTAATGGTTTTGGGACATCAAACATCGAAAGGCTGTTGACATGGTCAAAGACAGCCTCCTTCATGAACCAATACTGGCGTTGCCAGACCCCGATCGTTCTTTAGTGTCGTCTGTGACGCTTCGGACTATGACATCGGCTGTGCACTGTTGAAACCAGAGGCCGAGGGGCGAGAACGGGTGACCGCTTTCAAGTCTAGCCAGCTTAAAGCTGCGGAGAGGTATTACCCAGTCCACAAGGAATTGCTTGCGATGAAGTATGTACTTCTCAATTTTAGGATGCACCTGCTTGGCTCAATGCAGTTTGTGATCTACACAGATCATGCGTCATTACGTACTGTAACTCAGTAGCCTCACATCTCGCAGAGGATATCCAGGTGGCTCTCATTCTTTGCGGAATATAACTTGGAGGTGAAATATAAGCCCGGAAAGCAGAATGCTTAGTTTGATGCGTTCTCACGCAGACCGAATTATTGGCTTTCACATGCCACGACATTGACGTCGTCAGTGACGGATTTGATATGGGCCGCATTCGCGGGTGATGATATGTGCGCAGCGCTACAACGGGCTCTCAAAAGCAGCGAGTGTGGAAACACGAACAAGAAATTGTCGGCGCGATTGCGCTCACAGTTACACCGATATTCGTTAAATAACGGGTTGCTGTATTATAGCACGGATTCGAAGGGTACTCCACGCATTGTGGTTCCTCACAATGAGTATTTAAAATACCGTATCCTCAACGATGCCCACGACACCCCACTTTGTGGTCATCTTGGTCGTGAGAAGATGTACAGACATGTGATTTGTGCACAGTCCATGAAAATGGACTTTGTGGTTGGCCTGCCGAAGGACTCGGCGGTCAACACGAGTGTGGTGGTCTGTTTTCACCGTTTGAGCAAGATGGCTCATATTGCGGCAGTGCCGGAACAATGGATAGTTTGTCGATCGTGTCATTCGACAGCATGAATTGTTTCTGCTAGAGACCCGTGCTCTTCTTGAAAGTTTTGATCTATTCTATTCAGGGTGCTGGCCACCAAGTCGATAATGTCAACAGCGGACCATCTGCAGAATAATGGTCAGACCTGAGCGCGTGAATCGCGTAGTTGAAAACATTCTTCGCAGCGTTTGCGCTGAGACGCCGAAGCGCTGGAACGCTATATTGCACTCGTAGAGTTTGCTCTAAATGATTCAGTGAATTTATCTACCGGCTACAAGCCATTCTTTGGCTGAGATTTTGGTGGAGGAGACATAAACGAACAGCTTACTGATATCAGCTCCCTCACTGTCCGTAAAGAAGTCGATGACTTCCTGTCTGCCAGAATAGTCTCCTACAACACGTTCGCGATGCGATGGCTGAAATCCAAGGCATGCAGAAAGAATATGCAGATGGAAGAATCAAGAAAACTGTTGAAAGCTTTGATTTGGAAGACCTTTTTTTACTTAATGCTGAAAAACCTCTCTACACAAGCGGTTTCTGCTGATTTTGAGACTAAACTCTGTCCTCGGTTTATCGGAACGTTTGAGGCGGTGGCCATGCGGGCCCTTGCGTATACGTTAAACCTTCCAAAACGGATGTGCACCCACCCGGTGTTTTCTGGGGGATTGCTTAAGCTGCACCGGGAACCGGCGCAAGTGAAAACGGACGCGTTGACGCCGGGGCACCGCCCAAAGGCGTTTGGCCACCCAGAAGTTGAACAAGCACATGGTGTTAAGCAGAGTACAACAATTTCCGTCTACACCGGCGCAAGGCGATCCACTGTTGATCAAAGTGACCTAATCTTCTGCTCAACGGCTACGAGCCGGTCCGACAAAGTGCGATAATCCTCAACGTGAGGCAGTAAGTGCACAAAGTGCTCCAGGCTCACGAGTCATTCAAATCAGCGGTAGGCGACCGCGGGAAGATGCTCGGTGGAGAGCCGATGAAGACGGTATTTGTCCTTCAAAGGTGTCACTTTAGCAAGACTGCCCAGACGTCGTGGACGCTTACGATCAGAAGAATCATGACGTCTCGCGTCGCCGCGTTCCCCGTGCTTCTCGGCGGTAGTCCAAGAAATCGAAGAGCCATGAGCTAAGCTTAAACTATGGCCCTGAGCTGCTGTGTTCGTAGGCTCACCAGTGTGAGAAACCACAGATCTTGCGGGAGTGTGATAGATGATTCCAGGTGTCGCAAAGCGACAATACGCAGGAAGACGGCATTGCGCCTTGAGTTTGGAAAACTTAATCCAAAGATGGCGCTCTCAGCGCACGTCCACTTTCTTGAGCTTTGCTGTGAGGTAGACAGCAAAGAAATTTTCCGGCGCCGCTGCACCCATCGCTCAAATAGGGCTTCATCATCTGCAGATGTTTTGCCAGGGGAGAGCACCACAGAAATATTTCGCTTCGTGGATACAGGAGCGTCTCCTTGTGAGCTCGAAGTCGAGCACGGTACCGATCGTTTGAGTCCTGTTGTGGTACCAAGAAGGGAGATTAGAGAGCTTTCTGCTGGTCAAGATCAGTTTGTGCAGTGACCGGAGGCTTAACCAGGTAGACGCCTAACGATCAAGTGATCGCGTCTTTTGCTTCGGTAGCGGGATCAGCCGTGTGGGGCCGTACTTCACGCGAGGGTCAAGAACCGAACGTAGATACGAGCGCATGAAAGCCGCCCTATAGGGAGCCTCCAATTGCTGCTCTTGTTCCTCGTCCAGGCGATTGGTAACAATACCACATCTTCCGGAAGTCAAGCGGTCGGGGAAGGGACGTGGTGTGTGCAAGGATCGAGGCGGACTCACGTCGCGCCGTTGTCGTGCCTCGTCCTCCTTGTCCTCCCATGCTGGGAAAGGAGTACCCGACTCGAAATATACTTCCTCCGAATTCTTGACAAGAAAATCCGTCGCCCGGGGTAGGCGCGTTGTGTGGCAAAGCTTTGGATGTGCTTTCCCTGAAGCCGCGGACGTACTGTCCGGAGATCCACCCCGTGCAGAAGAAAAAGGGTTTTGCTTGCAAGCGCCCTCGGAATCAGCTAGACGAAGTTTTTTCGTGTCATAGACCCAGGGCTGACTGAGCGAAGAATGTTCAAGGATGTTCTTTAGAACGTAACAGTGACTCAGACACGCGAGTCTTGTATGACGCGACAGTTAAATTTGATTTATAAGAAATCACAACTTTGATGGGGGAAAGTGTAACGGGGTTTCACGTAACCTTATATCAAAGGGGGGGTCGCATACGATGGTGTGACCGTACATATGAGTGGATTACACAAGTTGGTGTAATCACACAATGGTGTGACTACTCCGAAACAAGAAGCCGCCACGACGGGGCAGGACTGCCAGTAGTAATGCATATTAATTTGGTATTACTATATTAGTTAGGAAAATCCAAGGTTTTAGATATAGGCAGCTCTGCCGCAACTAAAACAATAAAACACAGCTTTAAATTTGAATGGAAGAGTATCTCTACCTTGAATAAATTTTATAGTACTCATTGGGGCAGAGGATTGCGATCCGCTACACTCAAACAGATTATTGTGAAGAACTTAAGGTCGGTGACTTATATTTAGCTTCCTGTAAGCAATGAGCTACGGCAGCCCCACTGTAGAGCCTTGGCCTTCTTCCATAGGAAATTCGAATTTAACGTCGGTATTCACGACACCTATATTTCGCATTGAGACTCGTTAACGTATCATTTTACCGGAAGTCGCTGCACTGGCCCAATACTTAAATATGCTCTTCTGGCCTGTTCGCTTTGTCCAAGACCAATTTAATTCGACAATACCCATTTCCTGCACTGATCTATCATAGCTTCACTCTAGGGTAGCTCGCGCAAAATCTAGGGTACATTGGCCTGGCTAAAAAATATTTGTGATCTATCTAGGTATTGCATCGTTGCGCACAGCAACGTTGTTATCACTTTGCCCGCTTCCTTTTCAAATACAAGCTAAGCGCAAGTTACAGAGCCGGACTGGCTAAATGTGGTGATGGCGTTGTCCCGTCTATGAACAGTCGCATTGCACGATGGTGACGCCGCGCATTAATGATGCGATACGTTTACAGACGTAACATGTATTGCTGCGTTGCTGAAAGCATTATAAAACGTATTTGAGCTTAGATGCCGCGTTATGAAGCGGTGCGTTACATCTTTATGGCTAATCTTCCCTAGAGTGTTTATAATAATAGTGCTACATTCACCGTTTGGTTGGGCCTCATGGAGAGGACCTCAAGTATCGAATAATGTATGAGGCGCATCGCATCGTATCCCTTTTTGCTTAGGATCCTCCTCTGTAGTCAGCAGACATAATTGTCAATTAGCAGTATGAACTGAGAGCAGAACTTGTTTATGTGATAAGCTTCCTCAAATTTTTGATGATATTCCTTCGATGTCTTCACTCGCCATATGAAAGAAGCTGTTTACGTATTCAGCAACGTAACTTAATTCGTAAGCATTGTACATGGGCACGCATGTAATTCGATGCGCTGATCAAAGACCTGGAATGTATTGTCTGATCTATTCGTTACAACAAAGAAGCATTATCACGAGGCCAATACGTGCTACGAATTGCTGACCAAATCCTCGGATCTTACAATTTTCAAGCGACAGATCCGATTTATATGAAAGAAGAATGAGACGTAATGCTAATGCTGAATTTCTCACTGAAATCGTACGCTAGTCACTTTCCTCGATAACGTGGTAGTACGTCGCTATCGCAACTGCAGCTGTCAGAAAATGTGCTTTATCTATCTATATTTACAAATTCACTATTGAAAGAGTTGAACAACTACTAGCCACGGAACGTCCGGACAAGACGGTTTTGCTAACCTGGCGGCGTCTCCATGGCATCAATCGACTGTGTCTTCTTGTACTACCTTATACATCTAGAAACTCAGAATGCACAGTGAAAACAAATAGTTAAAATACTTTCATCGTGCCATGCGTCTCTGAACCGGATTCTGGCACTCAGAAAAATAAATATTTTCATTTTATTGTGCAGAAAATGATCGGAATACCGGATAACAAGGATCTAGAAGAGATCAAGGAGGCTTTCCGTCTCTTTGATACAATTTCAACAGGTTCCATCGACATACGGAAAATTAAAACTACTATGCGGGCGTTCTGATTTCAATCTAAGAAAGCAGCGATTCATCGGCTGCTAATTGCTTTTGGTTAGGACGAAACAGAGACGATCAATTTATTGAACTGATGACGAGTCGAATGGTCCATTCACTTAGGGTCTACATAGTTAAATTCAAGTGTTTTTAAAAACAAGTAATATATGCCTTTTCAGAACTCATTAGAACCATGAAAAGAAATTATAAAGACCTTGTCATTTTCGAGGATCTTAACACGGGCAAGATTTTGCTCCGAACTTTAAGCGCTTGTATACCGAACTAGGCGAAACCTTGTCGAATCAAGAAATGCATGAGATGATTGATGAAACCGATCGCGACAGAGACGGACTAATTAACGAGGATTTTTTTTCTCATTTTGGATAAGCAAATTGGGTTTTCACTTGACGACCTCAGTGACGACAATTAAGCATGTTGATAGTCATATACATCCGTTGTGAAAATACGTTTCTCAGCAGAATGTAGTTATCAAAATGCTACATTAGTAGATGCATCAGTAAATTACCATGATCTTAGTTTGACAAAATCGCTGATAGAAGTCGTTTATTGATGGTTTGCGTCGCTGACTGCTAGCTTTTCTACATCACCTGGTACTTCGATCAGCTTTGAAAAAATCAATTTACGCTGTAAAGTTGACGCTTCATTTCTATCCTCTGCTTCAATTTTTTGTCCCAAAATGAAAAATATTGGTTTTGTGCACGAATTGAATTATTTGCTGAGTATTAAAATGCGGCGAAAACTCACGTCACGATCAAAATGTCACCTAAATTTTCAGCTTGGTATCACTGTGCATTCCAAAAACCTTCATGCGTTCAGAATTGTAATAACACAGTCAAGTGAATCTCTGGAGACGCTGCCAGGCTTGCTTAGCCGTCGCCCTTGACCGGAAAGTCCGTTGTTCGCTCGTACAAAATTATACGATTTTTTTGTAGTAATTTAATACATTGGATACACCGAACGCTGTAGTCGTAACAGCGACGTTTTGCCACGTTGTCGCGTAAAATAACTGGAGTATAATTTTAATGGCGAAGTTCAGCATTATGAGCAAGTATAGATCATACTTCACATGTCGCTTAGAGTATGGTAGCTGAAGGCCTCTCTCCAGCAATCTTTACACGTATTGTACCCGCAATATGATGAACACAAAGTTATCCGCTTCGTTGTTGTATCGAAGAGATTAGTAAATACGTTCCACGTCTTTGTGCAGCACATCGATCTACATGGGTAACCATGTACGGTGTTCACGAAGTCAATTGTGTTGCAAATATAAATGAAAGCTCTACCGAGAGAGAAGACAATTAGCGAATGTCAAAGAGAATTTAAGGACGTACGTATCATACAAACATGTTGTGCTCCCTGTTCATACTGCTAATTGATACTGCTAATTGACTGGTATGTATGGTTACTTAGGAGAATCATAAGCAAGAGATACGATGTGCCTCATACATTCTGCGATTCTTGAGGTCCACCAAACGTTAAATATAGCACTCACCAGAATGCAATAGCAGTGCACGCCTGTGATTGAGCAACATCAAAGGTGAACTACTTTCCTTAACGCTTTTAGCAATGCAGCAATATATATCACGTATGTGTCATCAATGAACGACGTCACGATCGTTACATGCAATTGTTTACAACCAGAGCAACGCCAAAGCGGCCAGTTTGATTATACTCTTCGCGCATGAGGAGGAATTGGATATTGATAATCGTCCGACCATTCTTTGTGGAAAAGTGGTAACGACGTTGCTGTGCGCAACGGCGGAAGATCAAAATAGATCACAAATATATTAGAGCCTAGCTGATGTACCCTGGATTCGGCGCGAGCGTGAAGCTATGATAGATTCAGTGCAGGAATTGGGTATGTCCCAGATAAATGTTGCCCCTGGACATAGAGAACAGACCAGAAGAAGATAATCAAGTATCGGGCTGAAGTAACGACTTTCGGTAAAAAGGTACGCACACTAGTTTCAATGCCCGATATAGGTGTCGTGATTATCAACGTCCTGATTTGAATATCTTATGCGAGAAGGTCGAGGCTCCCGAATTCAATGCGTACAGATTACAAGCGCAGACTAGCAGAGCACTTTCCTTTGTGTTATTCATGGTGTTGTCTAACGCTGCTGCTGTCATACACCATTCATGGTGTTCGCCGTTGTATATTTTGATTCTACGTCATGAATTCTTTCTAACTCGGAGTTGATAGCATTAAAAATATCATTGATAAGTCATATGGTTAGTGTGATTAAAACGCTATAGAGCATCCTTAATCGAGTATTCTATCATTGCAGTATCACAGGCGCTGACAATGCCAAAGACGGAGAGACCTCTGCTGGACACTAGAAGCTAATGAGGCCAGCGACTCTGCCGAAGGACCACAGTAAAGATGCATTTGAAGTCGTCGATGACAAAACTGAAAAGTGATTGGAGTCTATAGTAATTCGAGGTGGGCGACACCAAGTCTGAATTGAAGCGATTTCCGATAGGTCGATTTATATCAAAGAGAAAAAAATTGTATGACAACACCAAATTACGTATCGGCCTGATATTGGTAACACGATTCGAGTTACCTTATTATACAGCAAGATGAGTGACCAGAATGGATGCCAGCAGAGAAATTTAAAGTGGCGAAGACACAAAATTAAAAGGTTATCATTTTTACTTGAATACTTAGGCCTTACGACAAAGTCTAAGCCGAAATTGGACGTTCATTCGTCTGAAGGCGCTCACTAGCTTTCAAAACGCGCTGGCGAGGCGCGTTCAAAAAGCTGTCATACATGGCTATCACACCTCATTTGTCCCTTAAGCTTTTGTGCAAACCGTATCGTTGAGTTGGTACGGGAAGAGGTTGGATATTCTAATACGTACATTGTATTCGTGCGTCTTGCAATGGACAGTATGTAAGCAGATCCCGAAGAGTGAGAGTAGAGACACATCCAGAGTAAATTTGTGGAGTTGATATCACGAGTTTCTTCACTTAAACCATGCCGTGTATGAATCACGACATGTTATCGTATCAATTATGTACTTGCGCATGGCGCAGAATGAGAAGAAATTAACAATACACTATATACATAGAGCTTGCCGAGCAGTATGTTCTTTCCAAATCTGACACGCATCACGGCTAAAACTTACGATGGGACGGGTCCTTACGCAGTTTCGCTAAAGGAGACAATGTTTCATCAGCTTCCACCTAGAAGCTGGCTGACAAAACCATTGAAATAGCTTCTAATATTTATAGCCCACTTGTATCTTGGAATATCGTATTTCTCATTAATTCTGCAATCCAATCTGATGATCGCAAGCCGGACAAGCCAAATCTAGCTGACTGATTTCGACTGCTGGCACGTCTACCGCGTCGCCAAGTCGGTTCCATTCTCCATCGGACTTGGCAAAAACAACTAATATTTTTAACCATTTGTGGTAGATTATGGCAACAAACGTTTTGCGGCAAAGCTCATAGATTTACGCCAAAATCCGACTCATTTCAGCCTTGGACGCACGCATTGCACTTTGATGTAATTATGACTAATTTTTGTTACCGCTCGTTGAAGAATTTGTCGCATTGCTTTTTTAAGGCGTTGCTCGTAGATCTAGACGTCTTTGTATAGCCTTTTACAAGGATGTCACCGCCACAACAAACATACAGATTATCAACTCTTTTGATTGATATCAACTCATATAGTCTAGGTGCTTTAGATAGATGTCTCTCACCCAGCATCCGTATTATAAACGGGTTCATAAAGTTTGATAAAGAACTCGTTTTATTTAGACATGCATGACATGATTTTTGAGACAAGCATACGCAAGTACAAAGATCTTCACGACAGCCAAAAGAAAAAAGACAATACCATTTTCAGAATATAATTTAATGTTTTCTTGTTTGACAAAAAACGGTCCAAATCAAAATATAGCTCAGAGGAATCCACGCAGAGTACATATTGCTTACGCCATATCATAAATGCTTGAACATCGACTAGAGCTTAACGACCAGCAATGACGCGGCCATGCAATGATCGAACACTACCTATTATACGTTGTAGATGCACGACTTTACTTTATACTTAGGGTGGTTTGTTATTTTCGTAATCACTACGTGTTAAATAGGTCAAGTGGAGGCGTCGGTCACGACGCTGCTCAAACAGCAAGAAAACAGCATTTTGCATGACGCATAATATTGTGTTGTGGTTGTCCTCTTTATCGTTGGAAATAAGTCAAACTCTCTTTTTTTGGATGTGAACAACAAAATTGATCATTTGAAAGATGTGTCCCTACGTATGCGCATGAATAATTGTCAACCTAGATCTATGTGACTTGAGTGCCGACAAATCGTCTGGGCTGGATGCCTCACTAGGAAACATGACTTGCGGAGATTCCGCGTAAATAAGGGCATCGTTATTAGGCCAGTGCCGCCAGGTTTCATAGAGACTAGAGAAGAAGGCCTGTTTTGATAACTTCTCGTAGCACCTTGCTTCGGAGTGATAGCTGTAGTGAAAAAGATCTGAGCTTCTCGCATGTAAGATACTCATTATCAAAACAAGCTAGGAATGCTGAGCAAACTAAAGGGATCAATTTGTTCAGCGACATGTCTTTGACCTGCGTCTCACCGCAATGACTGCTACATTTAGCGTATTTTAAGCATGCAAAAGTTTCCGTTTGCATCAGCCTTTCCGACAACGATTGTCCTCGACAAGAGGAAATAAACAAACTCCCACTAAATCTGATTTGCGCTTCCAATTTTTTTAGTCAGACGTCACACTGTCATTCATGCAAGAGCCATTGTCCTGTGATGAGATGTTTGGCTCAAAGGATCAAAAAGATCTCATGGCTTATCCCTTGATCCGATAGAATCGGGCATCTAGGCACCAAGTTGTAGATTTCATCCACTATAAGTTAAAACGATCCGTAAGATCATTGAAGATAGCCGTCTCACTTTCCGCGCTTAAATATCTGCAAGTTTACTAACGACAAAATTATCGATGAGGCAGGGTGAGTCCAGCATCTCATTCGAGTATCAAGAGTAATAAAAAGCTTTTGCTTAGCGTAATGAGAAAGATTCGTAGAGTCTTAAAATTACCACCCACTTTTATTCACGAGTATTTGAATATACTCATAACAAACCCATGAAGCTTTACTTGCTGACTTAGCAATGGCATAACATGATGACATATTTGGACCATCCCTGATTGTGTCAGAAGGTGGTTCATAACTCGCAACTTTCCGTTGCTTTTCTCACCAACTCAACCTCAGGATTCTGTGGCACAATGACGTTCTGACTCGGCTTCATGTAATCAAACCCTGAGATCAAAGCCCTTATTCGTTCGACCAAAACAAATCTCTGGTCCAAGCCATAACGTCGCTAGTCTTCTGTCTCTACGGAGAGAAATACGCTGGTGACGGCAAAAAAAGTTCTTTTTTCTCCTCTTGTCGAGAAGCCTAGCTTAGCTTAAAGCACTTACCAAAATCATTGCATTCACTTCGAGCAATTTTATGCCCTGCACCAAAGCGATTGCAGCTTTATGCCTACGTTAAAACGCTCTGCCTTTTGGCAGAAAAAACTTCATGACTTACCAAAGCTTTACTAGAAAAGAGGTGCGTCTTGCTTAACTTTTAAAAATTCCGCCCGATTCATGCTACAATAAAGATGTATTTTTGATCAAGGTCTAGGACAACACAGCATTCCACGCTGCCTAAATCATCAGACTGTGCAGAAGGGTATAAAACCTTTGACATGTTCGGAACGAGCCATCGAATCAGTATTCAGCGTTGTTAGTGTCTTTACATATTTCATTTTAACAGTCGCGTTGTGTACGTAAATTTACAACACCCATGAAATCATCAGAGCAGCACATGGCTTCACAACGCCCAGTATATCGATGCTGACTGTTGATAACCCTTGGCAATGAGCCCCGCCAATTTTAGGATGATACGCTATACTTAGAGATGGCCTCGACCTCCACGACGGGGAAAAGAGCGCTACTTTCCCCATATAGTTTGCTTAGCCTCAAAATCATCCACGTGGAATCTCTCGGTGAAAGATCGGCCCTCATCCATCCAAACCAAGAGAAGAAAGGCATAGGGAGCAAATGGTAGGTGTTACCACATATAGCATCTATAAGTACCACAAAGCTGCTCGACAGACGAGAGGCCATCTCATGCTCTACAGCTTGGGTGGGGTCCATCGCCGCTTGTGTGATCGTAAAGTCTTTACCTCTCGCGTTATAACAAGCCCTTTAAGCACAAAGTTTGTGCTCAGCATTCAGTGCGATACAAAAAACTTTCTCGTTAAAGATTAAGTGAGCCCGACAGCACACAGTACAAGCACCACTCGTTCAAAGACCTTTAATAAAGTTCATTACTGCTACCAACCCAGGTAGATGATCTGCCACCATCGCAAAAGGTGCATATGTTTTACCAATTTTTGCCTCTCACGACGGGTGACCAAGAACTGGATTGCAGGTGATACTCCTGGGAAGGCGGTGCAACTACATGCAACATTGTTGCTTCATTACTCTTCAAGATGACAAAGCCACTTCCGGCTAGTTACTGCACATTAATGCCTATTCTACGCGCGACCTCCTAGCTTGTAGGCGGTGGATACGACTGGCAGATGAGCTGTTTGTCGCATTGTCGATTTCGTTTCTACATCTACGCCATTAATATTAAAACATAAAGATTTTACATCCCCGCCGCGCGATGGACTTGATGCATAACCGGCCTTTCGTTGATGGCTGTTTACGCCATGAAATGGCATTTTGAAAGAGCGCATCAAAGTATTATAGCTTGTAAAATCTCCGAGGCATGCGATAACCGCTTCCGACCACCAGATCGCTAGCTGCACTCTCCCCTCGAGAAATGCTAATGACAGAAACAGAATCTGAGTAAGTGTGTTCTGTTGTACGAAGACAAATATTTGAACGTCCCCGTGATCAAATACATGTGACACAGTCTAATTAAGACTCGGTTCTCGGAATGACGCTTGGTGCTACCAACTTCAGAAGGGTTGCTATGCATCTCTCACCAGAGTGGCTTTGGCCAACAATTACGCTTGAGCAAGCACACAGAAAATGGATTTGCTTGCTTCACCCAGGAGCGAAATCGAGATTTCGCGAAGTAATCAGGCATCAGTGATGTATATTTGGTTAAATTTAAACTAACATTAAATATGTATCTCGGATACAAACAATAATACAATGGCAAAATGCACATAATGTCTACTTAGCTAGTGCATCCCCATTTTGTGGCTGAATTACAATCTTACGCATTTCATAGCGTCGAAGCATCATTACTGCCAAATATTTTCAGATCCAGTCAGATAACTGAAACTAACAATAAAGACAAAATGTATCAGCTTGGCAATTATAAGTTGGTCACAAGTTTGCATCATGATCCATCGGTACTGTATTTTGTTGTGCACTACGCGGCAGGCAAGCAGACGTGTCCAGAGTAAATAAATAATCCGCTCTAATATCGAGAAAAAGTGTGTAATACACGTAAATTACGCAAAGATATTATGTTATGGTTAAGCACAAATGTCTACGTTTAAAAGCGTTCGATAAGAGTGCACATTGGTGGCAACGGATTCTGGCAGCAATATCTTGCAACGTGCCGTTCAAAGAGCATATAAATACGCAGCCTTAATCCATCTGGAAAGCCGCAGTGGCAGGTATGCCTTGGATTTATCGCGTGGATTGACACATGGGCAATGTCTTTGACAACAATCAATCAGCAAGAGCTGTCGAGGGGGTCAGAGTAGTGAGTAAGCCTAATTTAGAAACAGTTTGTGATAGTTGTAATTTAAACATGACATTGTATGACAGTCTCAACCGTAGGCGCATTTGGCGACAATGAGTTCATGAAAAAATGTGCGGTGACGCCACGATCGTGGCTGTTATAGCAGCGCAAAAAACTGGAGTGGGGTACTTTATGTTTGCTTCAAATTCTCGCGTATCCGTCTTTGGCTGCCGGAAAACGGCTAATTTTTCGGCAAAGAGAGATTTGAAGGTGCCGTACAGGAAAGGTAAGAGCACCAACGGATCTGAATGAATCTCAAGAGATCTGACTTACGCATGCTTATAGGTTTTCTGACACAGGCGCCGGGCTATGTCTACGGATGGTGACGCACGAAATAGAACAAGAATTCCCGCTGTAAGCCGCAATATATGTTAGTGCTGTTGCAAGGGCTGCAATGCTCAGTGCAATCGGTCCGGTGCACGAACGAACATTTGATACGATGAGTATGCTCAAGATCGTGATTCATTTCATAATTTTAACCGAAACAGAAAGCACATGAACGAGAAAAGGCATGATGTACTATAAAATATACAATTGGATCTGATGCATCTAACTAGCTACCCGCAGCGTGATTAGTCGTAAAAACTGAAACAGGTAACATCTCGTGCTAAAAGTCGTGCTGTACCTGGGGCAAAAATCTTCTTCATCAGGTGATATTACGATAGTACATTAGCTGCAATAGCAATGTCAGGATGGCAAAGAAGACTCTTGGGAAGTAATGATTTTAAAGCAATGTGAACAAGATCGTCAGCATCGGCTATTTCGAGGTACGAAACGAAACCTTCGCTTCGTGACTGTGCTCATTTGAATGCAGCTGACAAAGATCGAGACCAAGACCTTGGTTCTGATCTAATTGAAAAAACGATGAATTCCAGCGCTCGAGTTGTTTTTCACGGTACATACTGCTTGTAATTAGATCATGCATAAGTCAATCAGAAAGCTAGAAGCTCAGTCATTACTGATTTTGTGATCTGGGTGGCGAGTTTGGTGCGAGTTTAGTTGATTCGGCACTACCGACGGATGCACTAAAAGTATCAAGCTTTTAAAGATTATTGCATTCAGTCAAGTTTTTCTGCCTCATCGTTTTCAAGATTAACAGCTGCATATATATACGCCACTAAACTTGTCTTCGCGAAAACACAACCAATGCGTTTCTTGACATGTAACATTAATTATGGTGTACGCAGCAAAGTTGCTATGCACGAGCCCGCGTTAACGAACTCACATAAATTTGGTCATCACGCTACTACTGAGTCGAAACCGAGAGTCTAGATAGGCTCGACTAATACAAAATCGAAGTGTCTCACATAGTAAAAGTGTTTATGGCCTAACGCACGGCTAAGTTCTTAAAAACTAATTTTTTGGTACTTGTGAAATTCGTAGGATTGTACAATTTTACAATTATCACACTGTACAATACAGATGTACGTACAAGTTACGCTATTGTCCATCAACTCATGTCGCTAGAAGGGTCTTGATAGATTTAAATTCTTACTTGTGAAAGCGAGCGGCATGGCGAACAAAGCGACAAAGAAGAGGTTGAAATAGTGTTGAAATGCAGGAAGTGAAAGGTAAATAAACTGGAAATGTATATAAAAATTGTCTGATAAATGATATGAAAAATACTCACATTTCAGGGTAAAGATATAGTAATTATGAATCAATTAT
>NW_020189964.1:1658889-1659019 GCF_900000015.1 Plasmopara halstedii | reverse complement strand
CCGAAATATGTAATAGTCAATCCAAGCGGAGAAAAGACGGTTGAAGGAAAATGAGCGACAGATCAAAGGGGAAGGAATTCAAGGTTACCACACAAGGAGGTGAACAAGAACAGGATGTTTGGAAAGAGAG
>NW_020189964.1:1658740-1658879 GCF_900000015.1 Plasmopara halstedii | reverse complement strand
GTGCGTCTTCATGGACGTCGGCAGGTCGATGGTGTACGACGCACCGTGCCTGGCCAGGGTCCGCGAAGGGTCCAATGAAGCGATGCTTTAACTTGTTGCTTCCGACGGAACTTACGGCGTCTAGCGGTAAGTTCCTAGT
>NW_020189964.1:1657837-1657936 GCF_900000015.1 Plasmopara halstedii | reverse complement strand
AGCCGCAGCGCCGTGGCACGGCAGCTAGTCGATGCTATCGACTCGGAGGATGAAAGTGCGTGACGCACTTTCTCCTCATTCTGATTGGTCGGTAAACTT
>NW_020189964.1:1656566-1657827 GCF_900000015.1 Plasmopara halstedii | reverse complement strand
CAAGAGCTCTTCCGCCTCCTAACTGAGGTGAATTTGTCATGAGCTAGAAGAGAAGTGCGCGACACCAACCTTTTCCTACCTCCAATTGACCCGTAGGTCATGTTATTTCATTCACGCCATGGTAAGAATGAGATTATAGCTTGAATCTAGTATAGGATAGACATTGCTCTACGTTATCAAAGTTCCCGGAACCCAGTTGAGGACAGAAATAAAGTCCGATACTATTGCGTGTCTCGTCGCAGAATGCACGTTATCGTGGTATGTCCAAGTCTCCGCTTACTGGATTCTATTTTGGAATAATCATGCGCTCTTATTTGTATTATACTTAATTGCACGGCGCATGTAAATCGAGCAGAATTTACCACAGCTTCTAAGTAATCCGGGAAAGCGACAGCTGAAAAGCCTTGACTGTGAGACACACTATTTTTAAAGAGACTCGATTCTTTGAGGGCTGGGTCTTTTTGACAGCGACCGCCATTAGGTACAGAAGAACATTCTCAGTTGGTCGCCTGCATCTGCTAGAATTTGACGTTTTCCACAATGGGATCGTCTCCCGTCCTTAAGCTGACCCCTGTTTTTCGTACGTCTTAGCCAGAGTGGAGGGGGACACAAAAGGTGAGGATGTTCTGTACAAATGCAAATGAAAACCCGCGGGTTCGCAAAACTGTGTAGCAAGATCGCTTTCTCAGTATGGTTAAGGTCCATCGCCCTTGTCGTGCTCATAGTGCTTTCACCATCCTGCCCTCGCGGCGCGAAAGTTGTACTCGAATACAACAATAATTCCTTTCTCGAAAAAGATGCCGAAGGCTTCGATGCGAGCCACCCTAGTGTAGAGACATTTTACAACTGTGATAGCCGCTATAGTTTCCTGTAGAGGATAATTCTCCCTTGTGTCGATTACAGTTCGCGACTACTTAACACAGTATGCAAGTACTTGCCTGTCTTGAAAAGAAAACAATCATTTCGAGGGATTTGATAGGTCAGGCTAGACGGTATGAAAACCGGCGTCATTGGTCACATAGGATGTCCTACATTTCAACCTTCTCTTTACCCAGGTATTGCACGTCAGTATCTATTATTGCGGGTGACCTCCGAGCTTGGAAGTGCGACGCGCTGTCACACCACTCGAATCGAAGCCAAATTCACGGCCGTTACAATCCCTTTTATGCGGCGAGAACGTTTTTTTTGCGTTTCTGCCTTCAAAAACCAAGGCGATTAGCTTCGGCGGTGTCCAGTCGAGGCGCTACATCACGTTAGGCCG
>NW_020189964.1:1656155-1656556 GCF_900000015.1 Plasmopara halstedii | reverse complement strand
CGTGTACCACAGATCTTGTCTTTTCGGATTCTCTTCATCTCTTCGGAAAGGCTGATATCCCGGTACTTGCTATTATCCACAATAAGACCAATTATATGGTTATATTTACACGTAACTTCGGAGCCACAAATCATTTAAAATGAGACGGTTAACCGCAAGTCTTCTCCCAAGTTTTTGCAAGTGTGTGATCTGTGTTGGAGCTGTCTCGAACAGTCAACAAAACCTCAAAATGTAGCTCTTATAGCTGAGCCTAACCGTGTCAATCTTTTCCAAACTCACCGAGCTGTAATATCCCGATATGATTTTTTACTTCTGTATTTTGAGTAATGCGGCCATCTGTTGGGGCAAAGTTTCTTGACCCGTCAAAACGTCGTCTTTTGCACTTCTCTATTTCATTTTTC
>NW_020189964.1:1655825-1656145 GCF_900000015.1 Plasmopara halstedii | reverse complement strand
TCTCTAGTTGAGCGCTTACCGCTTGCGTTTCTTTTACCACCGGGTCCCCAGATCCCATCTGGGCACGTCTTTGACAAATACTTGTTAAGCCGGTCACCTTATGCTCGGAAACAGGAGCTTGAACATTCCATATGAGCAGTGGATACAGTCGTTTGATGGACTGGTCGTGGGATTCACTACAAGAGATTTCAAGTGGTGCGGGGCTGTCGCGCATTGTGAACAGTGAATCTCGAAATCCGCATTAACTATCGGACAGAGGTTGCGTTCGTGCGCACCTTCCAAGAGAGAGACCGTGAGCATCTATGTAGAATTCATGCCTT
>NW_020189964.1:1655478-1655561 GCF_900000015.1 Plasmopara halstedii | reverse complement strand
TGTGGGCGCGATGTATGCTTGTTGCCTCTAAAATTGATGCGCATCATGTGCACGAGAGCCCCATTGGGCATTGATGTAACTGA
>NW_020189964.1:1655206-1655399 GCF_900000015.1 Plasmopara halstedii | reverse complement strand
CTGTTCTAGAGATGGACTCGTACGACTTGATCCTGGGCATGCCCTGGCTCGAGAAGCATGAGCCAGGGATTGACTGGCTCGGTAAGGCAATTGGTGCCAGCCGCCCTTCAGTGTCCGACAGAGCATTGGTGAGTCATGTTCCCAACTCTGTCAGGACCTGGGGCGCCCGAAAGGGCCGCCGGGGTACCGAGTT
>NW_020189964.1:1649114-1655196 GCF_900000015.1 Plasmopara halstedii | reverse complement strand
GGTATTTCAAGATTATCTAAACAATTTACTAGCGTAAAGATCTTAACGATTACCACTTCTTTTATGAAAAAAAATAAAATAATAACTCATTTTCAACTACATTTATTTGAATTAAAATCATCACATCGCCCATTCCCACGCACCGCATTCTCTTAAGACTACGCAGGGACGATTAGCTTTTTAAAGCGTTTAAGGGCGGCTATTAACACAAAAGCAACACAAAAATGAGTGTGTTAAAAAGTGACCCTCAAACCCGAAGTTTTGTCACATCTCCTGTTGTAATCCCTCTCATTTCCAGAGCTTTGCTCACGGATGTGCAAAAAAGGTTACTGTTCCTCGCTCTGTAGTGACGCGAGGGAATTATCATCGTAATAGATACGTCCGGCACACAATCAACCACAGGCTATTATTTTGCGAATTTTCCCAACATGAAAATGTTCTGGTAGTGTGTTGAGGTAGGCGTCGTCCTGCTGACTGAATCGTTCCGATACTTTTTAGCACATAAATTTGTTTCGACGTCATTAATATCGTCGAAGCCTGTTGCGCCGCTCTGCGTGCATGAAACTTTTAGCTTTTTATCAGCATTGTATACGATAGGATCCTAAACGCAAATCAACTCAATGCTAAGGCTTTTCTGATGATATATATCATCACTCACCTTGCCTTCGTTCGCCGCTGTGTAGGTTTCCAGTATCGGTATGCCCGACATTGTCATCTTCGTCGGTGCTACTAGGATTGCTTTTGAGACCAAGTTGCCGCGAACCTTGCACAAAATATCATTAGCTCAAGGCGTCTGCGTATATAGCACACCGAGCTAAAGGCCAAGTTTGTACGTATAATTCAGTAGTGAAATGATAGCCTTTCAGCACTATATTCTCTCTGCTATACCGTTAGATGTATCAGGCCAATCTAATAGCAGTTTGAAAGCATTTAATATTACCAGGTCTTCGACCTCAATGTTTCCAATACTTCTTCTGCTTCTTCCATCTGCAATTTTCCTTTTGCATGTCTTGGCTTTCAGCCATCGCATCGCGAACGTGTCGTCAGACACCCAGTTTAGTAGACAGGAAGTCTTCTACTTCTTTAGAGATAGCGTGGGACTGACATCAGCTAGCTGTTCGGCTATTCCTTGCCTGAATCTAAGCCTTTCAAGTATTACTATCGTCTATCTCTGTTTTGACGTGATGCTTACAGCCCACGTTAACCACAAACCTCTCTTTCATGCATTTCCATACGTTCGGTAAGTACTAATACTTGAGTGTCTCAGAACACTTTCAACTACACAAAAAATAATGTAAATTTGATTGCATAATTGTACTGAGATGTAAGGCCATTACACCTGCCTCTCAATTTTGGCCACATCGAGGTTCACACTTTTTTACCCCTATAAAGGTATTACGCAAAAGTGAATGCTTAACATGCTGTCACAGCGCTTGGGGTTTCGCTCCGGTCCTGACGCCAGACAACGCCTGCCTCAAAGAGTGTTTCGAATCTAGAGTTCAATTCCATTACTCACACCAACGGGCTTGGCGATCCGATGAAGTCAGCGTAGTCTATGCGACCGAAGCCTTTGCGACTTTCCCAGATGAAGGAGTCGAGACATTCATAGTGAAGGCGGTCTCAGCGACTTCGCATCCTCACCGACAGCTTTGTCCTGCTTATGGAATCGCATCACCCGTTCTAAATTCACGACGAGATCCAGCTCGCTATTAATATACTAGAAGTACCCTAGAATGCCCAGCTTGTCATTAGCAAGCGCGCGAGTCACAGATCCGCTTGCATTTCTTATTACATCGTGCTAAATGTTCCAAACCATCCAAAATTTCTTTTCGCGCCCCTACGGATCATCACACGCCTATGTTTGTAGGCCTTCAGGGATTAACGGGCGCCAGAGTCTCACCTTTTAAGTGCATTAGCAATTGCAAAGTTCTCACTTTCAAGATGTATCATCCGCCCTAGGAGAAGCAAATATTGTTGAGACATGTACCCTCCATGACAGATTTTCCTTGGAATTTCGAAACTGGACTAGTGGCGATGAATAGCTCTGCTTGCACATCAATCACGAGAATTAACCGTCTCCCTCGTCGTTGCTCTTACAAATCTTCTTCAGCGGAGCAAACGTCCGTCTAGGGCGTTGATTTATGCTTGACTTTGTAGAATGTAAAGCCCAACGCGGATATCAAGGTAACCATACATTATCACTCGATTCTGCTGCTTATTATCCTGCACGCCTCTATTAAGTAGCCGTTGCAGATACCCGACTGAGTATCGAGCTTGCAACGAAGTCAATTTACGCTCGCTTGTATGAAGCGAGCAGAAATGGATGAACCTGTCTCGTCTTCAAGCGAGATCAATGTTGAGGTGCGCCGGATGATAAGCTATAACTGCTCTAGAGCAACCTTGCTGATATTGTATCTCGAACTCCTGTGAATTTTTGGAGTAAAGATCCATTCCACTCCACAGCTACTGGTTACAGACCCGATGTACCTGCCGGTTTGCTATATTGTTCCCGCAAAGATTGTCTGCTCATTGAGAAGCACCGGCAGAGAATGACCCTCTCGCAGGTTGCTCTGCTGGCGTCCTGGAGACTTTCTCCGAGCCCTAAGAGACTTTCTTCGAAAGTCGTGCTCAGAGATCAGTCTTTGGATGGGCACTTCATCGCATTGCGTACTTTGATGAACCTCAGCGGTTCAGTACCATGTTGTTCCTCTAGTGCAAATTGTTGCCAACCCCACAGACAAATAATAGCGCTTCACCCGGAAAACACAGCTTCAGTATGACTATATAAATCACAAGAGTACTCGCATTCTTATTTAACAAGTGTATATCCGTTAATGGTTTAGTACTGCCATGAACGGGCCAATTTAGCGTGGTCACGACGAAGTTTTCGAGCCGCAAACACTGCATATACAGCTAGGTTAGCATTGGTTGAGTAGACATCTTTGTACAACTTATTGTTTTGCACTTTTCCTGCCTCTGATATCGGCTATTTGCTCTAACGCTTTAAGCCCTGGCATCACACACTTGACACATGACGCTATATCATAACGATGTGAAGCGTAGCTGGGCTGATTTGAACGAGTCAGATTGGTTTGGCAGCTTTTGACCAAATAATACTGGAGCCATATAGTGGCGGTGAAAAAGAAGTCCAGGGATTAAGAAAAGCGGTAAAAAGGGGCAAAGCCTGTAATTACACGTTATTGAGTCGCAATCGCTATGACTATGAGTAACTCGCTTCAGCACCACGATACGCTTTCGGTGCTCGAAAAGGATCCACTCCACCATGTGATTTAAGTTTCGCCTGACAATTTGTCTGTAGACGTCAACGGTGATGTCTTTAGTCTGGCACCTTTTATATTGAAAGAATTCACAAAGATTTTTTGGAGTGCTCGTATTTCGATTAAATAAACGACCTTCGGCAAGCCGTGTTGGCAAATAATCATTGTCGAGAAGCTACCGGGCTGTATCCTTATCGGTTACGGTATTTCTGGCCAGCGGCGAGATGATTCATCTTGCTACAACAGTCTATGGAGACCACGATGCTGGTATAATCGGAGTCATCTTTTTTAAAGCCAGACATAAAGTCCAGACTTATGGGCTGCCGAACTTTTTCAGGACCGGTAGGATAACCAAAGGCGCAGACGCATTCAGTAGGGGCTTTACTTATTGACAAGCTGCACACATGTGCTATCCTGTTGTTTCATGGTTGAATATCCCTGCATAGCGCCCACCGAGCAGGATGTTTTTCTTCCGAGGTGGTTATATGATGTGCCTCAAATTGCACTATGTACTTGGTTTTTTTTTATTACATTCGGTCATACCTTGTGTGTCCAGCAGGCCAGTGCTGTTTTACAGCAATCCTAGGGATGAGATTTGCGGTGGAACTTGCTACCTAGCGCTTCGATAAAGCGGCGTCTGAGCGATTAAACCCTTGTTTGTCCTGAAGCTTTTAACAGCGCAACACATGCTGCGTCTGCTTCATGCTCCGTACATACAGCCTCATAAGTTGGTGACGCCGCCATCGTGTAAGTCAATATCTCATAGTAACAGCAACGCAGAAATACATCTGCAACCACATAAGCCGCTTCAGCTATTACCTCACCTCGAAAGTATTATTGGGAATGAAAAATGACCAAGTTGCCGTTCTCTGTAAGAGAAATGGTGACGAACTCAAAGTGCAAAAGAACGCATGATATAAATAGAACATAAACGCCTTAGAGCCAAACAGGTACATTTTGAATTCGACAAGTACATCAAAGTAGCTCCTTGTCGCGAAAATGGTAACTTTTTTCTGTTGCTTGAGCTGGAAATACTAAGATGCTATTACACATTCAACCCGTCGCCGTCTGCTTGGAGTAAGGCACAGACGTGTCATAGGCTGAGGAATCCGGAATGGCCGATCTGGATTTGATTTTGCCAGATTCAAAGCTTGCATTAGGCTTTCTCATAGCATTGAGGACCTCCTCTTCTGCCGCACCCCACCACCATTTGAAATCCGAAATCAAAAAAATTGGTGATCAAGTGCTTGAGCACGTTTTTTGCTGTACATGTACATGTAATGGGTCAGGCCAAACTAATTATTGTGGCCCACGTAGGCCAGTGGTACCAACCAATTTAAATCGCATATCATCGTTGCGAGATCTACGCGCAGGCCCTGCATCTAGATATAACAATCAACATGCGAGATCTCATTAGCACTTAGAAGACGTTTATCGATCCTGGCCTAAACTCTTCAAGCTCCATGCAACCAATCACTACTTGCAACTGTTTCATTTGTTTTCTAGATTTATCTGTACAAGTCCTGCACTGATATGGTCTAATACATCATCAATGTAAATTTTTCATCGCCATGGTGAGGCTGGAACAGTAGCGTTACTGCTGTGCCAGACAGTCTATGGAAACAAAAGCCATTCACCGAGCATATGGAGTACTCACTGCAGTAAAATGAATATCAATGTCTGTCATGAATATTTGATAGAAACCGTGGATATCATCTGTCTGACATTAACGCTTGATAGCAACCCTCAACACTGTAAAGGGTATTAAATGATATGGCTGACTTCGCACATCCTTTCAAGGAATTGTCATTTGCGCCAGAATAGTGATTACACAAAACTCATTTTACGCACGCGAGAAATTCAGCGCTTGCCGATATTTTTTCCAACACAGGAAGTTATTCTGAAAGGTAGATCGATATTATATCACCATGTCCTATTTCTTCGAAATAAAGTGTCTGAAGCATCACTGTGTCCTCGGTCAGGGCGAATAAAGTATTAGTATTTGATTGTTGAATCAATCCATGACTCACTTTAAATCCGGGTGCAGCACGCCTAGCGGGGCTCATGTCACCACATCGTGACATCTATTCAATACCAACATAAAATATATATATTACCCTTGAAGATAAATTTTAACTTTCGCTGTCCGGGTCCTCTTTATCGGACACATTGATCGCGATCAGCCTCTCCTCCGTTATCAACCAAACTAGTTCCGTAGATTTACCGTTTTGCAATTCATCTAAGAAACAGTGAGGATGGCTGCCTGAAAGCATGAGGTGACCCTTCTAGCCCTTCAATTACCCCTGTCAGTAAACTCACAGTTTAATAACCGTTTCCACCGCTTACCCGTCGATTTTCACTTTTCGAACGATGGACACGAGTACCGCTACATCTTCACAAGATGAGGCATCTTTGAACCCGACGTCTCTACCACAGTAGTCCGTGATACCCGGCGCTATAACTATTCGCGGGCTCTGAGACACGAGACACCAGCTTACAGCGGTGACTGATTAGCGCATCTTGACATGCAGTCGTCAACTACTTCTTATTAGATATGTACCTTGCAGACCGCGAAATACAATCGTTTTTTATGTATCATCCTGCGATCGCGATTCACTGTTGAATTCACCTTCAGAGCTCTACTCCAAGGACTTGAAATATGATTGAAAGCCAGCTCAAATAATTCTATACCCTGCACATAAGCTATAATAGCTTCATACCCGCGCCAAAAGAGCTTCTGCTTCTTAGTGAAGTTGTCTTCATAGTTCACCAAAAACCCAACAGGAGAGGAGTACATGACGTCT
>NW_020189964.1:1648120-1649078 GCF_900000015.1 Plasmopara halstedii | reverse complement strand
CCAACGGAATTTCTTGTGGGACCAAGAAACGAGCTCGAAGAGCTTTCCGTGTGGCAAGATCATCATCCTTTCTGGTCGGGGGGGTGATGATGTGGACGCGTAACGTTGAGTTACCGCGTTCTTCGCTTCCAAAGCGGGATCCGCAGGGTGAAAGCCATATTCTACACAAGAGCCAATGACCGACCGTGGATGGGCGCGCTTTAGAGCCGTCTTACGGGCAGCTTCAAGCTGCTGCCTCTGTTCCCCGTCGAGGTCATTGGTGATCACACCACGTGCAGGGAACGGATATGGGGTCCGCAAGACACGAGCAGGGCTCGTATGGCGCCGCTGGCTTCCTCGTCATCCCATGCGGGAAAAGGAGTGTCAGACTCATAGTCGACCACATCCTCAACGAGGCCACTCGGCACTGAAAGCGTGCGCGGAGTGCGACATTTGTGCCCATCAAACCTAGGATATACACCCCTCGGTGCTGCGCACGCACTGTCCGACGTTGCACCGAGTGCGGGAGATGAAGTTGGGCTCTACCCGTGCTTGCCGTCAGAACCGGCGAGACTTGGAGATTTTGGTGTCATTGACACAGGGCCATTGAGCAAGGAAGTTGTTTGTTCCAACAAATGGAGTTGCAGTGTCTAACGGACAAGCGAGCCTCGTTGAGGCAATAATTGATTGGAACTGTAAATGTTCTCAATCTTAATGGGGGCGGGTGTAACGGGATTACACGAGCCCTAATAACAGGGGTGTGTGCGTGTCACACGAGATGTGCATAATGTGACCACACGACCTAGTATATTTAGGAAAATCTAAATTTTGAACATAAATATAAAAATATAAAGAGAGAATAAAAAAGTACCCAGCTCTTGCCATATATAAAAAATATCCCAACTTTTCAAAAAAAAAATACCCCAGCATGTAAATTATCACCGGGGAGCCGTAATATTACACAACAGAAGATGTATTT
>NW_020189964.1:1647671-1648110 GCF_900000015.1 Plasmopara halstedii | reverse complement strand
CTGGGCCCAGGATAGCTCGGAGAATGTTGTACGGATGAAGTCCAATACCCGCCACTAAGCCCATCCGGTTGTCTGCAAACATGGTTGGATCTCGTGACGCAGCAAGAAGTGCAAGATGCGCCGCTGAAAAGGCGCGTCGAATCTGCATGATGCGAAAACAGTTTCGACCAACGTTGTTGCTTGGGCACAGAGGGTCTTCAATAAACACTGGATCGAATTTGTGCGGGTCATATGTCTGCTGCTGCAGTTGCTGGAAGTCTATGAGTCCTGTTGCAGCTCCCATGCCATCTAGTCCTCGAGATGTTGGTAAGTCTAGCGATGAGCGGTAGCCGTATCGCCGAAGGCCTTGAGCCGGCGTAATATCTGCATTTGAATATAGTTGCATCTGGGGTTGCGCAGGCATTTGCCAATGTTGAGCATAATAACCATATTGGCTGGG
>NW_020189964.1:1634709-1647661 GCF_900000015.1 Plasmopara halstedii | reverse complement strand
AGATTGAGATCGTGATTGATATGCGTGATCCGTTAATGCAGTTCATCTAGGCATACTGCTAAATAATTTGTCAAGAAGTTCGCTAATATTTAGCATTAATTAGTCGTATTACATCAAATTTACGTCACTCGTAAGTTCTCAATTAGAGAATTTCATCATGTCTTGGAATTCTCTATCATTCACATGATAATTTCGGAACCAATATTTAAATTTCTGACAAATTTGACAATTAAATATCTAAATATCAACCGCATCTATTCCAGCCATTTCTGGTCTTATCAAGCTCCTCAGCACAATGGCGGATCCTGTCCTGACTCCAGACGCAGCTGCCGCTACTTCCTCTCCTGCCAAATTGAGCAAGAATGCCATGAAGAAGGCACAACGCGCCGAAAAAAGTGTTAAGAAGGAGAAAGATCCGAACCGCTGGGCTCCTAAGACCGACAAAAAAAAAAGAAAGATGAGAAAGAGACTCCGAGCGCCCCCGTCTTCGTCAACAATACGCCAAAGGGTGATAAGAAAGACTTGACTGAGCCAATGCTTACCGCCTATAATCCTGTCGCTGTCGAAGCCGCGTGGCAGGACTGGTGGGAGGCTGCAGGCTTCTTTTCATGCTCAGATGACAAAATTTCGCATGCCAAGCCTGATGAGCGCTTTGTCATGGTCATTCCACCGCCAAATGTCACAGGATCCTTGCATCTTGGACACGCACTGACTGTGGCTATTCAGGATGCCCTTACGCGCTGGCACCGAATGCTAGGCCACGCTACGTTATGGGTCCCAGGTACCGACCACGCAGGGATCGCAACACAGTCTGTTGTTGAAAAACGTTTGCTGAAAGAAGAAGGAAAAAGTCGCCATGATCTTGGTCGCGAGCAATTTTTAGAACGTGTTTGGGACTGGAAAAATCAGTACGAAAGCCGCATTCATCACCAATTTCGTAGTGTTGGATGCTCAGTAGACTGGAATCGCAAATATTTCTCCATGGATGAAAATTGTGCTCGCGCAGTATCTCACGCCTTTTGTCAACTATGGGAGGAAGGTCTCATTTACCGAGCTACTCGTATGATTAATTGGAGTTGCAAATTAAAGACAGCATTGTCCGAAATTGAGGTGGATTACATTGATATCGAAAAGCGTACAAAAATGATGGTTCCAGGTCACAATCCAGAACGCAAATACGAATTTGGTGTACTCACATCATTTGGGTACACAGTTGAAGGAACTGATGAACAGATAATTGTTGCTACTACTCGTTTGGAGACTATGTTGGGCGATACTGGTGTGGCAGTTCATCCAGAAGACAAGCGCTACAAGCATTTGCATGGTAAATATGTGGTCCACCCGTTTAATGGCCGCCGAATTCCAATTGTGCTAGACCCTGTACTTGTGGATATGAGTTTTGGTACAGGAGCCGTGAAAATCACACCCGCTCATGATCCGAATGATTATGAATGTGGAAAGCGAAACAAACTTGAATTTATCAATATATTGACGGATGACGGAGCAATTAATGAAAATGGCGGTGAATTCGCGGGTATGATGCGGTACGATGCGCGTATTGCGGTCGAAAAGGCGCTTGAAGCTAAGGGATTGTATCATGGCAAACAAGATAACAAAATGCGGCTAGGTATTTGCTCGCGCTCAGGTGATATAATTGAACCACTTGTGAAGCCACAATGGTTTATCAACTGCGATCAGATGGCCAAGGATGCTATGGCTGCTGTCACAAACAAAGAACTCACGATCTTGCCTGAAAGTCATGAGAAAACTTGGTTTCGCTGGTTAGAAAACATTCGTGATTGGTGCATCTCACGCCAACTGTGGTGGGGTCACCGAATTCCAGCTTACTTTGCTCGCATTAAAGACGAAGCATTTGTCGACAAAAATGCAGAAGATGCGAGCGATCGCTGGTTTGCTGGAATTTCGGAGGAAACTACGCGGAAAAAGGCGGCGACGAAACTTGGCGTTTCCGAAGACAAGATTGAGCTGGAGCAAGACGAAGATGTGCTGGACACGTGGGTGAGCGCTGGCTTGTTTCCCTTTGCTGTCTTTGGTTGGCCGAACAAAACGTCGGACTTTAGAAACTTTTATCCAACAGATCTACTTGAGACGGGCTACGACATTTTGTTCTTCTGGGTTGCGCGGATGGTGTTTTTGGGTCAAAAGCTAACGGGAAAACTGCCATTTAAGACTATTTATCTGCACTCAATGGTGCGCGACAAGTACGGTCGCAAGATGTCCAAGAGTTTGGGTAATGTGGTGGATCCTTTGGAGATCATTGCCGGTTGTTCACTGGATGATTTGCTCAAAAAGCTGGAAAGCGGCAATCTACCTGCTAAGGAGGTGGAGAAAGCCAAAAAAAGTCAGACGGCAGATTTCCCACAAGGTATTCCTGAGTGTGGCGCTGACGCTCTTCGTTTTGGTCTATTGGCTTACACGCAACAAGGGCGCGACATAAATCTGGACATTGGACGCCTTGTCGGCTATCGCAACTTTTGTAACAAATTATGGAATGCTGTGCGTTTTGCAATGTCTAATCTCGAAGGTGGCTTTTCAGCTGCTGAAAACGTAGCTGAGCTTGTGCTGGAAAACGCTGTTGTAAATACTCGAGACCGCTACATATTGAGCCGCTTGAATCACGCGATTAAAGTGTGCAATGATTCGTTTGCTGCCTATGAGTTTGGAGAGCTGACGAACGCGCTGTACAACTTCTGGCTTTATGATCTCTGTGATGTGTATTTGGAGCTGACCAAACCCGTGATGGGCGGTGAGGATGCTGAGTCTAAATTGACAGCGCAGCAGACTCTGTATGTGTGTCTAGAGTTTGGACTGCGTCTTCTGCATCCGAGTATGCCGTTCGTGACAGAAGAGCTGTGGCAGCGGTTGCCGGGCAAGCGCTCGACCGCGAGTATCACAATTGCTCCCTATCCGCTAGTAATGGCAACATGGACGAACACTGAGGTTGAAGCGAACATGGAATTGGTGAAGGAAGTGATTCATGCTGCTCGCTCCGTACGGGCTGAGTACGGACTGACAAACAGTGTGCGTCCAACGTTTTTCATCAAGTGTAGTGACAAAGATATCAGTGCCGTGATAGAATCGCAGCTGGACGATTTTAACACGCTTGCCAAGGCAGGGGAATCGAAGTGTATTGTGGATGAAGAAGCGCCTCAGGGCTGTGCGATGCATAGTGTCAATGATAAAGTGCAAATTTTCGTGCTGCTTGCCGGGTTAGTGGACTTCGCCAACGAGATCACAAAGCTAAGCAAAAAGCTGGCAAAGATTGCGCCATCACTTGATAGTTTGAGCAAGAAAATGAGCCGTGACGACTATAAGATTAAGGTACCCGAGGACGTGCAAAACGCTGATGGTGTGAAAAAGGTCGCTTTAGAAACGGAAGTTGCCGGCATTGAACGTGCAATCTCTGAATTTAAGCGTTTGTTGTGAGTCAGAAGCTATCAATGCCACGCGGGTCCATTTGTCTGCTTTAATCGATAGTTATCATAACTGTCTGTGTTTACATCAATCAATACAATGCCTTTGTGATTGAATTTGTACTTGAATGCGAAAACCTCATTACGTTCATGCAAGCTCGTTCTCTTGTTAATTAGCTAACGTGCTACTAACTAGACATTTCATTTTTGTAAAAGTATAACGTGCTATTGTTGAATTGACAAAGGCAAAACGGGTGACAGGTTGTTTGACATGAGTAATAAGGTATAAGATAATTATCGAGGAGTCTATCGATCCCGGCATAAAGCACAAGACAACAGCAGAAAGTTTCAAAGCTTCGGCCAACAATATTTGGGAAACATGTGAGATTTACATTTACTCAACAACTCTCAGCAGTGCGGCCACCGTTGCGAGATTTGCTAATGATGAAGTGAATGTGTGGTGTGGAAAGCTGAGCACTATTAACTAGGGTTTTAGATCTCAAACCCAAGTACGAACGTCATTCAGAGCAGACTTCTGTTTTGATTGTTCTACACCGTAATGAATCCTTCCTTTTAGAGAAAAGTCGCGAAATCTCCATTAAAAATTCTGCTGATGCATGAGCCTTATTTCGTTGATGCCAGATGAAGTGCGAATAAGTTTGACGTAATGTATTAATAAGCGAGTAGTTTATACATGGTGTAGAAATAGTCGATACCCTCATTTTTCCGCGACTAATTATGTTAGTCAAGCAGTAAAAGCTAAGCTTTTAAGGACATCCACACAAATTCATGGTATGACAATGCTTCGAAAGTTTCCATTTGATGGATTATTTTTCGCAGCGATTTAAAGTTGAGATACACTGCGACGATTTCTACGCGAGATAAGTATCCTTGGATTCGTACACTTCCAGCATATGAAAACATATTTCATAGCATATACTTTAGAACGGACACATCATGTATCGAATAAATGTCACTCTTGACTTGTAACTTAGTTACGTTGGAGGTTCTCGATTCCGCTTCTGGTTGGAGCATACGAATCCAACATCTGCGAGTTTGTAAACTCAGATCCTCCGAGGTGAAGGCTACGCTATGCAGCGTGCACGACATCCCGTTTTACCAACTTTTTGAATGGCTTGGGCGAAGACGCATTTCTTACGACCGATAAGAGCATCATTTACTACAGTAGTAAAAGTGAGTGCAACGGGTTGCCATATACTTTGCATACAAAATCCTTTGACTCCTAGAGTCCACGTTAGCAAATGCACAGAGGTTGGGTTCGTACGATCCTGCCAGGAGCGTAACCGAGAGCCTAGAAGGTAATTCGGTGTCTGGTAGCTTTGCCGTTTTTGCTAATCTACTGCTGGTTGTACTGATTGCCAATTTATTTGTTTTGCTCTCATTTGATATAATATAGATATCTGCCGTGCGGCTAGGCAAAGCTCCATCAACACCGATATTCCGATACTAATTAATATGGACAGTTACATCGCGTTTGAATCTTCCCTTTTCTTCTCTTTTCTTGTAATGACAATTGTACCGTACTGAATCAATACACTTGTCCCAAATGTATCAACCTAAGGGAATAAACGTACAATTTTTGCCCCGTTATACCCTCCCACTAAGGATGGTATTCACACTTAGTTTGTCTCAACAAAACTGCGCAATAGTGACCGCTCCAGGAGCAATCCCTGCGCCTGAAGTTCCATTCCACTCTCTGCACTTTACAATGTCTGATTTCTGAGCATACTTGCATCCGAGTTTTGCCTTCATACACCAGAATAAATCAACGAACCCTACTAAAGGCACTCTCTACGCAATCGAAACACTTAAAGAAGTTTAAGGTGAGTGTGCCAAGGCGCTTTCCAATAAGAATATCCAGTGACCCTCCAAGTCCCGACCAAACACCTTCACCATCACCTGGCGGCACATGGACTAGCGGCTCCCCAAGGAGGAGGCACTCGCTACCTCAGTCTTCCATCTGCATATATCTCGGACTTGGTGTCCATTCCCATCGGCGAAAAGTGTTTTGGCACCCATCACGATGTCCAGCTTGTTCTCAGCGAGCTAAAGGCCCAGCTTGCTCTACTGCACGCTCAAGAATCACGATGAGTCTTGCCGAATTCGGTAAAATACCATTTTCGTCGTCTAAAGTCACTCGTCACGCTGGTGCAAAGCCCATATATGCCTATAGACGTGGGCCTTCTGCTTGCACCCGGGGCAAAGCGAGTGCAAGAAAAACGCCCCGCGAGGCAGTAAGTCCTAGAAGTATCATCTACGTTTGGAGCAGCAGCGTTTAGGTAGCTTCCTACCCGGCGAAGAACTCATGTTGCCTCACTTGTGTTTTCAAAATCTGCTTCAGCAATGCAAACGTCCGGCTAGAGCGTCGTTGCATGCCTGACTTTGTAAATTGCGATGCAAGACGCGGCAGTCAAGGTCACTATCCATTACGTCAAGTTGTTGCTGCTAACAGCATGCATGGTCCCATGAGACGGCTGTAGTAGCTACCGATCAGAGTGCTTTTTCACCACAATGTCGGTCGGCCTTAACTGTAGACTGGGCGCTGAGATAAACGACCCTGCCTAATCTCAAGCAAATAAAAAGCGGAGTTGCACCAGGTCGTAAGCGACCATGGCACCAGGGCAATTTTGGCGGAGTGGAGGCAAAAACTCACACCGATTTTTCCTAAGGATAACCCTTCTACTACCAGGTACTAGATAAGGCATAGCGTACCTGCCGCTCCAACGAACGCTCCACTTAAGCAAACCCTTCCTTGATCATCAAGCGGTACCAACGGAGTTCGACTCAGTCCGAAAGTTACGGCTTACGTCTAAGACTGAGATGAGCCAGATCTTAGATTTATTTTTAAACTTTGTCAATGTATTGTCGGGCTTGTCTGGCTCGAGGCACACCGAGTGATTCAGAATTGCGTCGCTCCTTTGTAGCAGAGAGTAGCATAGCTACAGGAGATGGTGTAGATGCTGCTCCATCTGCGGCTGAGATCTCCTTGACTCTTAAGAGCGGGGTCGTGGTGTGAATTTAGCAAGTACATTAGATGTGTTTGCATTCTCGTTGGGATATAGAAAGCATAAATCAATCTCTTCTTTGTAAGGACCACAAACAGTTCAATGAAGCGCGGACACGACTAAGTCTTATAGACCACTGAAAAACATGTGCACGTACATAAATTGTATTCAATTTCACTTTTTGCATACGACGATTTTGCGTGTGTTCTGCCCGACTTTAGTATCGTCAGGTTACTTCTGTTTGTCGTAACTCTCAGCCATAGCATCATGCACTCTAAACATGACAACAAGTCTAACTACGATAGAAATGAATGATTTTGCTTTGAAGTGTATATCACCAAATTAATTATGATGGACAACTCTGCCCTCATAGAGAACATGGCTACTTTGTGGCAGTGCCAAATGCACCCGAGGACTCAACACACCGTATATATAAAGAAGGCTAAAGCTTGGAGAGTGATGATCTACTTTTTTCAACGCAAATTTTGCGAGTGAAAGCAACTCGCACTAAACCGGGTTCCCTTCGGGCAAGTGCGTTAAAGGATATTCTTTGCAGCGCAATTAGTAAGTATTCTCTTACCATCTGTTTACGAATGGTCAGCGGTTTAAAAATGCAATCTTGTACGGAGCACCTTATACATTTTCTATAAAGACTTTTGTTAAGCGCGAATCTGTAACAGATACCCATGATGGCGAAGCACGTTTTGAAGGAAGAGCTTGGCTTTATCCCCACCTGTCACACTATCATGGACATCAGCGAGAGGACTCATCTTGCTCAGACAACCCTGAAAGACCACAATACTGGTAGTAGTGGACGCGTCTTTTGGACGACCGAAACAATAAGTCCATACTTGTGGACTGCTATCACTCTTCTGGGACCCTCAAGCTGGCAAATCTTGCAACCACATCTGGTGAGGGTTTTATTTGTTGACACATTTCCCACATGCGCTCTTTGTGAATACCGATTGAACATACTCAGCCACCAATATGTAGCGCTCACCGAGCACTGTGTCTTTTTACTACCTAACTATCCGCCTAAATGGGGATTGTGAGCCTTGTCCAGAATTTGTCGTTGAGGTCCTTCGCACAAGATACCACAAAACTGAGTTTCGTTTAAGTCAGTAGCAAGTCTTGGGACAAGCCATAGCGTCGCAGGTGCGCAACCGCTCGCTTAACAAGAGTGACATATGACTTTCACACGTTGAGCAGCCTTTCACGTTGCCAATTATCTGTTCGATGCGCTTATCACCTCATCAACTGGCGATGTCACCATTGTGACAGGCGGCAATCATATTTGAGGCGACGAAATAGCGTATTCAACACGACATTAAGCCAACTCGACTAAGGCTTTATCTGAGAAGAAAACTCAGCAAAGAAGGGTTACCATCTTGCCATTTTCTGTGAGAGATGTTGTGACGCGTTTGCTGTGCAAAACATCATATGATGTTTGTAGACCACAAGAGGATTGGAGCCAGTTAGGTACTATCTGAACCAGACGAGGAGATACTTCTTTCAGAAAACTCCTTCTTTTTATTGCAAAGGCTGAAGCACCACAGATGACATGGAATGGCCAATATGGTTTTAAGACACCAGAATCGGAAAAATGCGCAATATTTTTTTCGACAGTTTTGAAGGTCCCCCTTTTTGCCACACCAACACCAGTTGACATTCATTTCATCGAGATTGATGACGGGTCGCTCCGTGTTGGCATAGTGTACACGTTACTTGTCCAACTGCTTAAACAGACCACTGTTTGAGACAATACAAGGGTATCGTGAATCGCGCGATCTGCCTGGAGGCCCCGCTGTTAAACGAGGCAACCCTGAAAAATGTTTTGAGGTATGGTCGGCGCCAAAGACACACTTATCTATATTCGCGGATAAGTATCCAAATACATATGATATAGCATCACTCGAGCTGTGTAATGCGGCTCTCTGCATCCGGCTCCCTGTGCTCGGCATAACAACCGACGGATACTTCATCAAAGTAGAGTTTGTGTAGCCGCGTTGACGATTGAAGAGCTGATTCACCAGACGATTGAACGTCATTCGTGCATTAGCCAGTCTCTGTGGCATATACAGCCACTGCCAATGCGCCTCGCTTGGAATACGTACTGCCGTGTGTGTGATGTGCCCGTCTTTCCAATCGACTAGTTTAAAGGCACTAGGCACATTGCAGCCGACCATGCTGTATTGGAGCAAGAGTTGCGGGCGCCAAGTGTGATTTTTTTCTCACTCATCAAATTTGCATGGTGCTTTACTTAAGGAACTACTATGAGTAAGAGCCATTGTTATGTGGCACAATGTCTGGTTTTAAACAAATCAACTGTATTACGCACCTCTCAGTCCGGGGCTAGTACCCGAGATGGAATTCTAGTCACCAGTCGCGATATGACAAGCTCGAGGATAGCCGTCCCAGTCTTTACCCAATGTCATTTTTGAGGTGTAATCCCTATAACTTAATAAAAGCTTCGGCTATAGGCAGTGATGAAAGATTTACAGCCACTACGACTATCCCTGCTCTTAATTTTATAAGTATGTAAGCGTTCGCCACCTGCTCATAGAGCGTCATCACTTCGCACGGTGGGCACGTCACACGGATGTAATGGCTCAGCAAAATTGTCGCATCATTTTAAAGATGAAGTATTCTTTTGATTGTTAAATCCTCGCCTTTCTACATACAATGCAAAGCTGCTCTTCAACTTCAATTGCTTGGCATGCGAGATGTCAACACAAGTTGCTTTCATTCTTCACCAGCCCAGGCATAGAAGTCTACAACTCGCAGCTACAGTCTTATTAATCTACAAAAGGTAGAATCTGACGCTCACGACATACAATCGTTCTTTCCGTCTCGACAAAATTTCAATTTGGAGACAGCAATATCAAGTCGCTTTCTCTGTCCAACCATGACACCGCGATTCATTGTCACTTTTTGCCTCCCCAGATCTGCTCGAGGCACCTAATATTGCAATTGTGATCAGGTTTAAACAACTCCACGTCCTACACAGAAGCAATTGCAGCTGTGCGCACGCACCAAAGCGTCTTCATTTCTGTGCTGATTTGGATTCATGACTTGCCTAGAAATTAAAAGAAAAATAGCGCGTGGTTCCTAACGATTTCACTTCATGGGGTCGCGCGGATCATAGCGACTCGCACTCTAGTCACACCATACGTTTTATCATAAATCGAAGGACTAAGCACCACTCCACGCTGTCAAAGTCACAAAGCTCACATAAAGATTCAGCATAACCCTAGACTCGTTCTAAAGTGTTTCCAACGTAGAACACACGTATATCGTATTCATATATGGTACCATCAACGCCTCCACGTACTCTCTACTGTTATTGACAGTAGCGCGTTGTACGCAGTCGCACGAAGCTCCTGAAAATACCCGATCGTTTCACATCTTCAATAATCGTGGGGTTGTAGTTTCAGCAGCCAGCAAACCTGTGCTGTGAGCTCCACCCCGATTAGAGAGCCGCTCTCTGAACCATTGACTGTGAACTCCACAAGAAATAATAGAGCACAGTTACCTAGTAGTAGACCGCCTTGTGCTAACCGGGTTTCAAGATTTTCCCGCAAGACATTCGTTGTACAAGTCCGATCCTTTGCATCTTGCAGACAAGAGCGAAGACGGCACACGATGCGTGGATGTTTTGTTCAGCGGTAGAAAAATAATATGCGGGTTTCTCAGAGCTGATTGTTAGTTAACAAATTATTTTTCTCTTTTCCTCAGCCTAGCTGTGTTCCGTCGGCTTTGACACCCCCTTGTAAAGGCACCCTCAGCAGTCTATCGTGCCTATAACGAATGATATCTTGAATTTATGCATATTCTCACACTTTCGACTCTTGGACCGCCGTTGAGCTTTCTTTTCGGTATCAACTCGGCAGGGCCTTGCTAAGAGTGTATAGGTAGCCCGAAGATAGACATCAAAATAGATCGTCACATTAAGCATTTTTTTACAGCATGCGGAACTGCATGAAACAGAATATACGCTAGAACGTCTGTGAAATGATGCTCGTAATCTGATTGAATGATAATAAAGGGAGTTATAAAGTAGAACAATAGAGATGATATAATTTTTATGTAGTTGCCTTTGCAAGCATTGATACACTGATCGTTTTGCCAGCTACCCTGCAAGTAAGTAATAGGCAGTCGGTCCTATTACATTTAGTTGCACTTGTCCGTCTAAGCTAAAGAAGCTGTTATATTACTTCTTTCAGCTGTTGTCCCTTATCTCCTTCGCTCATTGCGATCTAAAATCTTGCACTTCGAAGTTTTTAATCGCACACGTCTTGCATGACGGGTTTGTGAGGGCCATTTTACTAAATCACAGAGAACCGAAGCTATTCAGTTTGGAATATATATTGACGTTTGGTAGTACTTTTGTACTTACAAGATGGAACCATCATTTTTGACGTTGGCCTAACCATTGGTGCAGCAGCAACGAATGTCCAATCTCTGATATGGGCCCACATAAGCGACTTGGCGGTGATCTAGCCGACCGCAGATCAGGAGGAAGAACCGAGAAGAAAATAGAAAGACTTACGACGCCAAACATACTGGAAGGATGAAAGAGATTTAGAGTGTATCCATCAAGTCGAAGCTCTAATCAGCGCAAAGAATATTGATTGCAATGCGAGTAAAGACACAGAGTAGAGGTGATTGGCAGTAATAATTACCAAATTAGATAAGTTGCAGCCGCATGGTGGGCGTTGCCTAAATCTTTTGTGGAGTTTTAAACGAGATTAGACAACAATTTGATCCGCAAAATGGCAGGCTCGATTACAACAGAAGAACAGCAAAGGTTTGCTGAAATATTTATGCACAAATTGCAGACATGGATGAGCGTGACAAGATTACGATACATCACCGAGAATTAAGAGTACATATGCTGGAAGAAGTACACTCCCAGATATGCGATACTGTAATAGAGGCTTTCCAAAAAGCATAAAAGCTGCAAGAGCGCATAGCTCTTTGTGGGGCTTGAAAAGCAAAGAAGAACTCGAGATCGGGGTCGACTAAGAGCGCAGAGAAGCTTACATACCCACAATCCACCGTCACATAAAAGTAATAGGATGGATGTTGACAACATGTACTATATTCACACTGCATGATTGTAGAATCACTGCTTGCAGTCATACGAACATTGTCAGTGAGATCACGTAGATAACCCAGCCATGGCATGGCTACCTTAGTGAGACATGGAAATAGTGCTCGACATTCTCTTCCTGGGGAGGATATGCATTCAGATACAAAGTTTTCTGTGTGGACCCCTTAACGTCACGTGATCAGAAACATCGCCCATAGAAACTGCACACCACATGTGCAAGCCCCACGAACACCAGTTTTACTAGGAGTTTCTTCATTTCTTGTAGTTGAGCTTATAGCTTGAGGTACCCTATGGAAATATGCAGCATCAAGGCCCTATACACTTATCCATTACATGAAGGTGTATCAACGCTGTGCAGAACAGTGGAGGTGGATTTACAGATGAGGAAATGTATCCCCGTGGTGACAAGACATAACGGATGTTTGCAAGACTTCAAAAGCTGACAGACGTTCAAATCCAAATATAGACTTACTATCAATATCGACAAACAACAAGGTGCGAAGGCGGGGTGTACTGAACAGTCCAAACCTCAGAGGAGGAATTATCTCGCATACGCATGATTCGAGAATTGCAGCATCCGGGTACAAGACGAACACAACTCAGTATCTTATAATGTTAATTTCAGAATGACATAGACGAGGATACAAAACAATACATGGCGACGAGCGAGACTTGCAGTCGATACCACGACATTCAGTATGAAAGCTTACGAAAAGATGATACCGATTGCTGCTAGGCCAAAACATTGCCGGCTCACGATTTTCATGGACTGCATTACAGGGTTACCAGTGTTAAGCATCGAGAATTAAATATGCAAACGCAATGGAGTGCCGACTGTGGCCATAGGTGATCGAGAACTGAGATTCACATCCAAAAAATTTGAGAGCGTAATTTAATACCTAAAATACAACAATGCATGACTATCGTGGGTCAAGCACATGCAGATGGCGATCTTGAATGCTAAAAAACGTTAAAAGATTTATTACGCTGCCGAGTTTCATATCTTAGGGTGGATTTTGTGGGGTCATTTAACTACAAAAACTTAAATTGTTCACTAGAAGCTAGCACATTCCTCCACAGGAATTCCATAAATACTGGCAGAAAACTGAAATCTTTAATAGTTGGAGTTATAACTGCCAATGAATCCTCGAATTTTTAACAAATCATCACCAAGAGATTATATATTGACTCAAGATAACATTTCAAAGACTCTAGCTCGGATAACTTGTGCTTAAAGTATCAAGAAATACACATGCACAGCTTTAACAAGCAACAGAAAAGATCAACCTTGTACGGCATTTTATCGAGCTATTCGAGATGATCAGAGTGTTCAAAGGTAATGCGATGAAGGTCAATTACCGAAATCAATTGACGGATGT
>NW_020189964.1:1632484-1634699 GCF_900000015.1 Plasmopara halstedii | reverse complement strand
CTCGGTCTGGGCGATGCGCCGGCCCACAGCGGACGACCGAACAGCAAACGGTGTGTAGCTAAGCAGCGCTCACTGATCTGCGAGGTATTGAGAGAGCCCAAGTTGACAGACGCACACACCAAGGGCAGCGTCTTGGTGAGCTTTGCAGTTGACGCTTTCTGCGAGCAAATGTGCAAGCTTAGCTGGATCTTGTGACTGTATATTCGTACACTGGGATGCATCGGATTATGCTGTGGCGGCTTTTTGAGTCAAACGCGTGGATCTGCGGCACTTCGATGACCTATTCGAATAGTCCGTGCGCTGCATCCTAAGCTGCACAACGAGGAACGGAAAAGTTCTGTCACAAAGAATTGCAGTGCAGAACGCGACGCTCGACTGCAACGGCTAAGCAAAATTCACAAACACTGGTGGATACGCTCGGATCTTTAAAGGGCGCATATCCTATATAGACACAAACTCTTGAACGTCATATAGACGTAGAATTAAGTTCAGTTTTAGAGGAGTGCTGGAACTAACCCTCTTGAAGATGGAGGATCTCGAGACATCCGCGATTCTCGACTTTCACGGCATCCCCGATGTCGTAACCGTGCAGGTGCAGCAGCAGTATCTGCATATGAAGGTTTAACTACGACACCCTTAAATATTTGGACGGGCACATTTCCTGCTTCGGATATTGAGCAACTTGCACGTCAGACAGGCAACTCAAAGCGCTTTCCAGTGTTTATCCACATGTTGCTCACAGTGTTTGTGAATCTTCTAACGACCACCGATTTGGATCTTTACAGGCAGCGTAAAGTGCGGCCTAAAGCAGCTTTGGAAAGGAACGATGATCACATTACATGATTCCTGGTGTTAGATCAGCTTAAAATCTTTATTCTTACCACATATTCATAGGCTGCCATGTTCAACTACTAGTACAAATTCTGGAAAATGCTATCTAATCTTAACTTATGCCGTCGAATTTGATCGAGTGCACACTACCGATTGCCTCTAACCCAAGAACAATCGCCATATCCTGAAGTTTTGCATCGAACAATTCGAAGACTGAGTCAAGCTTTAGCTGCAAAAGAAAATACTTTTACTAACGAGAGATATTCTCAATTAGAGAAAGAAAATGCTGCGAGAACCGATTCTCGCAGCATTTTCTTTTTCGAGAACCGATTCTCGCAGCATTTTCTTTCTCTAATTGAGAATATCTCTCGTTAGTAGTTTGATATTGAAGTAGGTTGATGCGGAAATGTCAGAATTGATTCTACGAAAGATCTACAACGAAAGCTTGAGGTAGGATGCAGTGAAAGATCTATTTATAAGCTGATACGAAGCTGATGAAGTGATTCGTTGTGAAATGGTTGATGTCGAATGAAGTGAACAAATAAATCTATCAGCATTTGAAAGAGGAATCAGCGCTAGAGATGGAATCCTGCTAACTGACTAAGTATTTGCTGTGCATATTTTAGACAACTTCGACTTGCATCTCAGCCGAAAGATACAAGACAGGAGCAAGAAAATGTGGTAACAAGACGCAAACTCGTACGTGACGACTTGACCATAATGCGGTATTGATCCACATATTGTTATAGTTATATTCTCTTTTCTAAAAGGAGAGTAACAAAGCAGTTTAAACGACCTTGGCACAATTGATGCAAATTAAAGCACATCTAGAGGAGACACAGCAAAAAATCGTGATTTGCTTCGTCCGCTGGCATTTTCACGTGCACGGTCTGAACAGGTAACGCGTCAACGTCCTGTGCTTTTGGACACATCAGGGATTGAACCTGGGACCATCCGCTTGCAGAAACGGACCCGTTTTACTGCGCTATGTGCACAGCTTCTGTAAAACTTCTTACCAGATAAAATATTACATGATCTCCCACAGTAGGAAAATAATTTTACCACCATATCATAAAAAAGGCATTGGGTTCCTGTAAGAAAGAAGCGCATGATATAGAACGAAAACAGACACGATTCTTTTTTAAAAGAAGTCACTGCGATCCGTCCGGCCGTTAGCGATAGCATACCTCAGCGTTTTCTTTATGCCACACTCAAACCTATAGGCAAGCTCATGTAAATATTAGGACGTGTCATATTCGACAATATATGAAGTGCATGCTTCCCATCAGAACACTCGATATTAAAGGCTCTGACCATCTCCCAAATACGACTAAGATATGCGGCATCATAATAAGCGATGATGAGCAAGGTCCAGTGCTGATGC